>NC_064621.1:36987508-37311633 GCF_023898315.1 Schistocerca nitens | reverse complement strand
TGTATGTTAACCTTTGTCTGTCGCCATTTGCGCGTTCTCTTTCGAACCGAAAGTGCAACAGCCTTCGTTGTCTTAGCATTTTCTTAATTTCGTTGTTAAACCACCGTTGCTCTTTTCCGTCCTTATTCCACTTATTAGGACCATAATTCTCCAGTCTACGATTTACAAACTGTTTAAGCTTCGGGGATAATTTTTCTGCGTCTGTCTCACTAGAACTAAGTGATTCCAGTTCACTGACTAAGTGAGATGCTGACAACTTCTTACCTGCTCTTTCTTGAAGAAACATTCTCCTAACTTTCTTGACTGATTTATTAACTTTTGTAACCATAGTTGCTATAATGACATCTTGATTATTAATTCCTACCTCTACCTACGATGTCTAACAAATTTCAACTGCGTGTGGGCTATCAAACTAACTGCTCAAGATTGATTTCAGCGTACGTGATCAAAAGTACTTCGCAAGACTGTCTGTCTGTACCCCATGCGATGAACCTATATACGTTTCAGTCTGCACTCGATAGATCAAAGTCGCCTCCTACTGTTATTGCGTGATCTGGGTATTTACGTGCAACTGGCCGTAGACTTTCTTTGAATGACTCTAGAACTGTCACAGCGGAATTGGATGGCTGGTGAAACGTATAACAAATAACATGGTTTCACTTCGACCTCTAATACGCGACCAGATAACGTTACTGTCACACCCAACTTTGAGCTCAATAAAGACAATATTTTCGTGAACTGCATTAAATACTCCCCCTCCTATGGCGTCTAATCCAAGTTTCCGATATATGTAACATTATTTGCCAAATACCTCAGAGTCTTCTACTTCAGGTTTCAGACAACGCTTGGCCCCAGGAATGATTTGAGTGCGACAACTTTACAGAAAATGACACAGACAATCCTTAAATTTGATAATGCCCAATCCACTACCCAAAAGAAATTCACAGCTGTCCATTGAAACTGCAACCCCAGGAAGATCAGTAAGTAACTAAGTTGTACTTACTTTGCGTAAACGCAAGAGCAGCAAGAAAGCACTATTAAATTTGCTGGTGATCAGGGGGTATACAGAGTACGATCTATACAGAGCTCGCATCTCAGCAGTAATAGTTATAACACGATTCCACGTAGAGCTTAATTGAGCTTGGATGGGAGATATTGGTACCTCATCCCGTGCTACCTCAACTCAGTGCCAGAGACCATCGGTCATTCCAGCTATCAACTGGTGGCGTACTTAGTCGCTCGTCAGCTCGTGAGCAGATATTTTAAATCTAGAGAACTTACTGGCACTCGAAAATACTAACACTTTTTATTATGCTTCATGTGTTAACTGACAGGTGACCACGTGTAGTGTTTACTGATTTATTTTCTTCTGCATTCAGAGATATACATAATACAGAGATAAATAACAAACAGAGAACTTATTCAGCCATCAACAGCCTCCCCAACCTAGTCACTCTCAAGTTGGGTGACCGTCTGCACCGGCCGACCAAAGTTTGAAGGATTAAGGTCCGCCCTATTCCACATTTCCCTGAACTTCTTTCAATAGTGCGGATTATCTTCCACATATGCTTCAACTGTCATCTAAAGAGTACAATATCGCCAGCTCGGTATTTCTCAGTTTTCATGTGAGGACGATGGTATTCATAAACTTTCCTCAACTCGAGGAGATAATGTTTCTTCCATCTCTTCATGAAGTTATTTTGCAGTTTTTCTGCTACTTTCGCATCTCTTCCAAGATTATTGTGTATACGAGATTCAAGAGCAGTGGCTAATGAAGTCAACCGTTCTCCAGTTTAGAAATCTACATCTACATCTTCATACATACTATGCAATCCACCATACGTTGCGTGGCGGAGGGTACCTCGTACCACAACTAGCATCTTCTCTCCCTGTTCCACTCCCAAATAGAACGAGGGAAAAATAACTGCCTATATGCCTCTGTACGAGCCCTAATCTCTCTTATCTTATCTTTGTGGTCTTTCCGCGAAATGTAAGTTGGCGGCAGTAAAATTGTACTGCAGTCAGCCTCAGATGCTTGTTCTCTAAATTTCCTCAGTAGCGATTCACGAAAAGAACGTCTCCTTTCCTCTAGAGACTCCCACCCGAGTTCCTGAAGCATTTCCGTAACACTCGCGTGATGATCATACCTACCAGTAACAAATCTAGCAGCCCACCTCTGAATTGCTTCCATGTCCTCCCTCAATCCGGCCTGATAAGGATCCAAAACGCTCGAGCGGTACTCAAGAATAGGTTGAAATGGCTCTGAGCACTATGGGACTTAACATCTATGGTCATCAGTCCCCTAGAACATAGAACTACTTAATCCTAACTAACCTAAGGACATCACACAACACCCAACCATCACGAGACAGAGAAAATCCCTGACCCCGCCGGGAATCGAACCCGGGAACCCGGGCGTGGGAAGCGAGAACGCTACCGCACGACCACGAGATGCGGGCAAGAATAGGTCGTATTAGTGTTTACAGATGAACCACATCTTCCCAAAATTCTACCAATGAACCGAATTCGACTATCCGCCTTCCCCACAACTGCCATTACATGCTTGTCCCACTTCATATCGCTCTGCAATGTTACGCCCAAATATTTAATCGAAGGTAACTGTGTCAAGCGCTACACTACTAATGGAGTATTCAAACATTACAGGATTCTTTTTCCTACTCATCTGCATTAATTTACATTTATCTATATTTAGAGTTAGCTGCCATTCTTTACACCAATCACAAATCCTGTCCAAGTCATCTTGTATCCTCCTACAGTCACTCAACGACGACACCTTCCCGTTCACCACAGCATCATCAGCAAACAACCGCACATTGCTACCCACCCTATCCAAAAGATCATTTATGTAGATAGAAAACAACAGCGGACCTACCACACTTCCCTGGGGCACTCCAGATGATACCCTCACCTCCGATGAACACTCACCATCGAGGACAACGTACTGGGTTCTATTACTTAAGAAGTCTTCGAGCTACTCACATATTTGGTAACCAATCCCACATGCTCGTACCTTAGTTAGGAGTCTGCAGTGGGGCACCGAGTCAAACGCTTCCGGAAGTCAAGGAATATGGCATCCGTCTGATACCCTTCATCCATGGTTCGCAAGATATCATGTGAAAAAAGGGCGAGTTGCGTTTCGAAGGAGCGATGCTTTCTAAAGCCGTGCTGATGCATGGACAGCAACTTCTCTGTCTCAAGGAAATTCGTTATATTCGAACAGAGAATATGTTCGAGAATCCTGCAACAAACCGATGTTAAGGATATTGGTCTGTAATTTTGAGGATCCGTCCTTCTACCCTTCTTATATACAGGCGTCACCTGCGCTTTTTTCCAGTCGCTCGGGAGTTTATTTTGGGCTAGAGATTCGCGATGAATGCAAGCTAAGTAAGGAGCCAATGCAGTAGAGTACTCTCTGTAAAACCGAATTGGAATCCCCTCAGGCCCTGGCGATTTATTTATTTTCAACCCATTCAGCTACTTCACAACCCCAGGGATGGTTATCACTATGTCCTCCATACGGGAATCTGTACGAGACTCAAACGGCGGTATGTTTGTACGATCCTCCTGCGTGAAAGATTTCTCAAATGCTAAATTTAAAATTTCAGCTTTCGTTTTGCTGTCTTTCGTTGCCAGGCCAGACTGATCAGTGAGTGACTGGATGGAAGCCTTCGACCCGCTTACCGATTTTATGTAAGACTAGAATTTCCTTGGGTTTTCAGCAAGATCTTTTGCTAAGGTATGACGGTGGTAGTGGTTAAATGCTTCGCACATCGCTCTTTTTACAGAAGCACGAATCTCTACTAACTTTTGCCTGTCCTCATTATCCCGATCTTTCTTGTACCGCGTGTGCAACTGCCTTTGCTTCCTGAGTATTCTCCGAATTGCGCTGTTAAACCACGGTGGGTCTTTTCCGTCCGTAACCCACTTTTTCGGCACATACTTATCCAATGCGTGATTTACAATGTGCTTAAAATTTGCCCATAATTCTTCCACGTCCATCGTACCGGAAGTAAATGAAGTCGATTCATTTACTAAGTGGAATGCTAACAACTGCTTATCTGCTCTTTCTAGTAAGAATACTCTCCTAGCCTTCTTGACCGACTTTTTAAATTTCGTAACCATAGTCGTAATGACAACATCATGACTACTAATCCCCGTCCCAACACTGACACCGTCGATGAGGTCTGGCCTGTTCGTGGCTACCAGATCTAAAATATTTCCATTACGCGTTGGCTGTCGATTTAGCTGCTCAAGACAGTTTTCGGATAATGTGTTCAAAAGTAATTCACACGACGGCTTGTCTGTACCACCTGTAATGAATCCATAGACATCCCAGCCTATACTAGATAGGTTGAAGTCGCCTCCGACTAATATAGAATGATCCGGGTACTTCTGCGATACAGAATGTAGACTGTCATTGAATGATTCTAGAACTGTCACGGTGGAACCTGGTGGCCGGTAATAACACCCCACAATTAACTTTCTTTCCCCTAGCCCTGTTAAACGTGTCCAGATAACTTCACAATCACACAAATGGCTTCGTGTCATTATTTCCCAGTCGCACTGTGTGGTCGATCGCGAGCTGATGGCAGCATCTACAGTGAAGCGCTAATGAAACTGGTACAGGATGCGCATTCAAATACAGAGATATGTTAACAGGCAGAATACGGCCATATGGTCGGCAACGCGCGTATAGGACAAAACGTGTCTGGTGTACCGTGAATATCAGGAATCGAGTAAAATATCAAATCTCTGGCAGCGGTGCGGCCAGAGAAAGATCCTGCAAGAACAGGACTAATAACGACTGAAGAGAATCGTTCAAAGTGACAGGAGTGCAACCCTTCCGTAAATTGCTGCAGATTTCAATGCTGGGCCATCAACAAGTGTCAGTGAGCGAACCATTCAACAAAACATCATCGATACGGGCCTTTGGAGCCAAAGCTACACTCGTGTACCCTTGATGACTACACGACACAAAGTTTTACGCCTCGCCTGGGTCCGTCAACACCGACATTGGACTGTTGATGACTGGAAATATGTTGCCTCGTCGGACGACACTCGTTTCAAGTTGTATCGAGCGGATGGACGTGCATTGATATGGAGAAAACCTCATGCATCCTTGGACCCTGCATGTCAGCAGGGGACTGTTCAATCTGGTGGACGCTCTGTAATGGTCTGCGGTGTGCGCAGTTGGAGTGGTATCGGACCCTTGATACGTCTAGATATGACTCTGACAGATGACACGTACGTAATCACCCTGTCTGATCATCTGCATCCATTCATATCCACTGTGCTTTCCGACGGAGTTGGGCAATTCCAACAGGACAATACGACAACCCACTCGTCCAGAATTGCTACAGAGTGGCACCAGGAACACTCTCCTGAGTGTAAACACTTCCGCTGGCCACCAAACTCCCCAGACATGAACATTTCTGAGACTATCTGGTATGCCTTGTAACGCACTGTGTAGGAGAGATCTCTATCCCATCGTACTCTTACGGATTTATGGACAGCCCTACAGGATTGATGGTGTCAGTTCCCTCCAGCACTACTTCAGACATTAGTCGACTCCATGACATGTCGTGTTGCGGCACTTCTGCGTGCTCGCTGAGGCTCTACACGAAATTAGGCAGGTGTACCAGTTTCTTTGGATCTTCAGTGTATTTCTACCAATAAAGTCCTAAATGTTTCTTCCTCTACTATCGTTTTCCAAAATCCTTCTGAGATAGTGTTTCTCAGTGCGTACCATACGCTCATCCACCAAGCCGCACGTAGTACAATAAGCTTCAAAGAAACTCCTTGGTGTTCTCGAAGAGGTGAGTGAGGTATTTTAGTTCAGTGCGTGACATGAAATATAGTCCCTGGCAGTCCTCTTCTCTCCGGAAATATGGGAACGGCACCATATATTTGCTTGTTTTCATATTTAACATTAGTTCAAATTGGAGAGATGTTGTTATAGCAAATCTAAAAAGAAGGTTGTAGCACCGAAACAAGTTATCGAGCTTGACGAAAAGTGGACCTACGAAATCTAGGCCTGTTACAGAAAACGACTTGGTGATTTCAATACAGTCAGATGGTTGAGGACCTCCTACCTCGGATACGCGGGCACTTCTGTTTAGTTTCCAAGGAGACACGTATGTATGATCATTTTTACCGTTTCTCTTCCCTTCAAGATTCAAAAGTTGTTACATATTTCACACAGCAATTCCTAGGTGGTGTAAATGTACATGCCTCTGTCGAGTGAGTAGTTTTGTGAATGGGTGGGTATACTCTATGAGTAGTGGGTGCTTTTCTTATATCTTAGACTCTGCAAAGTGTACTCGTCTTTAAAGTCGTACAAGTTCGTTACGAAGAAACTTGTTATAACGTTAAATTTCATATTCCGTTGGAAGCTGGGTATTTGTCAGGGAAGCTATGATGCTGGATCATCCGCATCCCTGCGTTTTTCTGATTCTAACTCTTGGAAAGTGAATTTGCTCTTAACATTTTCTGAGCGTCGAACATTATAGACCAAAGGCAATAATCCATGCTGTTATGTGTAATGTTTCCAGTAAGCTCTAATTTTGACGCGTCAATGGACCACACTAAAGCGTTAATAATGAAAGAATGTTCGGTATCTTTCGCATCTCTGGAACGGAATCATCAGAGATTTTTTCGAGAGACCACGTGTGAAGTGGCTGACTTTCACACGGAGGTCCATTCCATCATAGTACAGAAGACCAGAATTTTCTCATTGATGTTCCACGTAATACCAGATCTGCAGGATCATATGTGATGGGACAACGTCGCCCCTGCAATGGCGTCAAACTCTCTTAGGTATCAATTACTCTACGGACAAACATATTCTGGCAATTTCGGTGTCTCCGTATCTAGTCCAGAGCCACCATAGGATCGCTCCACATTCTGGCGTTTGCGATGTCAATTACGGAGAACTGGTGAAAAAATCTCAGAAGTCGCGAACCCAGGAAGGCGTATACTTAGTCAAGGCGCGGAAGCCTCACCATTTTAAGAAAGGTACACTGCTTTTACTTACGATCAAAATAACAAATGTGTTTTAGTCCTGGAGATTCTTATGTACAGCACTGCTCCATGAACCCTCCCCAAGGCATCACATACCCTGAAAAACAACTTTTTCTACAATCTTTTTGATGAAAAGATACCAAGAGAATCATAGAATTTCGCAGTCACGTGCAGTAACTTTCGTTTAATTAGCAGGCTCATACTGCAGTTTATCGGTTACGGGACGGTAATTATAGAAAACTTATCCCGTGTCCCAATCTATGCCTAACACTGCTGTGTGTTCTTCAACTCTTCGCTGATCCGTTTACCATATGACCTCTAGTATATTATAAATACTATCCCATTTTTTGATTGGAAGTTTTTTCTGTTTCAGCAGACTTGTCAGCTGATTTTGTAAGGATATCAGAATATTTTCGTCCTCGCAACAGGCGGCACAGTCGTCCACGAAAGTACTTTCCAGCAGGAGTTCTGCTGCAGTAGGATATGTACCCCTAAGTCGTGTATCCAAATCACGAAAAGTTGCGGAAAGGAGAAACCTGATGTATGTGAGGCCAAACGGTACACGTGTATTAAACCTGTGAATGAGGACGTCATCATACTTTGCCAAATTGCATCTTTTTTCTCGACATGAAACCGGGGCAATCTCGTTGTATCTCTATCCTTTTCGTTCTACGTCAGTCGCAAATATACCTGAGTGCCATCTCCAATTATTGTCTTCTGGAACATCCTGAAGCAAATTCATGATGACAATATTTCAGACGACAGATTGGAGACTGTGTCCAAAATGTCGTTGAGTGATGGTGAACTGTTTATCCGAGTTGAAGCATCAACTAATTCTGTGTTCTGTAAATCTCAGTCTTTCTTTCCTCGCAGTCTGATAAGGAAGCTAGGATACATAATTTATAGTATCCTGCGTACTGATCGTTTCGTCCTGCTGGTTCTAAATGTAAAGAAATATTTGGGAATGATACATCTCAAAAAACAGAACGTTGTAATGATATGCAACGTTTACCTGCGTTGCAACGATTCGAATAAAGGACTCCTTGCGTCTATAACGGGCTGCTTTAGTTTTCTTGCTTCATTAGTTAATCTTGCTACCACTTAACAATCGTAAAATTCCATTGGCTTCATGACGTGGCTTTCTGCGTTCTATAGTCTTGTAGCACACATAAACCAGTGTTGAGCACGCAGAATTTTGGGTGCCATCATGCGGTTATAATTGTTCACGTTTTTCACTTTGGCTCGTAAGGCTTATCGGGATATTTAGAGGATGACCTTCACAGCTTAAAATATTGCTGAACGTTGTTTTATATTGTGTTTGTCGTGTACGTTTTGTGAAGAAATTTCGTTCATTTTATGTGTTAGATGTAAAAAAAGAATTCTATGCTTTAAGAATTTGTTCACAGATTATCATTAATGTAATGATTTTACATCATAATAATGAGTTACTGATTGTTATCAGTTAACAAAATACATGTATCTGAAACGGTAAGATAAAAGGAAAGAAGGACATAAATGTGAAATGTAAAATCATCATCATCATCTTGGACAGTTTCCAGCCACTGGCTGGGTCTGTCGGGAACACAAGCCTCTCCATCGTGTTCTGTCTTTCCACCATTCCCCCTCTTCCACCTTCGTCCAGTTCTCTCCTCTTCTCGTCACACATTCCTTCACTCCCTTCACCCATCTATCTCTTGGTCTTCCTCTGGGCCTCTTCCCCTCCAGTTGCAGATCAAACATCCTCTTTGGAATTCTTCACTCATCCATTCTCTTCATGTGCCCATACCACTGCAGTTTTGATTTTTCTATCCTGTCCTGTACTGGTTCCTCCTTTAGTCTTTCCCTCACATACGCATTTCGCAATCTGTCTCGTCTTGTTACACTCAACCTGCTCCTCTGGAACTTCATTTCACTAGCCTGTATTCTACTTTTGTCGCTTTTGTGCATTACCCATGTCTCACTTCCGTATGCCAATATGGGGGCAGAGTAGGTTCGGTATATAATTCCCTTGGATTTCTGTGGCACCTCCTTGCTCCAAATAAGCCCCCTAATGCATTTGTAGAACTGCCCTGCTTTTCTGCACCTTTCATTTATTTCCATTGCGTTTCCCCCCTTACTTTCAATCATGCTTCCCAGGTACTTGAAGTTCTCTACCACTTGTAGTTTTTCCCCTCCACAAGTTATATCCACATTTGGCCTATTCTTCTTCCTTGTTGTGACAATTATTTCACTTTTCTTTGCAGAGAAATGCATTCCATATTGTGCTGCCGTTGCCTCCCATACATCTAACTGCTCTTGCACCTCCTTCTCGCAATTTCCCCATAACATCAGGTCATCGGCAAAAAGCACTGATTTCATTTTATGATCTCCAATTGCATCTGATACTTGCTGTAGGATATCATTCATGACAATAATAAACAATAAAGGCGAAAGTGCACTTCCCTGTCGCAGCCCATTTTCCAGCTTGAACCATGCAGTACGTTCCCTCCCCACTTTCACACAACTCTCACTTCCCTCATACATTTTTCTGACTTTTCGTGTTATCTCTTCATCTATCCCTTTTGCGTTCAGCACATCCCAGAGCTTGTCCCCACAGATACTGTCATACGCCTTCTCAATATCTAAAAAGGCCATGATTAAGTCCTTCCCGTACTCATAGTGCCTTTCCTGCAGTTGCCTTACCGCAAATATGAGGTCCGTTGTTGATCTTCCCGGTCTGAAACCGTACTGCTCCTCTTACAGTCTACTTTCAATACTGCTTCTTATTCTCTTCTCCAGGATCTTTTCATAGATTTTTCCACAGTGGCATAGCAGGGTGATTCCTCTGTAGTTCTCACATCTCCTTTTATCCCCTTTCTTGAAGATCGGGACTATAATTCCTTTCTTCCAATCCTCAGGAATTCTGTTCTCCTTCCACACCACCCTCAGCACTCTGTATAGCCACTGGGTTCCTACTTCTCCTGCTGCTCGTATCATATCCACTGTTACTTCGTCCCAACCTGGTGCCTTGCCCCCTTTCATCCTCTTTATGGCTTCTTCCACTTCATTCCAAGTTAGATCATCAATTTCCCCACTATTATAATCGTCTGCTGCCTTAGGCTCTCCATCGCTGTTAGTTACCCGCTTGGCGGCATTCAACAGATCTTCAAAGTACTCCTTCCAAATCTTTTTGAGCTCATGCATTTTCTCCACAACTCTTCCATTATTATCCATGATCCTCAGGCACTCGCTTCTGTCGTTCCTCTTATTTCTTACCATGGTGTAAAGTACTTTTTTGTTCCCTTCACTGTCCTCTTCTAACATTCTTGTCCATTTTTCCATCCACTTCTTCTTCTCCGCCCTTACTATGGTCTGTGCCGCTTTCTTGCTTTCCTTATATTTTACTCTAGCTTCCTCTGTTCGGGTCTGGAACCATTCTCTGAAGGCTTTGTTCTTTCGAAGTACTGCCTCTTTACATATGTTGTTCCACCATGGGGTTTCCTTACTTCTCCTCTTTGTGCTAGTTCTTCCGCACACAGTCTCAGCTGCCTCAACTAGAGCCCTCTTAAAATCTCCCCATTCTTCTTCCACTGTTCTCTGATCTTCCTTTGGCAGCTTCTTCCTGATCAGTGTCTGGTACTGGGTCCTCCGTTCATCCTCTTTCAGCATCCATGTCTTCAACCTTTTCTCCTGTATATCTGTTGCCCTCCTATCTTTTTTCTCTCTCAGGGTTGCAACCAACAGCCGATGGTCACTGTCTAAGGCCTCAGATGGAATGACCTTAACATCTGTGAGGCTGCTCATCATCTGCCTATCCACAAGTACATAGTCTACTACTGAAGTTTGGGACCAGTCTCCACTGTACCAAGTTATTTTGTGGCTACTTCTCTTCTTGTACCAGGAATTTGCGATTGCCAGCCCATTCCTCTTGCAGAATTCCAGCAACAATTTTCCTTCTCTATTTCGGTTCCCCCAGCCCTCTGGTCCCATTATCTCCTCGAATCCTTTCCCGTCTGTGCCAACATGTGCATTGAGGTCCCCTATTATAATCTGATTACCTCCATTTAGCTGCTTTTGCATGTCATCTTCAAATTCCTCCTTCTCCTTTTTTGTACACCCCACCTGTGGGGCATATGCTTGGATGATTTCAATGCTTTTTCCTTTCACTCGTACTCTGGCTTTTATCATTCGATCATTGATACCTTCCACCTCCTCCTGCAGACCCTCTCTGACCACTATTGCCACTCCATTTCTTCCCCTCTCATTCCCTATCCAGTACAGATTACATCCTTTACTTAGTGGTTTTTCACCAACTCCTCTCCACCTAGTCTCAGCAAGTCCCAAGATGTCCAATTTCCTCCTTTCCATCATTTCTACAATTTCTTCTAACTTCCCATTTAGAGTCCTTACGTTTAAGGTGCCCAGTCGTAAACCATCTCGTAATCCTTTTCCATTGCTTGGTCGGTTTCCTTTAAATCCGTTCCGTGATCCGAGGCATGTTCCCTTTTTGAAAGCAGTTGATTTATCCACTACTGGCTTGCTGGGCCTATCGCAGCTTCACCAGAGCCCCGTTAGCCGTCACGTTTCAGGGTTCCCATAGGGCCTTCCCAGCTACCGTAGCGGTCCTGTGGCACACGAAGTCCCCGCTGTACATCGCCCCTATAGGCAGTCCCCTACTTTGTGCCGTTGCCCATCTCCCACGACTTGGACGAGGGGTTGGACTTATGGGAGAAATGTAAAATAACAATTTAAAACATAATATTTAAGTACTCTGGCAGCATATAGTGACAGCTTATCTTCGAAAAATGGGATTTTAGAAACCACCTTTAACGTCGCGAGTCAATACGCAATAGCATTTATTGCAGTAAGCTACTTTGAAGTACGGGCTCGTAGCTTTGGAGCCATTGGCGGTGGCAATATACGGCCGCTGGTATCTTAGCGTGGCTCACTCGCACCTGACGCTAGCCTAGCCGTGGGAAGCGCAACCTGTGTTAGTTCGACCGACAGATTATTCAAGTCCCTAAGAATCTAAATAACCTGTATTAAATATTACTCAGTTTTGTTAAAAGCCAATATACAGCCCTTTGTTATTGAAAGAAAGGTTGTGCTAAAATCCCAGCTATCTAGCTGAGATACTTTCAGATTTAGAGACAATTACCTAAAACACAAAAAACTGACACTAATAGGATTAAAGTCAGTTAGCATTCACAGCAGTTTGTCTCTTAGTATCATTTGGAATTATTACTGAAGTTCACTAAATGCCAGAACAATTTATTTACATTTTTTATAATTAAAAATGTCCACTATTTTTCATTTTAGTAACATAGAATTCAGAAAGGGTTAATATTTATTTAATAACAATTTGTTTCGTTGTGCGAATAAATGAGAGTGAGTAAGAGCGTATATGTGGGACATACGTAAAGATTCAATATTATCTGATGTTTAACGTTACGTAACTATGTCATGGGAAAATGTGAAGCAAGCAGTTGCAATGAAAGCTGTACTTTCCCTACCTTGCTGATGACGTACGTCCAAGAGTACTTGCTTTTGTAGGAAGGCAGCCAGAATAGCCATTTGCAGAGTAAAGATTTACTAAAGTCACTTCAAGATTAATTTTCTTTTCGTTTGGTTTTGTTTAACACTTTATTAATATTTGCACGATGAAGTGACGTAAATGCATATTTGAATATTGATTGGCGTTGGACAGTTTTGGCGCGAGAAAGAACTCGAAGGATTGTTTCGATTGGCTGGTCATTTTGAACAACCAATCAGAGTTAAGCATTTCCCGCGCTCTATCAAGCAGTTATAAGCCCTGGAAGGAACGGCAGGGAGTCAGTCGTTGGCTAGCTACTGGACGTACAGGCCATGTGGGACGCGTCCGTCTATGTTATGAGTAAAATGAAGAAGTTACTGGTATTTCGTTTTCATTTACAGACAGATTGTGGAAATTTGAGCTTTGTGAAGTGTTTAGTTGGGAAGATTAACGCGTGTGAACTTTCGGTCTCTGTAGAATTCCGCGTCGCATGTTTCATATTCATCTATGGAATAGTTGGCGAGCAGTTTTTTTATTACAAATCCACTGGAAAAAAGACCGAATGTGAAACTCATATATTGTAGCAAAGCATCGACTGTAGATCACGTAATAATTCGGGTCGAACTTAAGTACATTTCTGGCTGTTTTGCGTGTACACTGGGTTGTATGAACTGTGAGCTGAGGAAATTTATATCAGTCGTTTAAATAAATACGGGCTGACGGCTAATTCTTTAATTTCGAACCTAAAGAAATAAAGAACTTGTTGCCGAATTTTGACACTTTTTCTAAAAGAACGAAGCAATCGCCTTCCACCCGAAAATCGTTACAGGATAGCTTGCTACCAGAGTTTAGGCGGACTTTGCAAACATAGGTATTGACGATGTTTTTCTTCAACGCTGCTTTTAACATCGTCTGAACAGTTCTGAACAGTATCAACGTATGCAGAGAATCGAGCTGGTGACCAGATGCCGTACTGAGGTAGGTGGAACTTCATTTAGAAGATATTCCCACCAAATCTAAATCACATTATGGGCTGCGTTCTACTTCTTAATGTGGAACTAGGTAGAAACAAAGCTATACTCCCAGATTTCATCAACATCGTTTATTTAAACGTGGAAACGTTCACTTGTTAGTCTTACCCCATTTTTATTGAACAGTTTTTTACCATATTATTGTTGTTTCTTATCGTTAGAGCCAATAATAGAATTGTACATACTACTTTTATTCTATTTATCTTGATTTCAATACTGTTGTTAACAGACTATTCTAGCTCTGTATGGGGATTTTATTTTCTTGTCGCCTCTCGGCTGTTTAACGACTGCTGCTAATCCCTGTGGCGTTGGCCATAAGACCTCCTTCGTTCCTAAAGATACCCAGCGCTTTCACTTCCTAGAACCAGCACTGCCCCACCTTCGCGTATTCTGTTATAGTCTGCTCATTGCTTACTCAGTGTCGTAAGTGTCCATTAGCAGTATCCTCACACGTGCTGCACCTGAATACACTAAGCTGCATATTCCACGTACAAATATCCAGTTTCTGGCAGCTTATCTCGAGTACTTCCGTCATGGATTGGAAGACATAGGTGTCCGTACTATACCGCTGTCAGAGATCTGGCTCAAACAAAGCATTCCCACAAGCTCGGTAAATCTGACGACTACGTGTTTCTTAGACACGATAGATGTAACAGACGAGAGGGGGGAGTAGGCGTATACATACTGTATGGTTCTTAACCTACTATGTTACACACATCGAACAAAAATGAAGATAAATAAGTAGAATATGTGTTCATATTCCTTGAAAGAAAGTGCCTGAAATGTGTGATAAACGACTGTAGCACGAAAAATTCTATCTGAACCATGTTACTCTAATACTGTCACGAAAGCTGTCATGCGTATCAGATCAGCATCTACTGGACACTATGGCACCACAGTCGAAGTGATGAAGCTTACTATTGACTCACTGCTGCCACTATAACAGTTACAGCACCCCCTTGTCTCACGCCGGCCGGAGTGGCCGTGCGGTTCTAGGCGCTACAGTCTGGAACGGAGCGACCGCTATGGTCGCAGGTTCGAATCCTGCCTCGGGCATGGATGTATGTGATGTCCTTAGGTTAGTTAGGTTTAATTAGTTCTAAGTTCTAGTCGACTGATGACCTCAGAAGTTAAGTCGCATTGTGCTCAGAGCCATTTGAACCATTTTTTGAATCTTGTCTCACGTGATATTCTACAAACCATGATTATGTCAGGCAGATTCCATATTTCTAGATTTTCGGAAAGCATTTGACTTCGTGCCCAATTGCAGACTGTTAAAGGTCTGAGCATATGTGTTAGGTTTCGAGATATGCAAGTGGCTTGAAAGCTTTTTAAGTAGTAGAACCCAGCACAGAATTTTCGACGGCGTGTGTTCAGGGCATGTTCGGGAGTGTGCCTGGGAAGTGTGGTAGGAACGTTTTTATTCTCCATGTACATAAATGGTCCAACGAACAGGGTGAGCAGCAACCTACGGTTGTTTGCTGACGACACTGAGGTGTTCGGGTAGGTATCCTAGCTGAATGACTATGGGAACATACAAGATGATTTAGATGAAATTTCTAGTGACAACTTGCTCCACAAGTAGAAAAGCGTAAGTAAATGCGGATGAATAGGAAAGACAGTCTTGTAACCTTCAAATACAGCATTAGTAGGGTGCAACTTCGATTGAATATCCAGGCATAACGTTGCAAAGCGGTATGAAATGTAATGAAAACATCATTTTGGTTATAGGTAAGGTTGATGCTCGAATTCGATTTATTGGGAGAAGTATGGGAAAGAGTAACTCATCCATGGAGGAGACGGCGTTTAGAACGCCAGTGCGACGCATTCTCGAGTACTGTTCGAATTTTTGGGGTCCCCGCAGAGGACAAATTAAAGTAAGGCATCGAAGCAATTGAGAGGCGGACTGCTAGCATTGTTACCGACAGTTTCAATCGGTATATGACTATTACACGGATGCTTCGTGAACTCAAATGTTAATCCCTGGAGGGGATACGATGCTCTTTCCTCAAGATACTACTGCACAAGTTTAGAGAACCGGCATTTGAGGCCGACTGCAGAACGATTCCACTACCGCCAACGTACATTTAGCGTAAGGACAATGGAGATAAGATGCGAGAAATTAGAGTTCGTACGCGGGCTTTTAGGCAGTCGTTTTCCTCCCGCTCTATTTGCGACAGGAATAGGAGGGGACATGACAAGTAGTGGATAAGATACCTTCCGCCATGCAGAATGGGTGTAGGTGAAGGTGGAGGCATGTAACACTACTCTTTAACCACAAGTGTCTTCGCTGAGGTCTGAAAATATGGACTAGTTACGGAACTACCTAAAATTGGCGCTGCAACAGTACCCTCTGATTACAGACCTATTTGCATTCTTCTTGCGGCGCCGAAGGTCTTAGAATAAACATTATGAGGCCAGCTAACAAATTACCTAACTACAGACAACCTACTAGAGGAATAACAATCATGCTTCCGTAAACATCGAAGCACAATATCTGCCTTAATAAAGTTAACATACAGTATGACCTGAAGCTTGTCATGGATGCACAAGAGGCAACTACCATGTGCTGCTCGGACTTCAGCAAAGCATTTGACATTGCCTACATTTAGTTTCCGAACTTAGCAGACTAAATTTATCGCCGAGTGCAGTGTAATGGTATCGCTCATACACGTCGGATCGCCAGCAGTGTGTCATGTTGGGTACCATGGAGACTCAAAGGACGCAGGCAGTTTTAGACAGGTCCTACGGTTCTTTATTAGTTTCTATAATCTGTTCATTGAATGCCAATGATGTGTCATCAGTTTTGCCCTGCTGAAAACACAACGTGACAAAGCTGTATCTAAGTACAAAACCAATAGGCCTGAAGACAGTCATCGAGAATGTCAATACCGACCTTTGCGCGATACCAAAATGGAGACAGTCTGTCGGGTTAAAGGGCAACCCACCCTAAATCTCAGCAGTTCTGACCCGTCATTCTAGCCTCATTAGCCCGAATTACCGGGAATTCCTACCACCTTCAATCCTAATTGGAAAAAATATCAACTTATCTATCTCAGCATATGTTCTAGCAGAAATATTAAATGAAAATATAGATTGGGATGAACACGTAACTGCTCTGTACAAGACGGCATCAGCATCTCTGCATGTCCTACAATAATATACCATAAAAACCTCTTCCCTCTTGAACAGAAAAAGAAATTACTACAAACACATATACTTCCAGTTATTGATTACTCTGAATGTACCCTGCAAGGTCTTTCTCAGGAAAGCTCAAGGTACCTGTAACTGGTCATGGATGCCTGTGTTCGTCGCATCTGTGGTGTTCGACTCCTTGATCATATTTCACCATCATATACATACCTATCCCGACTGCGTGCAGACTAGTCCAGATTTTTTCCATATCCTTCGGATTCTCTGCTGTCTTACCAACGTACACTGTCCTTCATATCACTCCTGGACCTTAACGTTCTTGTCTCAACAACATCGCAGTAATACCCACTCCTATCAGAGAAAAATCCTTTCTACACCACTCCATGGTTGAGGCACTTTCACGAAGTCCTTCTCTGAAGCAGGAACTCGACTCTGGCATAACCTCCTGCACTATACTAGATAACTGAATAACATTTACAACTTCAGAATAGAGCTAGTGACATATCTACTGAAGCATAAATAATGGATACGACTGTTCCTCAACGCACTCGTTTGCGCCAAACATACTTAAATTTCCTTTCCCCAGCACTCGCTGTATCGAAAAAGATCTATTTTGTACACCTACACATTCTGTTTACATCTGCCGCTATCAGCATTGTCATCGCTGTCATGATTACCATTTTTATTGTTATTAACGTTATTAGTGGCGGCGGCAGCAGTAGTAGAAGTACTGCCAGTATTAACCTCTCTTCTCATAGTATTACTCACATTATTCGTATTGATACTATAACCATTTTGATACTATTTATCATATTAAAACTTCTATTTGTTAGGTAAATATGCCGTAAAAATGTATTTCATATGTGAAACTTTGCTCAGATGCATGACAGGGCCCGATGGCCCTCAGCTGTTCAGACTTAGAAATAAATAAATATTTCTCTTGAAAGTAGCTCTAAGCTGGGAGTTTAACGGTGTGTGTTACAACTACAGCTGCTGATGTCGCGGCTGGAGATGGAGTAAGTGTCACGTTTACAACCGATTAGGATGCAGTATCTGCTGTCGCTCATGTTCCTTTCAAAACTGCCCCGTTAGCAATGTCGACATATTCTTCGCAGTTCTTTATGTCAGGGTGTTAGAAAGCAGATCCTGAATTGTGTCATCTCGGACTCTCGAACCGTCTAACACCTCTTTCAGCGCGTTTGAAAGTACTCATAATCTGTATCTTTGTTTTTGCCTCCGTCATCAGTTGCCGTACTGAACAGCGTTACTAGCTTTCTTTCAATGATTCGTTTGTTATTGAAATTGCACAAACGTATTTCTGTATCCGTCTCCACATCATACCTTGATTTGATGTCACATGCGAAGAATCAGAGAATATCGTACAAGACACTGTCCATAGATTGCGCTATCGCGAGTTGGTGCTACGCTGGAAAATTCAAAGATTATAGCAATATAAACAAACAATAGAAAGCGCTGCCTGCGGTTAAATATTTTATCATTACACGACGTTGTTTAAACTATTACTATCCAGCCTGTGACTGAACCTCACAATACTTGGAGAGTTTACTTAATATACGTTTACTAGAATAGTAAAGCGCACAACTCAATTGCTGTGCCGAGGCTATGCGGCTGCTGAGTATTCTGCTACATGCTGTCTCCGTTCTTACCTCGACTCGAGGGCGTGAAGCAAGTGGACGTCGATTTTCGTCTGGTAGCTGGACTCCCACTCCACTGCCATACTATCCTAGGCACAGGTTCCCGGGTGACGGCACCATATTATGCACCGTGCATTAACTGACGTGTGATGTTTACAGCTTTATTTTCGTCTCCAATCAGAGATATATATATATTACAGAGATGAATAAAGATCAGAGCATATTCACGATGAAGATTATGTCGAACGTGTATTCTATGTAGATGGCTGAGGAATCACTCGTGACTAAATGTAATGCAAATTATGGAACATAAAAACTTTATTTGCCTTGACGCTGTGAAACCAGGAACTAGTGCTTAAAGGGCATGTTTGGCTATGTTTGTCCATAATATTTCCATTTACTGCTCCTTGAAGACTGATATTCGAGTGCCCACTCTAGTCTTCCTCTTCTGTATAATGCAATCTTTCGGTGAGATGGCATATTTTAAAGAGCCATTTTTATCAGCGATCCCCACTAACTCATCCACTACTTCATTAAATATAATGTTAGCGTGTCCCCTGATCCACATTAACGTTAACTTCTACGCGAGATTACAGACCTTTTTTTGTGGCATTCTTAGTGTCCGCTACCATTAAATTAGTTTTCCTGAGAAGAGCTCACGTCTGAATGTCTTGGAACAACCTTCTACAGTACAGTAAAAGCGCAATGTTTATATTGTGAGTTTCCGCAACTAATTTAAAGCTTCACGCATAGTTCGTTGGCGCTTCTATGGAAAGTCTCCCTGGGAAGTGCAATCTGATTCTTTTCAACATGTGCTTGGCCACAGGAACACGCAACAACCCCTGCCATTAGCTGTGGTTTTGGATCCCTCATTATATACGCCACAGGACAAAATTTTTCGATTACCTATCACAACTACGGATTTTTAATTAAAACAGAGAATTCATTCTGAATATTGTATCACATCCCCAATTCCGATAATGAAACAATTACAATCATGTAAAGCTGGAAGCGCCTGTACTGTGTATTTGACTAGTTGTTCACCTACAGGGGCACTGATGAGCATCCGCTACAACACTGACGTACCTTAACCTAAACTGGTTCCGTTCTAATAGGCCTCATTCCTTCAGTTCGCGTTAGTGTACAGTACAGTGGGTGAATCTGGCAGTGTGCTTGTATACCTAGTGACGTTCATAACGTATTATCTCCTAAAGAGACAGAATCAGAAGACTGGAATTTAAAAACGTGCTGTAATTTTAGCCCTGTATCAGGAACGCTACTTCAGAAAGACTACAGCAACAAAAGTTCGCATAACCCCATCTACAGTGACATATACGTTGTAGCGGTTCAAGTAAACTAGTGGCAATGTAAGTGTGTCTGGAAGACACCGAGTAACATCATACAGGGAAAATCAGTTCATATGTGCACACACTAATCACCAGAGGACGCGTACTGCACCTTAAATTCTCGAGAAAGTAAATACTATGCGAGAAACTCCAATCGCTGTCCCAACAATGTAACGCCTTCTCCGTGAACCAGTTTTAAAGTGTTGATAGCGGCCATAAAACGGTTATTATGTGACCAAAATAAGGTGGAACTACACTCCTGGAAATGGAAAAAAGAACACATTGACCCTGGTGTGTCAGACCCACCATACTTGCTCCGGACACTGCGAGAGGGCTGTACAAGCAATGATCACACGCACGGCACAGCGGACACACCAGGAACCGCGGTGTTGGCCGTCGAATGGCGCTAGCTGCGCAGCATTTGTGCACCGCCGCCGTCAGTGTCAGCCAGTTTGCCGTGGCATACGGAGCTCCATCGCAGTCTTTAACACTGGTAGCATGCCGCGACAGCGTGGACGTGAACCGTATGTGCAGTTGACGGACTTTGAGCGAGGGCGTATAGTGGGCATGCGGGAGGCCGGGTGGACGTACCGCCGAATTGCTCAACACGTGGGGCGTGAGGTCTCCACAGTACATCGATGTTGTCGCCAGTGGTCGGCGGAAGGTGCACGTGCCCGTCGACCTGGGACCGGACCGCAGCGACGCACGGATGCACGCCAAGACCGTAGGATCCTACGCAGTGCCGTAGGGGACCGCACCGCCACTTCCCAGCAAATTAGGGACACTGTTGCTCCTGCGGTATCGGCGAGGACCATTCGCAACCGTCTCCATGAAGCTGGGCTACGGTCCCGCACACCGTTAGGCCGTCTTCCGCTCACGCCCCAACATCGTGCAGCCCGCCTCCAGTGGTGTCGCGACAAGCGTGAATGGAGGGACGAATGGAGACGTGTCGTCTTCAGCGATGACAGTCGCTTCTGCCTTGGTGCCAATGATGGTCTTATGCGTGTTTGGCGCCGTGCAGGTGAGCGCCACAATCAGGACTGCATACGACCGAGGCACACAGGGCCAACACCCGGCATCATGGTGTGGGGAGCGATCTCCTACACTGGCCGTACACCACTGGTGATCGTCGAGGGGACACTGAATAGTGCACGGTACATCCAAACCGTCATCGAACCCATCGTTCTACCATTCCTAGACCGGCAAGGGAACCTGCTGTTCAAACAGGACAATGCACGTCCGCATGTATCCCGTGCCACCCAACGTGCTCTAGAAGGTGTAAGTCAACTACCCTGGCCAGCAAGATCTCCGGATCTGTCCCCCATTGAGCATGTTTGGGACTGGATGAAGCGTCGTCTCACGCGGTCTGCACGTCCAGCACAAACGCTGGTCCAACTGAGGCGCCAGGTGGAAATGGCATGGCAAGCCGTTCCACAGGACTACATCCAGCATCTCTACGATCGTCTCCATGGGAGAATAGCAGCCTGCATTGCTGCGAAAGGTGGATATACACTGTACTGGTGCCGACATTGTGCATGCTCTGTTGCCTGTGTCTATGTGCCTGTGGTTCTGTCAGTGTGATCATGTGATGTATCTGACCCCAGGAATGTGTCAATAAAGTTTCCCCTTCCTGGGACAATGAATTCACGGTGTTCTTATTTCAATTTCCAGGAGTGTATTACAATGGGCACCGCGAAAGCAGTGGTTTTCACGGACGAATCTAGATATGAAGTATTTTAGAAGCCATCGTCGACTTCAAGGAGAACTTATTGAGCAGTATTGTTTGGCGGCAACGGCGGATGGTCAGCCATGGTGTGGGGATGTTTTATGGTTGATAAAGTCAATGGCCTAAAGAGAATAAAAAATTAGAGAAGGAGTAATAGCTCAAGGATACTCATCAACGATGCAGTTCCATCTCGCAAGAGACTTACATTTCGTGGATTTGTTCTGGAGCAGGACAACGATCCGAGACATGCATCTAAATTGTGCAGAGGGCTTTTCAGTGGAAAAGAAAAATCTGGGGATCAGAAGAATATGATTTGGCCAAGTTAGTCTCCTGCTTTAAATTCAATTGAAGTCTTACGGGATGGACTTGACAGGCAGAATAGATAAATGAGGTTATCTAATGTTGATGGTCTGTGGAATAATTTACAGAAGTGTTGGACTACAGTATCTGCAAAAACACTACAAAATCTTATCTCCAGAATGACAAGAGTTTGTGTAATTGTACTGAGGGCACAGTGTTGGTACTATGAAGAGGCTAAAATCTAAACCATGTTCAACTGTACTTAATCACAGAGAGAGAAAATACTTATTTTGTTGGTGAATTTAGTTTGTATGTAGTAGAAACAAAGTATGTTGTAGAAACAAAGTATATAGCTTTTTTCGTAAGGAATCGAAAACTTCTGACCGGCAGTGTATCTCAAAATACTACAGGAAATTATCAGCAATGCTGTTTTTTACGAACTGCGCTGCTCCGACGAAAGTTTTTGTTGGGAAGTAGAATAGGTCTGCTGCTAAGCTCTATTTGTTGTAATGGTAATCGGAATTATAAAATTCACACATTCTAACGGGGTTTCCAATGTAGTCGTTGCACACTCAGTTACGAGTTGGTGTTTCATACAGACCGTCCTCCTCACGGTAATTTGCTAGCACTGCCCCTCCAGCTGCAATTTTCGACTGTGTATGCCGTGCAAACAACAAAGATTGTTTAACAATAATGGACGCCTTTGAAAAAGTTACGTCAGTTCCGTTAGTGAACGTTGAAGATAATCGGAAGAAATAGCGGAGAATATTGTGGACATGTCGGTGGAATTAACAATGAATTGTAACGCGTATTTAGAGAACTGCTTTGACATTCCTTTGGAGTATTAACTCCGGCCTGACGCATTTTACTTTTTCACATGCGCGAGAAAGTGTCCGGAATTCGGATTGTCTATTGTTCTAATTGATAATATCCACACTGAACTACCACTGCTTCTCTTTCACAGTGTATATCAAAGCGAATATTTGCTCCTTTATCAAGATTGCGGTCATGTCGTTGCGCCTGTAGGACACACTGTACTGAACTGTGAGGTAGTCAGCCAGTGGCGCTGACAGAAAATTTTGCAATTAAATGGTCGATGTTCCGTACGACGTTCCAAAATGGAAAAAATACAGCCCCAAACTTATATATAATTTATACACTTATAAAAAACATTGAATATTGCAGAATATGCTTCTATTAAATGTAGAAGGAAGTCACAGATGCCGAAAGAAAATACACAAACGACTAAAAAATGACTCGCTGAAAGGAGATCCTAGCCAGAAACCGCTTCGTTCTCAGGTCGTGTCCATATGCGTAACACTATTTTTCAAAGACGTAAAGTATATCCATTTATTTGATTTTACGATGTTATCAAAGCCTTATCTATCGAGATGTCGTTAGCTGACATTTAATTACAATAAATTATACAAAGGAGGCGCGATTTTAATAAACTTCTATTGCGCTGCTGTCTTGAAACGGGGTCCACCAAGTAACGATACGAAAAACACCAAGCACGAAAAACACCAAACACGAATATTTTTAACCAACAATAATTCGCTACCTACATTTTATTACGAAGAACCGTACCACAAGCGGCTCTATTTTCTAGAGATCTTCAATAAGATAGCATTACATCAGATCATATTCAGAGTATTTAAGCAATAATGTAGAAACACCAGCAATAAGGGCCAAAATTGCAAATATGGTGGCTCCTAAATTTCGTTTGTTAGGCAGAAAACCCTTATGCATCTCATCAGTCACATTTCTCTCCATGAAGCCAAATTCTGCGGCATCTGATTCTACCTGCCACGGTCGATATGCTGCTCGTTGTGAAATTCCCCGTTGTGACGCCATATATATTGGACCAGATTCTCGTCCAAGTTCGCTTTCCCGCCTTGAGTGAGGACTGCTTGACCCGTTGTTTACTACCAATGAAACCTGTGTACAGTGAAATACAAAGGCAAACTAATAAAAGGGCCAGAACATTCAGAAACTGTTTTACAGTATTTTTGTTGTATGTCGTTTCAGAGCAAAATTATTAGAAAAACGTATGTTAAGTGTTTGGGAACTCTACGAACTGTTGTTATTACTTATGCAGAACGCCGTGTTTCACTGTGCTCGACAATATACCATCTTGACGTTCCCTCTGTAGGCGTATGTTGCTGCTTCATTTAGCCTTTCGGCGTGTGGAACGCGAGCTTTAAAATAGCTAATGCCTCGTGATTATTGCTGTTATTGTTGTCGAGAGCGTTGAAGGCCCCACGACTCGTAGAATCATAGAAACTGTAACCTTTATCGAACTCAATCTTCGTTGTGAATTAATTTCGCAGAATATTATGCTACACTGACTATAGCCACGTGAAGAACAATCCACGTTATTCGTTGTCAGTGTTCCACTTTGATTGTCGTTGAGATTACTGACTTCTGATAGCTTAACAGTGGCCAGATCAGCAGCGCACAGATTCCCAGGTTCCATTGTTCCGTGATTCTATTGCTGAGCAGACGAGACGACTCAACCCTTATTTGCCAATGATTACACACTGAAGCCATGCATGACACTTTTGCTCAGGACGAAAGGTTACTCGTAGTAATGACTTACAGCTCACAAAATGTAAATTAAAGGCGCCACAGCAAAACCTGAAGTTCTCCGAACTGTGTAACCACAAACTCGATACATGCAGTATACTGTGGCCGCTGTTACAGGTCAGATGTAATTCACCCTTAAGACAGGGGGTTCATAGAGTTCATAGAACCACCTTCACACTATGTCTCTACAGTTCCACTCCCGAACGGCGCGCAGGAAAAACAAACGCTTAAATATACTTAAATCTTTCTGTGCGAATACTAGTTTCTCTTATTTTATTTTTATGTTCGTTTCTCCCTATGAGTGGGGGTGCAACTCCAGTACAAGCTAAGTGGGGAGCATTGTTCTCTTATGGAACCAAACTGGCCAGTTGCCTTAGTACCACTTATATAAATAAACCTTTCATTTAGGTCCTTCTTTTGTTCATTTACGAGGTGATCTGTAACTATCATGACAGTTACTATAATTTATGGCCATGGAGCTGTCGAGTAGCCTGCTTGCGTTCATGTTTACACAGGAATTCGATTACTTTCGGCGTGAAGTGGCAACTGTCATGTCCACTTCGGTAGCTACGTGGTTAGCGAGGCGAATTGCTAAGTGAGGGGTCTCAGGTTCAGTTCCTGGTAGGTCGGAGATTTTATCCGTTTTCGGACTGCACGTTGTGTTGTCCTTACTATGGTATCGTCATAATTGACATTACTATTGAGAAGGCTGAATGGACATGGCCCAGAAGCCCGTAAAAATTACAAAATAAAAAAAAAACTATCATAATGAAGACGGCAACTTATGGCCCACAACCGATGCCTCTCCTCCCCCAATGGAGCAGTGTGCTCTTTCTCCTACCAACAATATTGTCGTGTGCTCACATTGGTCGTCCCACCACAGCCACCACCCTCCCCCCTAGTGCCTCCATCATGCTGAGACCGTCATTCTTAGTCTGTACCTCCACTGGGCAACTGCAAGAAACATCTGCAATTTCCAGCATGGTAATGCATCCTCAATGCTGGTTGCAGATTATTTTAGGAACATGGTTGTAAATATGGAACTTAACACCAAAAGACGCCAAAAAATGCACTATTGCTACTCTCATATTACAGCAAATAACATTCCTACTTAAGAAGAAAATAGGACTTTGTAACTAACATTACGGCACATAAATGGCAATCATGCGTAAAAATGTGTAGCTAACGTCACTCTGCATCAACAAAATACTCACTTTCTACTTTGATAGTACAATACTATGGTAAATAACAGTCATATATGGTATCAATGTAGTTTATTATATACCTTCTGCACACTGGTACTGCACTCGGTCGGGGATACTTGAGAGAGCAGATCAATGCAGTGCATCTCCTCCTTCTCGTCCGCTCCAGTAATAACATGGATACACTGCCTGATGTCTCTCTTGCAGCATGATTTGCATCAAATTCAAAATGCTTAAGGATGTGCTGCTGGTTTAGCACAACCAAGAGGGTACTTGCTAATAGTGAAAGGGAGTAGCCCTCATTACCAACGAGTCCGCAGCTCGTGGGCTAGCGGCTAACGTTGCTACCTCTGGATCACGGGGTCCCGAGTTCGATTCCCGGCTGGGTTGTGGATTTTCCCTGCCCGGGGACTGCGCGTTTGTGTAGTCATCATTCCATCATCTTGGGAATGTGTACAGGCGCTGATGAACGAGCAGTCGAGCACCCGACAAACCAAACATCATCATCATTACCAACTGGTTCAGCTAAACCAGCCATAAAATTTAAACAGAAGAAGAGAATAACACTTATTTTTTTTTTAAAAAAAAAGAAAGCCATTTTTATTCGAACCTTCATTTCCTACCTTCACAGCGCAGTTTAATGCAAGATGTGCTATCAACATAGCAATTTACATCGAACGGTAAATGCTTATCTCACAGTTACACTTGGAAATAATGTCATCACTATGAAACACAGGTAAAATTTCTATGTTCTATTACACAAAGCAGATATTAGTTTTTAGCAAACAGATAGTAAGTACTCTACTGCATTCAAATTATAGCGCTCATCCATAATTCTTTTATAAACGTTAGGAATAACTTTATACACTTTTCAGAAACAAGTGGATAGAGCATATATATTGCTATCTTTTCACCCCAAAGAGAAAAACATTCGTAAATGTCATTATCGCTCTAGACGCACCAACACTTGTACTACGAGAGATGGTCTAGTTAAGCATCTGACTGAGAATAACATACATCCATGTTCATGATAGCGTAGATTTTCCCGGCGTATCAAATACTGATGATTTTCACGGGTTTGCAGACGGGTTCCATCGTCCTGACGACAACACGATATTTCGGCGGACCATCTGGCCTCCATCTTCAGGTGAGATTGAGTGCACAATCACGCCGGAACTGAAGAGACCTCATTTTTTTTTTCTTTATTGATTTTCAATTCCCCCCGAAGGGGGCGGGCTGGCAGCAGCTTACTACGCTGCTCTACAGCCTACAGACTTTTTTTAAAAAAAAGGAAGAAGAAAGAAACAAGGAAAAACAGGCGATAAAATGGTGATTTAAAGTGTAAAATGGCGTAAAAATGAGGAAAGTTAAAACAGAAAGCAAAAGGGGTTGGCAATGTTGATAAAATACACAGGAATCAGACAAGTAACATAGTAGACACACAATTAAAAAACATGGCGACAGTCTGGTTTCTGTTCGCAAGAGATAAAAAAAAGCACACCCAGCGACAGTATGATGGCTGTTCGCTACACTTCCCAAAAGACACAACACGGAACACTCACTGGAAAAACACACCGTAAAACACTGCACGAAAATGGCGGCACAAATATGGCACTCCCGATCCAAAGACAGATGGGGGGGGGACCTGGAGGAGGGGGAAAACAAGGAGGGAGGAGAGGAAAAAACGAAAAGGGGGGGGGGGGGGAGAACCAAGGAGGGAGAGGACTAATAAAGGGGGAGAAGGGCAGACATGAGAGGGAATGAGAGGAGGCAGAGGTGGGAAATGTAAAAGGACTCGGGGGAGAGAAGGGGACAAAGAGAGGGGAGGTGGGGAAGAAGAGGATGGAAGGGGGGGGGAGAGGGAGCCCAGGAAAAGGACAGAGGAAAGGAGGGGGAGTGAGGATCAGAGTTGATAGGAGGGATAAATGGAGGGAGAGAGGGCATCATCCGGGAGGGGGAGTTGATGGAAGCCAACTTGGGAAAGGAGATGTAGGGTGTAGAGATGGAGGGTAGGGGGGACACAACGGTGAAGACGTGGCAGGGGGCGGGGATGAGAGACCTCAGATTCGGCGGCTCCTTTATACAGCGGAGAGGAGAGGAGCAACCAGGGGGTGAGGGGGTTCAAGACGGTGGGAGGTGTAGAGGATGCGGATATGCTCGAGGGATAGGACCAGATGGGGGAAAGGAATGAGATCATATAGGATCCGCGTGGGGGACGGGGGGCGTATACGGAAGGCGAAGTGGAGTGCATGACGCTCAAGGATCTGGAGGGACTTATAGAAGTTGGGGGGGGGGGGAAGCAGATATCCAGGCAGGACTGGCATAACAGAGGATGGGACAGATTAAGGATTTGTATGTGTGGAGGATGGTAGAGGGGTGCAACCCCCATGTCCGGCCAGAGAGGAGTTTGAGGAGTCGGAGGCAGTTGTGGGCTTTGGATTGGATGGAGCGGAGATGTGGGATCCACGTGAGGTGACGGTGAATGGTGAAGCCAAGGTCGGTGAGGGTGGGGGTAAGGCGCAAAAGGACGGATGCAGACAATAAGGGAGAAATACAGGAGCCGGAAGGAGCGAGTGGTACGACCTACGATGATGGCCTGGGTCTTGGAAGGGTTGAGTTTCAGGAGCCACTGGTTACACCATGCAGCAAAAAGGTCAAGGTGATGCTGGAGAAGGCATTGGGATTGGTGGAGGGTAGGAGCAAGGGCAAGGAATATGGTGTCATCAGCATATTGCAAGAGGTGTACAGGAGGGGGGGCATATCTGCCATGTACAGCAGGTAGAGGAGAGGGGAGAGGACAGAGCCCTGGGGCACACCTGCAGAGGCGTAAAAGGTGTGGGAATTGGCATTATGGATGGTAACATAGGAGGGGCGGTGGGAGAGGAAGGAGGCCACCAGACGGATGTAGTTGATAGGAAGGGCGTAGGTTTGGAGTTTAAATAGGAGACCAGGATGCCAGACACGGTCGTAGGCCTTTTCGAGGTCAAGGGAGACAAAAATGACAGAACGACAGGAGTTAAGTTGGAGGGAGAGGAGATGAGTGAGGTGGAGGAGTTCAGCAGAGAAGGAAGGGCGAAAGCCACACTGGGTGTTTGGGAGGAGGTGGTTGTGGTGGAGGTGGTGATGCATGTGCCAGGAAAGGATGGATTCCAAGAGCTTGCTGAACACCGATGTGAGACACATAGGACGATAGGAAGAGGCATCAGATGGAGGCTTGTTGGGTTTGGAGAATATCAGGATACGGGAGGTTTTCCACAGGTCGGGATAGAAGCCAGTGGCAAGGATGACATTGTAGAGGGTGGCAAGGATTGAAAGGAACGAAGGAGGGCAGTGTTTGAGGTGGCGGTAGGTAACGCAGTCGTGGCCGGGAGCAGTGTTGCGTTTAGTGCGGAGTGTGAGGCTGATGTCCTGTGTAGTGATGGGAGTGTTAAGTTCAGATGGTGGGGTGTGGCCCAAGTACTGGAAGCTAGGAGTAAGGGGAGGAACAGAGGCATTTGTACGGTCCATGACATCAGGGAAGAGGGAATAATCAAAGTGGGGGTCATCTGGGATGGAAAAAACATCAGAGAGGTGGGAGGCAAAGTGGTTGGCCTTACTGAGGTTGTCAGGAAAGGGACGGTCATTAAGGAGGAGAGGGTACTGTGGGGTGGGGCGGTTCCCAGTAAGGCGGTGGAAAGCAGACCAATACTTGGAAGAGTTTATGGGAAGCGTGGTGTTGAGTTGTGTACATGTCTGGCGCCAGGCATGGCGTTTCTTCGCAGTAAGCAGGTTGCGGATGTGTCGTTGTAATTGCCGGTGGCGGGTAAGTGTATCCTGTTCACGAGTGCGGAGAAAATAGCGGTAGAGGCGGCGGGACTCTCGAAGGAGAAGGACGGCCTGTGGAGGCAGGGTGGGGCAGTGAGAGTGGATGGCTTTGGTGGGGATATGGGTGGAGACGGCGTCAGACAAGGTCTGGTGCAGGAAGGCAGCAGTGCGAGAGATGTCATCAGGAGATTGGAGGGTAAGGTCGTGGCTGTCAACCTGGGTGTGAATGGAGTCCCGGTAGGCATCCCAGTTGGCACGGGAGTAATCATGGACAAGTTTAGGAGGGACGTCAGGGCGAGGAGCGTTGCAGGGATGGTGACCATTAGAGATAGTGAGGAGAACAGGAGCATGGTCACTGCCAATGAGGTCAAGGACACCTGCGGTGATGCGCCCAAGGTGGTTGGGAGAGGCAAGGACCACATCAGGAGTGGCGTTGGATTCAGGTCGGGTGTGCTGAGGCAGGGGAACCAGGTCGCCCTGGAGAGTGGTGAGAAACTGATGCCACCGCTGGAGGTCAGCAGGTTCATGGCTGTGGATATTGAGGTCGGCGGCAATCACATAGGTGGAGAATGTGCGGTCAATGTGGGCCAGGAAATCGTACGGGATGGGGGTGCGAGGGCGGACATAAATGGTGGCACAGGTGATGGTAAGGGTGGGGAAGCAGAGGCTGAGGGTGAGATGCTCGGCAGGATTGTTAAGGAGCGGTTGGGGCCGGACAGGGATGTGCTTGAGGTGGCCTATAGCAACTCCGCCACGCGCCAGAGGGTACGGGTTATCAGTGCGGTGTAGGGTGTAAGGAGCCGTGGAGACGGAGATACGGGGTTGAAGGAAGGTTTCATTTAGGACGACGGCATCCACGCGGTGCTGACGGAGGTTGTGGAGGAAGAGGAGTTTGTGGGTGGGCAGGGAGCAAATGTTGTGGTACAGGAGACAGTAGAGTTCGTGTACCATGGGAGGGGAGAGTTAGACGAGGGTGGTGAGGGAGGTGAAGGTGAAGTGGGCCTGGTTGTGGGAGTATGTGGCATAGGTGGTAAGATGGAAGATGGAACGGGCAGCGAGGGCGATTTGGGAAAGAGTGTGTGAGCGCTGGAAGGGGTGGATGTTTTGGAGCACAATGGTGGTAAAATGGATGATGTTCTCAGCAGTAGGGGGAGGGTGGAGCGAGTTGTTGGGGTGGATGGGGTCATCAACAGGACAGACAGGGACGGTGAGCTTAGGGGTGACTGGTGGAGGTTTCGCTTTACACTTCAAGGAGTAGGTAGGATGTGGTTCGTTGCAAGTGTTGCAGGAGGGGGGTGAGGTGCGGTTGGGGCAATTCTTGAGGAAGTGTGAAGCTTTGCAGTGGGGACAAGTATGGGGGTTCTTGCAGGTAGAGGTAATGTGGTCGTTGTAGGTGAGACAGTGTTAGCAGCGGTAGGATTGGACTGGGGAACGGGAGGGGTCCACCTTATGACGGCGATTGTAGATGAGGGCTCCCTCGGTGAGGAGGCGGTCAATGGAGGAGGAGGATTCGGTGAATATCCGCATGAGAAAAGTCGGCCCGGGATCATTGAAGATGCGACAGGCCGAGCGGATTTCAATGTCGGGCCAGGAGTTGAGATCCGCCAACACCTCAGCCTCCGTGATCACGGGGCTAAGCTTCGTGATCACAGCGGTGAAGGTTGGCGGACATCAGGGAGGTTGAGGTTGACGGGGAGAGGATGGGGTGTGGTAGGGGGTGAGGGTTTCACGTTGGTCAAATTGGATACGTGGGATGCAGGAGAGGAGATCGGTGTGGAAGAAAGCATTGGGGGATTTAATGAGGACCAAGTCATTGCGAGGAATCAGAAGGGAGATGGGGGCATTGGGGTAGTATTTCCGGATGGTGAGGGTGAGGGAGCGGGCATCAAGGAATTGAGGGTCAGGATTGGAGAGGACAAAGGTGTGGGTGGCAGGCGTGGCGGGGGCAGGGGTCGGAGCCGCGGCCATGGGGGTGGTTGGGTCACGGGGAGTGGGGGTTTTTTTGGAGGAGATTTCGGGGGAAGGGTCAACATACGGGCGCTTTGAGGGTTTCGTGGTCACGACCGGGTGTAGAGGGGGCAGGGGGACGGGTTGCAGGGGGAGATGGCGGGGGGCAGGACCATCCTGAGCAGCGGATGACACAGACGGAGGGGGCGTGGGTGTCACAGAGACTGTGGAACGTCGAGCCGAAATCCGTGCTGGCTTGGAGCCCGTCGGAGGCGGTGCAGGGAGCAGCGGAAAGTCAGTAGCTGTCGATGGTGCGACAGTGATAGGGGAGGAGGAGTTGGGGGTGGTTACAACCGAAAGTGGCGCAGGGGTGGGGTGTACAGGGAGAGAAGGAAGGACAGGAAGTGGGGTGGAGGATGAGCGCCATGTGATGGTGGTTGGAGCAGCGGAGGGAGAGGTGAAAATGATAGTGGTGGTGGGTTGGGACATGGTGGCGGCGCGCGAGAAGGGCGGCGGCGGCGGCGGCGGCGGCGGCGGCGCGGTGGCAGGTGGCGGCGGCGGCGACCAGGACCTGGAGGAGGGGGAAAAACAAGGAGGGAGGAGAGGAAAAAACGAAAAAGGGGGGGGGGAACCAAGGAGGGAGAGGACAAAGATGATTTGGGACTGAGGAAGCCTGGGGTATACAAGATTCCCTGTCACTGCGGCAAGTCTTACATTGGACAGACAATTCGTACAGTTCAAGATCGATGTGTGGAACATCAACGACATACACGTCTGCTCCAGCCGGAAAAATCAGCCGTTGCCGAAAACTGTCTTAATGAAGGGCACAATATGTCCTTCAAAGAGACGCAAATTATTGCCTCGGCTTCCCGTTACTGGGATTATGTATTGAAAGAATCAATTGAAATACGGCTGTCTGATGATATTATTAATAGAGACAAAGGTTTTCCTTTAAGCAAGACGTGGAATTCTATTTTATCACAGATAAAACAACAACGGTCTGGTTTCCGACCGGCTGCATTTTAATTTCTCGTAATTTATGAAAGCATTTCTGGGACCAAAGTGTGCATAACTGAAATGTGTATACCAAATCAATTTATTAACCCACTCATGAGGAATACAAACTAACCAAACAGAGTTGCCGACCGATCTTCGTTTAAAAAGAATATCATTGCCAACTAAATAATACTGTCTAATCGCTACGCTTTCCTTTCTCCTCCACTTCTCCTTAATGTCCTTCCAGATTGGATCCTTGTTTTGCTCCTTAGCGATGTCTTGGAGCGAAGACGTGCACATCTGGCCGCCATCTTCAGGTGATATTGAGTGCACAATCACGCCGGAACTGAAGAGACCTTAGATTTGGCGGTTCCTTTATACAGCGGGTACTGGCTGTTGTTTGGGCTTTCACAAAATTTCGCACATTTTTGTTCGGTAGACATACTAAGGTTTACACTGATCATCGAGCTCTGGAATTTCTTATGTCAACAAAATTAACACATGGAAGATTGTCACGATGGGCGCTCTATCTACAGGAATTTGATTTTAGTATTGTTTACATACAGGGTTCTTCAAATATTATTGCTGATGCTTTATCACGTGCACCTATGGGTTTGAACAAAGTGCTGAGAAGGACTGCAAAGAAAACAATTATTGTTTGATGTCTATTCAAGGTGTTGCGTTCGAAAATTTTATTTCGTCTTCGCTCCAAGACATCGCTAAGGAGCAAAACAAGGATCCAATCTGGAAGGACATTAAGGAGAAGTGGAGGAGAAAGGAAAGCGTAGCGATTAGACAGTATTATTTAGTTGGCAATGATATTCTTTTTAAACGAAGATCGGTCGGCAACTCTATTTGGTTAGTTTGCATTCCTGATGAGTGGGTTAATAAATTGATTTGGTATACACATTTCAGTTATGCACACTTTGGTCCCAGAAAATGCTTTCATAAATTACGAGAAAATTGCTACTTTAGTAATATGGAAAAACGTATTCGATCTGTTCTTGCCAAATGCAAATTATGTCAAAAGGCTAAGCCGCCAACTATTTCTCACAGAGCACTGTTGTTTCCTATCATTCCAGCGAAATTAAAGGAGATGGCTGCAGTCGATTTGTTCGCTCCAGTGGTTCGTTCTACTAAAGGTTTTGCGTACATTTTTGTAGCAGTGGAATTGACATCAAAATATGTGTTTTTTACACCTTTACGCAAAGCAACAGCTCGTTCAGTATCTACTGCTTTCATCAAACATTTTCTTAAAGAAGTGGGTCATGTTGATAAGGTTATATCAGATAATGGATCACAGTTTCGCTCTAAAATTTGGCTTCATACTCTACGGCGTCGTAAGATTAAACCAATTTTCATTTCACTTTTTCACCCTCAATCTAACGCTTCAGAGAGATGGATGAAGGAAATCAATAAATTGTGTCGACTTTATTGTCATCAGAATCACAGAACGTGGGATCAGTATCTTCATATTTTTCAAAACATTCTGAATGAACTCCCTAATGATTCAACTTCTTTACCGCCTATATTAATATTAAAAAATAAAGCACCGACAAATCGCATTTCTGAAATCGTTCTTTTTCCGCCTTCACGGAAACTGCGGCATTCTGAAGTTGTCAACCTGGCTCTACAAAATATTGCATCTGCGGCTACTAGAAGAGAGAAATCAGCTAAACGTCCTGGTCGTTTAAAAACCTTGTCAGTTGGTCAAAAGGTGTTAATTAAGTCTCACCGTTTGTCTCACAAAGGAAAAGGCTTGTGTCGCAAATTTTTTTCTGCTTTATAACGGTCCATATAGAGTTCGAAAAATTATTCATGATAACACTGTCGAAGCAGAAACTCTTAAATCTCGGCGCTCTAAGGGAATACATCATATATCAAACGTTAAAATTTTTGTGGAATGACATACTTTTGAGAAACTAACAGTTATACGTAAACACGCAGAGAATACAAGGATACCGCGCCGTGTTCTGGCGGCGGCACATACTCAAAGCAACAGTCAAGTCTGTGCGCCGCACAAGGCAGTCGTTGACCGCAAACAATTACTTCCTACGTCACGCGTACCTACAGCTGATCGAGCGCACAGTGCGAATGCACTGACAGCCGTAAACAAATACACAGTCTAATTTCTCTGATTAAATTCAGTATAAAGCTATAGTTACTTGATAAATTATGTTATTAATGTTCAGTTTTTTTCAGGATACAGTTGTATAAAATATTTAAGAACTTCAGTTAAATTCTGTGTGTGTCCGACGATAAGAGGACTTGCTATCGAGAAAATTTCAGGAAGAATGTAATTTCGAAGAAGAAAGTAATAAACTAAAAAGGTAACTATTAATTGAGTTTATTTTTCAGGTAACATATTTCCACTTAGGTACGTACTTTAGACGTAATTTGTTGCTCGCGATTACGTGATTTATACTTTGTGTTAACTGATTTTGACAATGATTGATTAATGAACAGAGTTGTTACTTATGTATATTATGCATCGCATAGCTGCACTGCTTTTTCACTGTTGTCACATTTTTTTATTATGTGCCTGCTCTGCTTATTTATTTAAATTATAATTGTCACCTGATTAGTTGTGCTGATATGGTTATGTATGTAAGTTATACTTTGTGATTTATCTGCTTGCGCCTTCATGTTTACTTATTAAGATTACATATGAACATTTATTTGCTTATGCTTATATGACGCTAATGACCTGTTTATTATGTAAGATATATATTTGCTGCTTTGCGTATGGATTGCATATTATACATTTCTGTTTTGTTGTCATAACTACTCTTTAATTTGGTATATAGAAATGCTGATATATGGTGTACGAACATGGAGTCTAGGTCACACTTTCGTATTAATTATAGATTGTTCGCTTGGCAGAGCCTCGTTATAGAGATTGTGCTACATCCACTTGTCAACATTCTGTTCTCTACTGGTATATTTACTCGCTATTGCATGTTTTGCTTACGCTCAATGCCTTGTATTTTAAGATAAGAAAATGAACTGCTATAAATCTACGAACGACATTGGTACAAGAAACTTCATTGAAGTCACATGAGCTGGACCTTTTATGGAAGCTGTATAAATTTATGCTAATAGGAAGGAAGCTAACGACATGACATACCAACACTAGGTCTAGACCATTGACAGTTCTTACACTGCATTCTTCGTGAGCAATTGAAATAGCAAGTGACACTTGACACAAGAAATACTCCACATGTTTGCTTCTGTTTTGCCATGATTCTTGAAGTGGTGTACACACTGTGAAATATTACGATCATTCACACTCCGTACTCGTACTTACTTACTGAAAGCTATTCAAATTAAGGCTGTTAGAGGTCATGTATGCATTTCTTTTATTGAGTGATGGACAAGGTAACCAAAATGTATTTTATAATTCATAATGAGTAGAAGATTTGGGTCAGATGGATTACACAGAGGTTGTGTGTGGACATTGTGTCTTCGGATTGTATGGGATGATGAATTGAAGTTTGCTCTAGGATTTTATCTGTACTTGTTCGAGGAAACTGACTAGAGGGAAGAGTTGTTATGTAAGTGAAATGATATTGGCGATAAGGTATATATGTATCGACGTATTGAAGAGGTATTGTTGAGGTATTGAGATTGTGTGAAGTTGTTGATTATTGGAGTTTCGGTGGACAAGAGGTAAGATAAATGATATTGATGATAAGGTTTATATGCATCGACGTAAGAGGTATTATTGAAGTATTAAGATTATGCGATGCTGATGATTATTGGAGTTTTGGTGGATAAGAGGTAAAGTAAGTGAGGAGCATTTTTTTTTGTTTTTGTTTTTTGTTTATATGGAACAAGAAGGATGAAGATGGCAGACTAGAACACTCAAGTGGAAGGTAGATTGTCAACACACACACACTTTGTTAAATCAATGAGCAGTATATACTTTCTTTTTTTGAGAGAGGAAGTATTTGCATATCTTGGCACACTGACAGTTGTTCAGCAACCGTACATTTGATTTGGCTTGGCAGACATTGGTCTTGACATGATGACTATGACGTTGTTTAACTATTATTGACTGTTACACACTGCTACCACTACTACTTGATACAGATGTTGAACATCAAATTTTTGACAGAATTGCCTTTACACAGTTAACACTATTAGAAAGATGAGTGAGTGTGTTTTGTGTGTTTTCCTTTCCTAATCCCAAATAATTGGTACCGACCTACCTCCTAAATATTGTTTTACTTGCTTGTTGTGGCTTGCACTGACACTCATAAATATTATAGGTTTACTGATATTTGTGTATTTGTAATAGTTAATATGACAATTATCTGATATCATTTGTGTGTTTATTATAATTTGTATGTTTAGTGTAAGAGCATTGATAATGATTTTGTAAAAGCAATTGTGTGTACATTGAAACTATTGTTCGTGCTTGCACCTATCATAATTGATGGGTGCCACTTGGAAATGTTTAATTTCTGCTGATAAACTCTGATGAACTGTTTTATTAGTGATAGTGAATATTATGGACTGTTACCTGCACTTGTTCAACATGATGGGTGCCACTTGGAAATGTTTAATTTCTGCTGATAACCTCTGATGAACTGTCTGATTAGTGATAGTGAATATTATGGACTGTTACCTGCACTTGTTCAACATGATGGGTGCCACTTGGAAATGTTTGATTTCTCCTGATAAACTCTCATGAACTGTCTGATTAGTGATAGTGAATATTATGGACTGTTGCCTGCACTTGTTCAACATGATGGGTGCCACTTGGAAATGTTTAATTACTGCTGATAAACTCTGATGAACTGTCTGATTAGTGATAGTGAATATTATGGACTGTTACCTGCACCTGTTCAACATTGCTGGGTGCCGCTGATGGAACTGCTTCTACTGAAATGATATCACTTGTCGGTGTCTGCACCTGTTCAACATTGCTGGGTGCCACTGATGGAACTGCTTCTACTGAAATGATGTCACGTGTTGGTGTCTGCACCTACTCAACATTGCTGGGTGCCACTGATGGAACTGCTTCTACTGAAATGATGTCACGTGTTGGTGTCTGCACCTACTCAACATTGCTGGGTGCCACTGATGGAACTGCTTCTACTGAGATAATGTCACTTGTTGGTGTCTGCACCTGTTCAACATTGCTGGGTGCCACTGTTGGAGCTGTTTAAATACTGCTGATGAAATGTTATGAGACTGCTATTTGCACCTGTTGACCATTGCTGGGTGCTACTGTTGGAACTGTCAACTACTCTGAGGAGTGCTACTTGTTTATTGAACTACTGAAAAGATTTTATGTGAATATTTGTATAAACTGATTTTTTGTGTATTTACTGTTTATGAAATGTTATGAGACTCTTACCTACACCTATTCGTCATTGCTAGTGCCATTGATTGAATGATACTTGTGTAAACTATTATGTAAAATCACATATATGCAAACATTTGTATTCCTTACTGTATTTTATATATTAGGTTATTGAAGGGTCAGGTCAAAGCCAAAATTTATTTAGTTATGTGATATTTACTCATTAATATTATCTTTTATTTTTGTCTGTATTTTTTTGGACGAATTTGGTGGTATTTTCATCAAATTCTAGCCCGTGGAGGAGGGGCATATGAAAGGTGGCTACACTGAGTCACAGCGCCAGAGATTGCGCCAAAGAGTATGATTGCGCCGCCTCCACTGGGGCAGCAGTGGTAGTTCAGAGGTTGCCGTGGGCAGTAGTAGTTCAGAGGTTGCCGTGGGCAGTGCTTGTTGAGAGGATGTAGATAGCAGTACTAGTGGAGGGCATGTCGTGTGCAGTTGTTCTGTTGGACGAGACAGCAGATGCTGTTTGATTGGGGATGTTGCAATGATCACAGTGTATTTTTCGTCAATGAAGGTACCAAAAAAATTTCAAATTTCCTAAATAACAATGCCTCTTGGTCACAGGTTCAGTCATCAAAACATCTGGCTTGTGTTCATGTATTAGACTGTAATTCTGGTCTCTATATTCAATTATAGTATTTCTGGTTTTTTAATTACTTCATTATAAATGGTGTTTAATATATCTTGTCGTATTGAGGAAGAGCCGTGCCAGATGTATACGTTGAATCACACTTCCACACACAGAACAGTTACACTTGTGCTTTCTTGTTTCGTAGCTTTTATAGTTGATGGGGACTTAATTAATCAATTGTGTTCACGCAAATTTCCTTTCATTCTTTGTTGTTATTCTCTGCAGTCAGATTGCGTACTAATACTTACTCAGGGCCAACCGGTTACGAGATTTCGTAACCGGACATACAGCTACTACTAAAATTATTTGCATTTTTAATTAATTAAGCCCCCTTGCAATGTGATGCTGTGGCGTTGCTGGAAATTGTGGAAATGTATGACAGGGGAGTTGGACGCGTCATTCCAGAGAGAGAGGGGGGGGCGGGGGGGGGGGGCGGCGATAGTTACGGCGCCGTTGTCGAAGACCACTGCCGGAAACAATTTGGAAGGCGCACCCTGGGAGACAATACAGTGTTACAACTGGAGCGGACGATGCCAGGACGAAATCGGTCAGCACCGCAGGCGGCCGACTGGGCTGCTGTCTGAGGCGACAGCGTCGTGCGCACGCACTATGTCGGCATGGCGGCTTTACCGGCGCAACAAAACGCAGAATTCACAGGCTGCCTTACAAGGGTAACGTAGCTACTCCTCATCACCGCTTTCGTCCACGTTATTGGTACATTGGGCGTTGGCCAGAAATGAAACTGACAGAAGCGGGAGCTCCAGACGCCCAATTGTTGAGGAAAAAAATAAAAATGGCGTAGGAGCAAGTAGGACTCGCACACTGAGGGTTCGTACAAACTATATAACATTCTGCGTGGTGTCTGTTTGTTCAAAGTCGTGTCTCCCTACCACTTTCGCGCAACGACGCTCTGACCGTGTTTTTTATGGAATTGACTAGTTTGAACCTGTGACCTGTTGCTGGTAAGGAGACCCCAGACCACACATGACATGTAGAGTTCAGAAGAGTTCAGTGAGACTAGCGATGATATAATCAAATACTTAATGATTTCAGTGTCAGTTCCACTGCACTCTCTGTAAAAGAATCTTAATACTAACTAAATTTAGTGGAAGGCGTTCAAGGCTTTCCTATTTTTAGTTAGCTGGTAAAATAACGTCGAAAAAGCAGTTAAGTTTATCATTGGCAATTTTATTCTACTCACAAAACATTGTTTATAAATTGGACTATTGATAAAATGAAATATTTTAATACACGATGATAAAGACCAACTGCGTTCAACAAAAAATGTGAACGAACATTCCCTGAATGGGTTTCCAAGTTATGTAATGGATCGAAGGATGACCTATGCCATATCACATCTATAATCTAGATTTAAGTTAAGTTTCATAAAAAACTATCAAAATGGTCTACACTGACCCTCAATTATCTTTAATTACTTATTTAACTTGTCGTAAATTACAGTGGTTGATGTGGCTTCTCAATAATTATATAACAGAAAAATCATCACGTTTCAGATTTTAATTTCCAGTAGCAAATGTGAATACCACGAATTGACGATGGACACTAGTATTACGTAAAAAGGGGATATAACAGATGAGACTTCTGCAGTTCAGAGTGAAGCCTTATGCGCTCTTATGCGGCATCGCGTGCGTTCATTGCCTTGTCGGTGGTTAGGCAGCGTCAGGGGGCAGCGGGCGGTGCAGCTCCACACACCTCGCCGTCTCGGAAGCAACTCTCTCTAACTTCTCCTTACTACAATTTACCGAAGTTGGTTTAAGAAAAGCTATCTGGCCGTGTTTTCAACTGACCAATCAGGGTCTCAATGTTAACCTTAAGCTCCGCCTACAAAAATTCTGTCGATCCATTGAGAAACGTTATACTTTTCGTGGTGGGGCAATGTTTTTAATGTTTGCTACGTAACAGAGACGCGTAAAGTCTCACGCTAAAACTTGCAGCTGGTGTGGCCCTTTTAGTGTTATCTTAAAATCTATACTGTTCTTCTGGACGGCTCTATCTTGTAACATGGGCTGTGTGGGTGGTCTTGGCGGTCGGCCGGAAAATGGGTGTCCGTCCCTTATCGTAGGGCCTTCTAGCTTACAGAACTCTGCTCTCGGCTTCTGTTCTCGTTTCTCCCCTTGGGACTACGTCTGTTTCACGGTGGGAAGGTATGACATGCATTTAGGCATTCTTATGTTAGTCTGTGGTATTCCATTTGCTCACTCGTTGATCGTATTACTTTGGTTAATTTAATGTCAGGGTTGATTCGGAGCTACGTGACATACTGCCGGATTTGCTATCATGTCAGGGTTTTCATGGAAGGTGTTGGATTTGCCTCACACCTTACAACTATATAGGCAGTTCATCCTTCACGGCAGTCGAGAGTCTCAAGGTTTTATGTCTGTTATCGGCACTGATACTGGCAAGATACCATTCCTGGGAAGTCCGAGACTTTTGAGAATGTTTCAATTATAAGGTAAATATCGGCCAACAAGTGAGAAAAGTAATATTTTTGTGTGATATAATTACAAATTAACAATTTTTCAGATTTTTTCCTTTACTTATGCGGTGAAACATCGCTCTTTTCCAAATTTCACGTTTCCAGGTCAAGGGGTAGTAACCTATAGGTGTTGATGAGATAAAATTTAGCTACGGTGCGACGAGAGGAAATTATGCCTCTAACAGTTATAAACATTACCTGTTCGACATATGAAAAAACAGTGAAAACGATGATAAATATTAATTATTTATATAATATTTTATGATGTAATTGGACATATCGATGTGTATCATACAAAGACAATGATAACTGTAAATTCCATTTATGATCTGCGTTTGTCATCTTTTGTTCTTACCTTTTGCTGGTTGGCTTTTGTAGGTTCAGGACGCAAGACGCATATCAAACTGAGGTCTGTTATGAAATTGTAATTATTTGTTAGTTATTACTTGCGAATAGAGTTCATTATTATTATAAATATGAGTGAATAATTATTTGTAACTTTAATTCCTCTCTCAGTATGCATTATCTGTGTTAATTATTTCTTTCCTCTACAAGGAGCGCAGCCATTGATGATAGCGATTTGTATCGCGTTTTTTTTTGTCTGTTTTTTCCTTAGAAAAAAATCAAGTATTTGCTTGATGAAGTCTAAATAGTGCACAATACGAAAGTAATTTTTAATAAGCATTTAAAATACTTATCCTATTTGCTCTAACAATAGAAAGTCTCTATCAATTGTCTGCCACCATCTTAACAATTATCTTAGCGGCAAATTCAAATTACGCAACTCTGCAGGCATAAATGCCGAAGGTAATACAAATGTGTAAAAATAAATGTGCACCGGTGGACCCGAACTCATTTTAATGAAAATAATTCGAATCAGATTGGTTCTTTAAAAACAGTGCTCATAGCACGATCCTTATAACAAACTTTTCTAGGTGATGTATGGAGCCGAAATTAATTACGCATGAGTTGCGAAGAATATTGTTTCCGGTAACATACGTCAGTGTTGTGCGCGGCTCATATTCGGTGGTTTTAATGATCATTTTGCTGAAGATAACTGTTTCCATCATAATCAATAGTTGTATAGAATCTGTTATATGAACTGTGATTTAGTGACACTTACAGACAGCACTTTAACGCGACGTTAACTTGGAGTTATTTAGCAACTTGACCAAATCATTATCCGGGAGAAAAATTATTTAGTAATCAGTCAGTGTAATAAAATAAGATTATCATTTTCATTTACAAATTAATGAAATGCCAAACCACCGAATAACACAGCGAACACCACAGTGAGTTTATGAGTATCAAAATATATGACATACAGGGTGACAATTATTTAACTGAATGAAAGAAACGCAAATTAGTTACATACTACAGCGTGCACATATTTCATTCAACATGTAAACGTCACTACAGATATTCGGATTTAGTTATGACATGTTCAGTATGCAGCAGCCTTGGGGATGATGTGACGCAGGTGAATAGCAAAGTTCTGCAAGACTCGCTGAAGTGTCGGAAAATCGATGCTATCGATGACCCCCGAACGGCTGTTTTCAGATCAGAAATTGTTTTTGAGCTATTGCTGTACACCTTCTTTTCAATATAGCCCCACAGAAAGGAGTCGTAAGTGTTCAGATCCGGAAAATACGGCGGGCAATCGAGGCCCATGGCAGTGGCCTCTCGCTACCCAGTAGGCAGAATGTGGTCCCCAAAGTGCTCCTGCAGGGCACCAAACACTCTCCTGCTTAGACAGGGTCGAGTTCCATCTCGCACGAATCACATCTTGTCGAAATAAGGGTCACTTTAAATGACAGAGATGAAATCATCTTCCAGAACCTCCACGTAAAATTCGGTAGTCACCGTGCCATGAAGGAATATCGCACCGATAATTCCATGACTGGACATTGCTCACCACACAGTTACCCGATGAGGGTGAAGAGACTTCTCGATCGCGAAATGCAGATTCTCAGCCCCCGAATGCAACAGTTTTGCTTATTGACGAATCCATCCAAATGAAAGTCGGCTTCGTTGCTAAATCAAACGGTGCATGCGCGTACTAAGTCCCATCAGGCACGCGGCCAACCGTGCACTTTGGACGTCTTAACTCAAACCGTTGAGAAGCTATGACGACTTTATTTCACATGGTTCAAGAAGTGTTATCATGTAAATGGCTGCACCCTTCGACTGCATTCGTCTAGAAACTTCAATTTTTTGCACCGCGAAGAGGCCGTAAACTTTAGTAGGTGGCAAAGGCATAAAAGTTTCAACGCGACGCGTCTACCTGTTCCTTAGGTAAACGGTTTTTAACAGCCAGGTAGGCAGCAGACGGAAAGACGGAGATCAAAGTGATCCTATAAGGGTTCCGTTCTTGCCGACTGAGGTACGAAACCTGCGAGAAATGAACCGTTTGTAATAGCATTGTTTCCAGGCATCATTTGGTACAGTGGAAGGTGTACAACACGCAGGGTCGTGTGGTCGAGTCCCTGGACGGAAGCTTACTTTTATTTTTGTTTTCACTTTCAATTTTTACGTCATACAAAGAGTCACCGTCCTCTTCTTCACATTCCTCTCGATCGTCGACTTCTTCGGAGCAAGTCAGCTCCTCATCGCACACAAACGTATATGCTGATAAAACTTCCGCTGCTTTCTAGTGTATTTTACTTACAGTCTGAATGCATTCTTCAGTTATTACCGCTGTACTTTCTGAAATGATAATGTCATTTTCGACCGAAACATGTAAACTTTAATCCAGCTTCGTTTTCAGTCGTTGCTTCGACACATGTTTGTGGATACTATCATCCTGTGTCTCCTGGCTTCCTTCTAGCGATGTTCCAGGCACCTCAGTACTTTCACTTGTAGGGCTGTTCGAAGATCAAATTGACATTGACGGAATACAACCCGTTCTTGGAAAAGATGGCAAAAAAAGTCGCATAGGAACTCCAGTTTTCCAAAGGCACGATAAAAAGGGGTAGCGTTAGCGATTAGTAATAGAAACGTCTTCGGTCCCAGGTTCTAACCCCGCCATTGTTTAAATGTATTGATTCAAAATTCATTGGAAACCACTACATTAAAAACACATAACGTGTATCCATTGGACGTGGCCTGTAGCTGAAAATAAAATTTTTGGCGGGCCACATCAAACCTGTCAGAAGAATGATGAGTCAAAAGAAGTAAAAATAACGTAAACTATGGTGGATGTTTCCCAAAGCCTTCAGACTTTACCAGAATGAGATTTTCACTCGGCAGCGGAGTGTGCGCTGATATGAAACTTCGTGGCAGATTAAAACTGTGTGCCGGACCGAGACTCGAACTCGGGACCTTTGCCTTTCGCGGGCAAGTGCTCTACCAACTGAGCTACCCAAGCTCCTCACAGCTTTACTTCTGCCAGTACCTCGTCTCCTACCTATCTGTGAGGACGGGGCGTGAGTCGTGCTTGGGTAGCTCAGTTGGTTGCCGGCACGGTAGCTCAGCGTGTTCGGTCGGAGAGCCGGTTGGCCTCTGTAATAAAAAACTGAGTGGAAGGATCAACCACCGAACTTGAACAGGATGTATTGCGACGTCCGCAACGACCAAACAAAACGATCAATAACGAACAAAATGAAAAAAAAAAGAGTTGGTAGAGCACTTGCCCGCGAAAGGCAAAGGTCCCGAGTTCGAGTCTCGGTCCGGCACACAGTTTTAATCTGCTAGGAAGTTTCCTTCAGACTTTGCTCGGAAAATACTTTTCTAAAGCGTACTTAATGATATTTTTGAACTTTTTTCAATTTCTGCTTCACACATTCGCCCTCATTATTCAGTATTTGATGTTGACCACTGAGATACTCTGAATTTTGTATCTGTCATTCTTGTTAAGCAAAAACATATTCCTACCATTCTTAGCATTCTTTGTAAGCCCGTAGCCGTTGTTCTTACTACAGTCTTACTATCACTGAAACCTTTCTCTGCGTAGCTGATTCGATAAGTTTAGGTCTGTTACTGGGAGACATAAGACGTCACCCTCACGAGTTGTTTCTCTATCTGCTCGAAGCAAAATTCGGAAAACACATTCAGAATAATATCACATGAATCCCTGTCTGTGTGTCACCAGTATTGATTCTACGACCTTCCCAATCTATGACTGGCAAATTGAAGTCACCCTCCATTGCAACAGCATGATCAAGGATATTATTAACGATAACCTGCAAGTTTTCTGTGAAGCGCTGAATCACTACGAGTCCTGACACAGACGGTATATAAAAGCACCCGATTATTATTTTTGAGCGATCTCTGATGCCTGAGGTCATCCAAACTAATACATATTCGGATTCCGTGATAACTTAGCTATGTTTTACTGAGTTCTTTAGTGCAATAAATACGCCGCCACCATTGGCGACTAATGTATCCTCACGATTAATATTCCAATCGGAACTTACGATTTCTTTGCTATTCACTTCCGGTTTCAATCAACATTCTGTTCCTAATACCAAGTCCAAGCTCGTGGTCGTGCGGTAGCGTTCTCGCTTCCCGCGCCCGGGTTCCCGGGTTCGATTCCCGGCGGGGTCAGGGATTTTCTCTGCCTCGTGATGACTGGGTGTTGTGTGATGTCCTTAGGTTAGTTAGATTTAAGTAGTTCTAAATTCTAGGGGACTGATGACCATAGATGTTAAGTCCCATAGTGCTCAGAGCCATTCGAACCTAATACCAACTTGGCATTATAGCCTTCTACATCTACATCTACATCCGTACTCCGCAAGCCACCTGCCGGTGTGTGGCGGAGGGTACCTTGAGTACCTCTATGGGTTCTCCTATTCCAGTCTCATATTGTTCGTGGAAAGAAGGATTGTCGGTATGCCTCTGTGTGGGCTCTAATCTCTCCGATTTTATCCTCCTGGTCTTTTCGCAAGATATACGTAGGAGGGAGCAATATACTGCTTGACTCCTCGGTGAAGGTATGTTCTCGAAATTTCAACAAAAGCCCGTACCGAGCTACTGAGCGTCTCTCCTGCAGAGTCTTCCACTGGAGTTTATCTATCATCTCCGTAACGCTTTCGCGATTACTAAATGGTCCTGTAACGAAGCGCGCTGCTCTCCGTTGGATCTTCTCTATCTCTTCTATCAACACTATCTGGTACGGATGCCATGCTGCTGAGCAGTATTCAAGCAGCGGGCGAACAAGCGTACTATAACCTACTTCCTTTGTTTTCGGATTGCACTTCCGTAGGATTCTTCCAATGAATCTCAGTCTGGCATCTGCTTTACCGACGATCAACTGTATATGATCATTCCATTTTAAATCACTCCTAATGCCTACTCCCAGATAATTTATGGAATTAACTGCTTCCAGCTGCTGACCTGCTATATTGTAGCTAAATGATAAGGGATCTTTCTTTCTATGTATTCGCAGCACATTACACTTGTCTACATTGAGATTCAATTGCCATTCCCAGCACCATGCGTCAATTCGCTCCAGATCCTCCTGCATTTCAGTACAATTTTCCATTGTTACAACCTCTCGATATACCACAGCATCATCCGCAAAAAGCCTCAGTGAACTTCCTATGTCATCCACAAGGTCATTTATGTGTATTGTGAATAGCAACGGTCCTACGACACTCCCCTGCGGCACACCTGAAATCACTCTTACTTCGGAAGACTTCTCTCCATTGAGAATGACATGCTGCGTTCTGTTATCTAGGAACTCTTCAATCCAATCACACAGTTGGTCTGATAGTCCATATGCTCTTACTTTGTTCATTAAACGACTGTGGGGAAATGTATCGAACGCCTTGCGGAAGTCAAGAAACACGGTATCTACCTGGGAACCCGTGTCTATGGCCCTCTGAGCTCGTGGACGAATAGCGCGAGCTGGGTTTCACACGATCGTCTTTTTCGAAACCCATGCTGATTCCTACAGAGTAGATTTCTAGTCTCCAGAAAAGTAATTAAACTCGAACATAAAAATGGTTCAAATGGCTCTGAGCACTATGGGACTCAACATCTTAGGTCATAAGTCCCCTTGAACTTAGAACTACTTAAACCTAACTATCCTAAGGACATCACACACACCCATGCCCGAGGCAGGATTCGAACCTGCGACCGTAGCAGTCCCGCGGTTCCGGACTGCAGCGCCAGAACCGCTAGACCACCGCGGCCGGCAAACTCGAACATAATACGTGTTCCTAAAGTCTACAAATGATCGACGTTAGATATATACGTCTATAGTTCTGCACATCTGTTCGACGTCCCTTCTTGAAAACGGGGGTGACCTGTGCCCTTTTCCAATCCTTTGGAACGCTACGTTCTTCTAGAGACCTACGGTACACCGCTGCAAGAAGGGGGACCAAGTTCCTTCAATAATCGATACTAGTTCTGGGAACTGTCCTTGGATGCTCGTGCAGTTTAAAATAAGAAACTTTTCTACATCCAGTCTGCGAAGACGAGCATTCTCTAAAAACTTGTTGCTCTTGTGACTTCGATTTTGGCAGAAAATTCGTCTCTTATCCCAAGGGGGATCCTCTAACCTAAGAAACGTTTATGTGCACGCCAAATATACTCTGCTACACTAGTTGCCGTTTCCTGCTTGTAGTGCACGCCTGATGTATTAAGGGAACCCTACAATTCTCCACCCAATTGCGGAGGTCGAGAAATTCGCATCTGGTACCTCCGTAGAGTCGTCTGAGCGTCTGGCTTGTACCTTTCACTCTGCTCAAAACCCGAGGACGGCGATCGACACTTCACCAAATCAGCCAGCCGCTGAAAAGAGCCGAGGATGGCCTCAGAACCCAAGCTGCGGGCGTCATTCCTGCCGCCATGTGCCACTACATGCAACCGGTTGCACCCAGTGCGCTCGGTAGCCGCCGTCAGCACCTCCTCTAGATCATGGACGACACCACCAGCAAACATATCGATCGAACACCGGCATTATTTACCGCCGTGCACGCTATTTCTCTGCGATTGCGTTACCCGCCTAACGATGGAGCTCCTAATGGACAGCATACCCCTCCTGTGTACTTGTCCGGACTGGGGAAGAAAATCCGTCACCGGTCCAACATCCCGTGCTGGCTCAGACATCCATATTGAGGTACAGCAGAGTCTCGATAGTACGAGGTAAACAGGACCGGAACCACCTCGAACTATCGAAAACTCGGACTACTGAAATTTAAATGCCAAAAAGAAATATTATGATATTGTAAGTAATACAGATCAAAATATGAACTTTATTAAAAGTATTTACACATGTATTTGCATTGGCAGAATAACAATAATTATTTATTTAGACAAGTAATAGTAAAATGTCTTTTGTTTGGCGAAGCTGCAAAGTTTCATCGCGGCAATGTCACGCCACCTCCTCCTCAGGGGACACCGCCTTAACGTAGCACTGTCCGTGCGGGCGAGGAGGTTTGCGTGCTCCGGATCCGGAGGGCTATGCCGGCGGTAGCGTAGCTACCAGCAGGGTCACCCATGCTGGACAGGCCAGGCCAAAGGGGAGGAGCCAGACAAAGTGTGTCCCACAATGATCTATCGCTCCCCTTTCCTATCCCAAACCTATCCTCACCATTTCCTTTTCCTGTCATTCCCTGGTATATGTACAAAAGGGCAGAAAGACCTCTATAGGCGTGGAGAAAATCTTTCTACGGGAGAAAACCCCGAATGAAAAATCCTGGTCCTCCAGGTTGCGGGTTGGCGACGGGCTACCAACCCGTCCTGGAAAAAATAATCACCGGTACTAGCATCACAGAAGAGCCTCGGATAGGACTGATCTCTGTAAAACGACCTAAGCAAGAACAAGGACTACGGAAGGAAATACAACTAGGGACCTGGAATGTCAGAAGCCTATACCAACCTGGGGCAGCAAAATGTGTAGTAATGGAGGCAGATAAGTATCAAAATGATCTATTGGCCCTGCAAGAAACAAGGTGGACAGATACTGGAGCTACAGAAATGGAAAACTATGTCATATTCCATGGAGCTTCAGAAACAAACCACTCACTAGGAACTGGTTTTGCAGTGAAGAAATCACTCTGTACCACTCTCATAGATTTTAAATCAATCAACCCCAGAATCTCACTCCTAACCATAGACACGGGAAAACACATACTCACATATATAAATTGTCATGCCCCAACCGAAGAAAGCGATGACATCAAAAAAGATATTTTCTACGAGGAATTAGAAACGGTTTTAGACAATGTACCAAGTGAACGTTACAAAATTATCCTTGGAGATTTTAATGCGAAAATAGTGAAAGAAGCAGCCTTCATGGGGACCATCGGAAAGCGCAGTTTACATGATGTGAGCAGTGATAACGCCACTAGGCTGGTTAGTTTTGCGACTGCAAAAGGCTTGTTTATAAGTAGTACTGATTTCGACAGGAAGAGAATATATAAAGGAACCTGGGTGTCTCCAGATAGGAAAACAGTGAACCAAATTGACCACCTAATTGTAGAGAAGAGAATAAAGAAGTGGATACAAAATGTTAGAACGGCAAGAGGTGCGGAATGCGGATCAGACCACTTCCTTGTCAGAGGAAGGATGAAAACAATATGGAGAGCCAGGAAGCACAAAAGAATGCAAAGAGTCACTCGATATGACTATGAGAGTCTGACTGAAGATAATATAAGAATAACTTTCAAGATAGCACTAACAAACCGTTTTGAGGCTTTGAATGAAGAGGAAGGAGATACTGTGGTAGATCAGAACTGGAAGGCGATTGCAGAGACCATTAAAGAAACAGCCCAAGAAGTAATCCCAAAGCGAACTAGGGGAAAAAGAGTGTGGTTCAATGAGGAGTGTGAGGGAGCTATGAGGGAGAGACAACGGGCCAAACTACTGTGGATACAAAGCAATATGCAGGAAGAAGAAAAATCGAAGTTTGAAGAAACACGACGGCAGACCCAAGCCACAGTGAGGAAAGCAAAGAGAAAATATGTTAAAAGTATCATGGAGGAAGCTGAACAAGACTTTCATGGAAATAGGTATAAAGAACTTTATAGAAAAGTGAAAAGTTTTAAAGGAGGGACATACCATCAACACAGATTCATAAAAGATGCCAATGGAAGAATGTTAACAGAAGATTAAAAAATTGGAAGAAGATGGATGGAATACTTCAGAGAATTACTAAACTCTGATGAACCAACCGAACTACTGGAGTTTGATGAACCAGTAACAGTAGACCCAGAATATCCTCCACCCACCATTGAAGAGATAAGGAACCAGATTTAAAACCTTAAGAATGGTGAAAGTCCAGGTGAGGACGGTATTCCTGCTGAACCTCTCAAGGCTGGAGACGAAATCCTCTGTTTCAAAATCCACAAGCTAATCGAGCAGATTTGGGTAAAACATGAAATACCAGACGAATGGAAGGTAGCTGTGATACGCCCCATATATAAAAAGAAAGACAAATCCGTATGTGACAACTACAGGGGCATAGCGCTACTCAACACCTGTTATAAGATCTTCTCCAACTGCCTATTAGAACGAATAAAACCTATAGCAACAGACATAATTGGAGAATACCAAGGAGGTTTCCAGGCAGGGAGATCAACCACGGATCATATTTTTGTCCTAAAACAGGTCTGTGGAAAAATGTACGAACACGGACCTTACGACAGTATACATAGACCTAGCCTGATTAGAACTATGACAGAGTTTGGTATACCAAAGAAGTTGGTCAAACTGGTAGAGGTATGCCTAAATGACACAAAACTTAAGGTTAAGGTAGGCAATCAAATGACAGAAAGCTTCTAAGTTGTAACAGGATTACGCCAAGGAGATGGGCTATCACATGTCCTCTTCAACCTGGCACTTGAGAAGGTAATGCGGGATTTCAACAAAGAAAACATCAAGGGCATTCAAATTGGTAATGAACACATTACATATCTGGCCTATGCAGACGACATTGCACTATTAGCATGCACACAAGAAGATCTGAAGAGAAGTATCCAGACCTTGGAGTTATTGGCAGCTAGGATCGGTCTACAAATTAGCTCTGAAAAGACAGAGTATATGACCATAGGAAGAAAGATCCAGAACTCTCAAGATTTAATTGTGAACAACACCAGGTATAAACATGTGAAAAAGTTCAAATACCTTGGATCATTTTTTACAGAAGTAACATCAACTGAAGCAGAGATAAAAGCACTCTGCAGGCGGGAAACAGATACTATCACTCTCTAGACCCTATATTAAAATGTAGAAGTGTCTCGCAACAACTAAAGCTACGGTTGTATAAGACATTAATAATGCCAGTAGTACTTTATGGTTCTCAAACCTGGAGCACTCGAAAACAAGACCTTAAGCGACTGCATTTGAAAGGAAAGTCCTCAGGAAAATATTTGGACCAGTCAGAGATCAGACTAGTGGAGAATGGAGAAGACGCCATAACACTGAATTAGCAGAGCTGTACAAGGAGCCTAACATCGTGGGAGTGATGAGAAGCAAAAGACTGCAATGGGCTGGACATGTTGTTAGAATGGAGGCAACAAGATGGCCCAAAATCACAATGGACTGGATCCCGTCAGGCAGCAGACCAGTGGGAAGACCTAGAAAGAGGTGGATCGTTGGAGTGAGAGAAGACCTGTTGCTGCTGGGAGTCACGGAAAACTGGAGACAGATAGCAGAAGACAGAGACGGATGGAGAGCTCTAACTGTGGTGGCGCGCGGTCCTCTGGGCCTGATCGCGTGAAGATGAAGAAGAATGTCACGCCACCGTCTCAGGAGCAGTAGGTCAGTTGGTGTCGCCTCAGGCTGTTGTTCCATGTAGCATATGGCGGCTTCGAGAGCAGCGTAGCCATCGGTGTGACTCATCATCGGTGCAGCCTCTGCCTCGTCATCCTCGTCACTCTCACACTGCGATGGGATGTTAACCATGTCAATTACAGAAGAGTCTGTCACTTCCAACTGTTCGTCCGAATTAAACCACTCGCCGGTTCCCGTGAGATCACAGAAGCGCTGTCGGGCGTGGTCGGCCCTTGGATGGGTGACCATCCAGCCGCCATGTGCTGTTGCCATTTTTCGGGGTGCACTCAGCCTCGTGATGCCAATTGAGGAGCTACTCGACCGAATAGTAGCGGCTCCGGTCAAAGAAAACCATCGTAACGACCGGGAGAGCGGTGTGCTGACCACACGCCCCTCCTATCCGCATCCTCCACTGAGGATGACACGGCGGTCGGATGGTCCCGATGGGCCACTTGTGGCCTGAAGACGGAGTGCTACTTCCACCTCTTCTGCCTCTTCACGCCATGACAATCTTCTGATTAAATTACACAATGGTTGATCGTCCTCATCTGCTAAATCTTCAGTTTCTGTGTCTGGCATACTTCCCTGTAGAATTTTCATCCATGACTTAGAAATTGTGTCAGACTTCATTTCGCTCCAAGACTCGCTAATCCAGTACACGACGTCCTTCAAAATCACTTTCTTCAAAGCTCCTACAATGCTTTCGTTGTCTTCGGAATGCAGGATTGACTGTAGCAATCGCCGTCGACACTTTTTTTTAGACATTCCAGAACGCCCTGATCCAAGGGCTGAATGAGACAGGTAATGTTTGGTGGGAAAAACAAGGCTCGGATATCGTCGCTCTGCAGTTCTCCTGCACTTGGATGTGAGGACGAATTATCCATGAGCAAAATTGCTTTGCATGGCAGTTCCCTTTCTTTTAAAAAATTCTTGCAGTCAGGTACAAATGAGTTAAAAACCAGTTCTTGAAGATTTCCTGATTCATCCAGCCATTATTCTGATGTGTATAGACAACCGGAAGACCTGAGATGGATACATTCTTGAACGCTCTTGCCTTGGCAGACTTCCCAATCACAACTAGTTTTAGTTTGTGGTTTCCAGTTGCATTTGGAGTTGCCATAACTGTGAGCCGCTCTTTGCTTTTTTTGTGCCCAGGAGCACTTTTTTCTTCACAAGAAGCAAGTGTTCTCGCTGGTAACATTTTAAAATTTAGCCCAGTTTCGTCACAGTTATATATTTGTTCATTAGACAAATTTTCGCCAGTTATGATTTTTTTAAACTCGACGATAAATTTTGAAACGGTCTCAGCGTCACCAGAGAGTTTTTCTCCACATACGTCTAGTTGACTCACTCCATACCTCTTCTTCCACTTGTCGAGCCAGCCCACGCTAGCGGCGAAATTGTCATCTCCTTCCTGCAGCTGTTTTCTGAAAAACAAAGCTTTTTCTTGCAAGATTGGGCAAGAAATCGGAGCACCATTCTGTCTCTGTTGGGTAAACCACATGAACAATGCCTCACTTGTTTTTTCGAAGTTTGACTTCTTTATACTTCTTCGACCGAGAGATTCATGTGAGCATTTCTGTGAAGAAAACTGTTCCAATTTAACTCGGTTTCTTCGCGTCACCAACAGTAACTTCACCTACACCGTATTCGAGAGCAAGTATTTTTATTGTTTCTCCTTTGTCAAGTCGTCTTAGTGCTTCTAACTTTAGATGCAAAGGCACAAATTTCCTCTTTTTTGTTACAGCATTCATCTTTGTAAGGTGTACAACGGAACACACAGCCAACAAACAAAACGACACACAACACTGTAGAGTACAGATACTGGAAACTACAGCAGAGTATGAACTCCCCAGTTTTGATCAGTAGCAGCAGTCAGCAGTCGGGGTACTTCGTGCCATACTGACAACTGATGTTCGTGCAACACGGCAGCGGGCTAATCGTCGGTGTTCAAAAATGGTTCAAATGGCTCTGAGCACTATGAGACTTAACTGCTGAGGTCATCAGTCCCCTAGAACTTAGAACTACTTAAACCTAACTGACCTAAGGACGTCACACACATCCATGCCCGAGGCATAATTTGAACCTGCGACCGCAGCAGCAGCGCGGTTCCACACTGTAGCGCCTAGAACCGCTCGGCCACCCAGGCCGGCTCGTCGGTGTTGACTGCTTTGTTGTCTGCTTTGTCACTGAGCTGTACTCTCCCTATCTATCTTTTGCAACGATGTTTTCATTATTTATCATGTCAGTAAAAAAAAGAAAGTAGATCGTTGCAATTTCTACACTGGGCAACTACAAGGGGCAACCAGGTCACCAGCGGATTCCAACGACACCAACGGTGTCGTAGGCTTCTACACTGGCACGCTGATGTCGCCGACGCTTTGAACGGAATCTAGAAGACTGTCGACAATGGCCAATTTAGCTTGCAGCAGTTTACGGACAGCAGCCACTTCTCCTAGTGTCCATTCACAACAAGCACAGTCCGTATTGATACCGTACTGTCTAAAGTTACTGAACAAGATCTCAAAAAATACAAGCAAAGCAGTCAGGAGTAAATGAGAAAGTACAAACAGACCCCCCTCCTCCCTCCCCCACGAAAGGGAAATTACCCGACCGCGGTGTTACTGAGGTTTGAATGTAAGCAAAACATAACGAGACGAATAAACGAACACCAAAATCTGCTCTGCAGGTTCGCACTATAGCCTGAGACCGCAAGATCTGCAACCTCTGAAAACATAAATAAATGTCTCTGCTGACAATTTGATAAATCAACAGTTCCTTTTTTTACTAAAGACTCTGCTTCTACAAAAGTTACGCCAGGAAATAAATGTGGAAAATCTAATGCACTGATCTAAACTATGCACTTCGTACTAACACGACACTGAAATGTAATCACAAGACTTTTTCACTTCTGGTGGAGGAAGAAATACGCGAGGAAGCCACCTCACATAAGGATATGCACTAATACTCATGCAGAAGAAAAAGCTTAGGGTAATTTGCTAAACAGTAGTTGACGCAGTAAAATACACAGTACAGTTCACAGAAACTAACCTAAGCTACTGTGTATCAAACAACAGGTACTGCTGCTACCGCTACATGGGCGTTCTCTTGCCTCGGCGCCTGACACTGCTCTTATGAGGAGCTGCCCTACCACCGTACCCTAAAGTCATAAGTGCTGGCCTTATGTCAGATGCATTGCTGGCAGCACTTTGGAATGGACGAGTCATTCGTTCGCTGACCTCATACAATTTTTTACACCCGTCCTCCACAACGCTCGACTTTTCCTGCCCGTTTATACAGGAGGTCTGACTTGGTCTCGATTCAGCTGTGGTTTCCCCTTCGCATTTTCACTTCAGTACCAACTAACCAACAGTTGACTTCGAAAACTTTAGACGGACTGAAACGTCTGTTGATGGATTTGTTACTCAGGTGACATTTAATGACTTTCGAAGTGTCTTAGTTCTTGTGACTGACCAGTTCTGCAGTTATTGCCTCTCGACTGATAGCACAACACGCTCCTCCCCCTTCGATACAGGCGAGTCAGCCTCTAGCGATGCATTTAGTTTTCGCTTCTGTAATACTTAGTGGCGTCCGAATACCTTTGATCAGATAGAGTAGCAGGTACCTGTGTACAGTGATTACCAAGTGTGGTCCCTCTTTCTTGTGGTAGATGCTGGGCAGATTGTAATACCTTCTTGAGAGTACTTTATAATTTCATGTGCTAGCACCATTCTGAGTTCTGTTTCATATGTACACTCGACAGCAAAAAAAGTGGGTCACCCCTGAATTCCAACGTGTAGGCTGCACCTGAATCTATGCAACCAACAAAGCATATCTGTGTTGCACACAGTCGCAACCCTCCACAGTACAGTCGTTGTAAGATACACAATGGGTGCCGCTAGAGACTACTAGAGAACACCAGTCTTTATGACAGTCCATCCAGATGTAAAGTAAAATCATGATAGTACAGAAGAGATCAGACAGTCCTTAACGTTTGTAAACTAAACTTAATTACAATAAGTGACATTTCAAATGTTATGGGACAACTAGTTTTGTCACATAAATCGTTCAGTAATCCTTAGGCACAATTAAATATTTGAGACAGTATATGGATTTATAAAGTTGTATGGCAATTGGAAACAAGCTCTTTGCTGTCTGAAAGGATTACCCAACACATGCTGAACGTCATTCAACGTTCAACGGGGAGTGGTTTCGCATCAACTTTATGTAATACTAAGCAGTTAAAAGAAAACGTGATTAACGGCGGCAACCACTCGAAGGAAATCCCAACATTAACAGCGAATCACAAGTAACATCATTGTTCACATTACTCATCAACAGTTACTTGTACACGAAGTAGTACTTTAAATGACATGACCAACGTCTTCGTTCTGGATCCGGATGCAAACCCAGAACGTAAAGCCATTGTTAACCAAGCAAAGCTTTGTGACTTATCGAGACACGATCACTAGGCAGGAAGAGACGTCAAATATTGACGTTTAAACCAGTATCAATTATCAATTCTCAACTTGAACGTAAGTGACGATAATGTTTGTACGAAAGCAGGAACCCTAACATGACAATTACCTTCTTGATAATTAACCTCGAAAGACGTTGTATAGTGTTGCATTGTCAAGGAATAAAGGATGCACATATTTAAAATTGAAATGCCATCATGTAATGCTGGGGACAAGGATGCGAACCCAGCACCTAATCGGATTGTTGAATAAGTACGTAAAATCAAAATGTAGATATCACAGTTTGTCACCAGTAGTGGGGTTGGAACCTTAAATGACGACTGAAGATGTATTGCCTGACCGGGATTCGAACCCGGCGCCTACCGCCGTCGTTGTCTAACCAGGAACAGACGAGAAATGTCCAATGTTGGCTCACCATCAGCGAGATGTGCACACGTTTAACTAGAAATAAGGTGACGAAAACGTCTATGCTGACTGAGAGTCGAACGCCGCACACATGGTTATGAAGACACGTTAATAACCAACTTCATAGTCAGTAGTAGCTAGGAGTAGCATGTTTAGTTGCAAACCTTAAGGCCTTACTCATCCCTAATAACGTATTGCCTAATATCAGCGATATCATGATGTTAATTTACAAGTGGATTGACTGCCGTAAAGAGCAATGTTCTCTAGTAGTCGTGTATCATTGAGATGTAAATGAAGTGCCTCAGCAGAAAGTAATTTCCGTCGTGCAGCACGTATTGTTTCAGAGACACTGAGAACATGTTATAAGTGCACAAAACGTATATTATATACTAAGTATATACTATTATTTGGAGAAGCTGCCGCCAAACCTGTTTACTTTTACATTCCGCTCAGTTGTCGTGGTTGAGTACAGGTTTTCTTGAGGCTACATCTAATGCACAGCGCTTACAAGAAAGTATAGTTTCCTGTGTCATGCTATTGCTAGCTAGGTGAAATATTTTGTGGTAGCTATGTTTAAAATGAATGTATTTTTGAAAGTATTGTTCGTCAAATATTTGAATAAATCGTCAACTGTAGGTGTGCCTGCACATGTTATAGCATAATAGCTGTAGCTGCGTTAGTTCGTACTACAGACTTGGGTAGATTAGGTGTAACTTTTGATCCTTCAAGGCGTGATCATGGCCCTGCGGCCCGGGTCTGTACTAGCCGCGGCTCGCGAGCTACGGGCCAGCCAGGCTGGCCGAGGCGAGACGGAAGTGAGCGATCTGGCGGTGGCGTTGGGGGGCCAACAGCCCGGGACGAGCCAGCACGGTTGCGCCGCATGCCTCTGCCTCTGCCGCTCCGTTTGACGTAAATATGTTTACCTCCTCTCCTGGAACCAGTATAAGAGCGGCAAGCAGAAATACACATCAGGCTGTCTGCCATAATGGCTCACTGGGAGAGGTCTATTCGAGGTAGAGTCAAAAAATGGTTCAAATGGCTCTGAGCACTATGGGACTTATCAACTGAGGTCATCAGTCCCCTAGAACTTAGAACTACTTAAACCTAACTAACCTAAGGACATTACACACATCCATGCCCGAGGCAGGATTCGAACCTGCGACAGTAGCTGTCGCGCGGTTCCAGCCTGTAGCGGCTAGAACCGCTCGGCCACTTCCGCCGGCCATTTTTCGTCATTGGAAGCTAGTGGAAGATCGCGTGGCAACAGAAATGATACAATATGGGTTAGCTTTCCTTTGAGTTGCCCTTTTAATTCAAGTGGGTTTCTTTTGAATATACAGTTTGTTAAGTATTCTATTTTGATTTCATTGCCGGCCGCTGGTGGCCGAGCGGTTCTGGCGCTACAGTCTGGAACCGCGCGACCGCTACGGTCGCAGGTTCGAATCCTGCCTCGGGCATGGATGTGTGTGTTGTCCTTAGGTTAGTTAGGTTTAAGTAGTTCTAAGTTCTAGGGGACTTATGACCTCAGCAGTTGAGTCCCATAGTGCTCAGAGCCATTTGAACCATTTGATTTCATTTATACCATGTCTACATACCTACAAACTAATCAGCGTAGATGGACTCTGTCACAATAGTTTTCGTTATTTCAAATACGTCTCTCTCTTCCCCTCCATCCATGAATACACCCTCCGTCCTCCACACAATACGCCAACGATTTCATATTATGTTTACTCGCCGCGCGGGATTAGCCGAGCGGTTTTCAATGGTTCAAATGGCTCTGAGCACTATGGGACTCAACTGCTGAGGTCGTAAGTCCCCTAGAACTTAGAACTACTTAAACCTAACTAACCTAAGGACAACACACACATCCAAGCCCGAGGCAGGATTCGAACCTGCGACCGTAGCGGTCGCGCGGTTCCAGACTCTAGCGCCAGAACCGCTCGGCCACCAACGGCCGGCCCCGAGCGGTTTTAGGAGCTGCAGTCATGGACTGTGAGGCTGGTCCCGGCAGAGGTTCGAGACCTCCCTCGGGCATGGTTGTGTATGTTTGTCCTTAGGATAATTTAGGTTAAGTAGTGTGTAATATTAGGGACTGATGACCTTAGCAGTTAAGTCCGTTAAGGTTTCACACACATATGAACATTTATGTTTACTCGTTGTTAATATCTCTTCTATTCTCTCTCACACACTCTCTCTCTGTCACTATCGCCGCAAGTACCCTTCTATTACACTCCCCCAAAACTTTGTAAACAAATCTAACGGTTTCCAATGACGCTACAGTTTCTCTTTTAATTGCTGCTGTCTTTACTCTCTATCATTCCTCTCACCACCTATGAAACCGTATTCGTTGATCTCCTCTTCCCTGTAACCCATTCTTCGTTCTGAGAACAGTCCTTCCTTATCTCTCGGTCCTAAGATAAAACGAACTGTGGCACACGTCTAAATACGCAATACTTTGCAAGCATTTCACGCTTATATTTTGCACTTCTGCACTTCAATCCATTCCCAGATCCCGCCCTCCTTCCTGTTACGCGTCCCTTGACATCTGCATCTACATCTAAATGAATACTCTACAATTCATAATTATGTGCTTGGCAGGGGGTTCTGTGGTCTGGTGGATTAATCTTGTATTGAGGTGTAAAACGTGTAGGTTCACATCTCACGTCGGGCGTAAATTTTTAACACACACAAGTAGCTCTCCTTCACCCCTAGTAACGCCAAGTGCAGAACGCCTGTAAGCTCCGTAGTTCAATATCCACAGTAAAGATAACATCCCTTCGCTGCCGACTGGGCATTTGTTCGAGCTGTGACAGATGGAGAAACCCTGTAAGGCAGAGACTCTGTCACCAGCAAGCCGTCGTAAACTAGAAAACGTATTTCATTTTAACGAACCAATGGCCATGTAAGTTCACAAGGGTCTTACTTGATTTGAAACTGAGACGTTGAAAATTGTGGTGCTGGACTGGGATTAGAATTCGATTTCACTATGTTCCCGAAGATTGCAAACTCTTCTAGGCGTCCCCGAAAGGCACCTATCTGGTTTCGAATCCTGATCAGCACAAAATATTCATTATTTCATTTCAAGCCTTAGCATGTGCACTCCGAACTACTGGTGAAAAATAGTTGCATTTTCAACGTCTCTTCGTGCGTTGTCAGCTGTAACGTGTTCGTTTCAACTCACAGACACATGATGAGCGTTTTATCACAACATTACAAGATCAAACGTTTCCTTACATCTTTTCAAGTTCAAACATTCCTCCCCATCCTACTGGTGAAAACGGATTTGGGTTTGACGTTGTGTTCGTTGTGATCACCAACGACGACATGTTGTGGATTCAACTTCTAGCCAGCAGAGTATTTTCCATCACATCATTGACAGTACAAACATGCCATTCCTAGCTATTATTGGAAAAGAATTTGATAGTTAACGTTTCTTCATGACCACGTGTGCGGGGTTTGAATTCCATTCAGCACAGAACTTTTCGTCGTCTGATGTCTAGCTAAACATGCGCCCATCTCGCTACTGGTGAACCAACAACCGCTATTTATCGTCTGTTCCTGGCTAGAAAACGACGGTGCTAGATGCTGGGCCCGAATCCCAGTCAGGCAAAAACAATTCTATCGTCAATTAAGGTTCCAGCATTTCGCTATTGGTGAAAACATTTGATATTTAACTTCTGATTTTATGTACAGTCGTGCTCAAAAGTATCCGAACGACCTGAATTGCATTTTACATGATTCCCATGTGATCTACATAACGCAGCTGTCTAGCAGGTCCTCTAATCGCTCCTTGATACAGTCGCTTGACTATTGAAAATGGTTCCAACAAGTCACCACTAGAAAACACTGCTCTGTATCGCAATAACGCAGAATGTCAAGTAATACCACGATACTAAAAATATCAGGGAACACCTCATCACGGGTAAGACTGTCCTTAAGGCTTGTAAGCTCGCATTTATTGCAATAACTGACATACCTGAAATGTTAGCACTCTCATTATTACGTCAGTTAGGTAATGCACGTAGTAAGTTCGTCGTATTCATGATTTCCTCTTCAAAGTAACATACCATACTTGTTATTTAACACAAAATGTCATTAAAAATTTACGTTATTCACGAGCAGCTAGTTGAGAATATGCATGAACTTCAAATCCCACGACGAACCGCCTCGTTCTGCATATGGATTCAAACCCAGGTCATGCAGGCTAGGCCACGGTGGCCGTGCGGTTCTAGGCACTTCAGTCCGGAACCGCGTGACTGCTACGGTCGCAGGTTCGAATCCTGCCTCGGGCATGGATGTGTTTGATGTCCTTAGGTTAGTTAGGTTTAAGGAGTTCTAGGTTCTAGGGGACTGATGACCTTAGATGTTGAGTCCCATAGTGCTCAGAGCCATTTGAACCAATCACGCAGCCTAAGATTTCGTGGCTGACGGAAATTAACAGTCATTCCTGACTAGGCATAAAGAGAGCGATATACCTCATTTTTGGACAGTATCAGTTAGCAAATATCCACTTTAAATTACATAACGTAAACATTTTTAACGGTCGCGAATTCCTACCCAGCATCTATTGTCCCTATTAACGAACTACGAGAGATGTTAAATACTGCTTCTTCACAAGTAACTTACTTGAAATGCGGTGAGGTAAAGCTTTGTGTTGGACAGGGATTCGAACTCAGAACCTAATCGGATTGTTATCGAAGCACAATCAACTTTGACATATCGGATTTTCTCGGCAGTAGCTAGATGTATTAAATGAAATGACGAGACGAAACATTAATTTTTCCTTTCCAGGACTCCAACCCGGCACATATCGCTGTTATATTCTAGAGAAAAGGAACGTTAAGTATGGGTTTGTTACACCAGTAGCGACATGTGAGCATGTTTGAACTAGAAATAATATGACGAAGTGTTCAGTGCTGGCTGAGAATCGAACCCCAATCATATCGTTGTTGACTACACACAAAGAGGCGACACTTACCGAATTTTTCTCCACCAGCAGCTCGGAATAACATCCCTGAACTTACAGTGATCTCGCAAATAGTTCTGGGTCTCACTGGGAGTCAAAAACGTCAGATATCGTTAGTGTTGACAACGAATGAAAATGCATTAAGAATAAAAATTATTATCCACCAGCAGATAGGTGTTCTCATGCTAGAGCTTGAGAATACATAGTGAAAAGTTTAGTGCCGGGCCAGAATTCGAACCCATTCATGCGCAATATGTGGAGATGTTAAGGAATCTGCAGTTTTGAACAAACAACAAGTTGTAGTCGAGCTGTATTGTCACGAAGGGATCAAATTCCGCGTTAAGGGCGGTCTGAGTTGCATTCCCAGTTCAGAACCAATTTTATCGACATACAGAAGCTCAAATAAAAGACGGAATAAATGTCCTGTGACCATACACAGTGTTTGTTTCGTCACTAGAAATAAATAACTAGTATAAGAAAAGTTACTGGTGATAGAGTTTCTACATGTCGCCACTCCTTACTTTATTGTGGTTCCACCTAACGTCTATTTGGTAGAGAAGGAATATCATATTTAATGTGATTTTCAGACCACAATGCCACTATACCTTCTTCACTTGGGGTAGCCAGAAGAGAATAGAATCTACCTCTCCTTATCAAATAACATCGGCAGAAGTTGGAATCGAACCGAGACCAACAGCATATGAAACTATCATCAGTCCTACAGACCACCACACCCACTTCACTACGGCTCATTTCTCTATCATAACACCGTTGCGACACACAAGATGGGAATTCCGACACACAGGCTCCCTGTAGTGGTTTGCAGGATGTTCAAGTACATTCATTTACATGGTTGACAGAATCACCATGAACTAGCTGCCTTGACTACCCGTGCATAGATTCGACTCTATTTTGTAATCACCGAAATGAAATAACGAATGGTTCAAATGGCTCTGAGCACTATGGGACTCAACATCTTAGGTCATAAGTCCCCTAGAACTTAGAACTACTTAAACCTAACTAACCTAAGGACATCACACACACCCATGCCCGAGGCAGGATTCGAACCTGCGACCGTAGCAGTCCCGCGGTTCCAGACTGCAGCGCCAGAACCGCTAGACCACCGCGGCCGGCTGAAATAACGTAACTGCCACCTACACAGAACTTCCAACAGTGTAGGATGCAGAAATTTAAATAGGAAGTGTTCCTTTCGATTTGAGCTACTCTATTGCGCTACCTGTTTGTTGAAACCATCGTGCAGTGCAAAATAAATGCTGTAACAGTCTGTCTCTCAGAAGTCTATATCCGGCCATATGCATTATCCCACAGCGCTATGGAATGCAGAAGTTCTGAAGGAATTGTTCTTGACTTTTGGAGCGGCTGTAGATATGTGTCGGCTAGTAGCATAATGGTAAGTATCGCACACAGTAGGTAAGATGTCGCGAGTTCGAGTACATTCACTGCTATATTTTTTAAAACGCAATTCTGCTGTCTGCTAAAGTATTCAATTTAATGGAACTTTGAACATAATTCTCTTCACTTCTCAATCCAAAATAGTCGCATGTGGAAAAAGGCTAACTTCTGCGTCATTTTGTTCTTTTCAGGTTTAATAGACGGCCAGGCAGCAGATGCGCTCGAAGCATTTGTATTATGTATGGGGAGAGCGCATCGTGCCAAAATAGTCAGAAAAGTATTTTCTACATTAGCTGTCGTCTGGTAGTGGCATTTTATTCTTCTTCAAACCTTGTTTGACAGCTTTAACTCAGAACAAGTTTTCTACATGCATGTAATCAATAAACTGCATGTGCATTGTCAGACTGTTATAGATAACATCAGAGAATTCGCATATATCGTTGATGATTAATTTCTCTCTCATGTTTAGCATTGTTTTAACAACACTAAAAGAAACCTTACGAAAACTGTGCACTGTATTGTAAGAAAGGATATAAAACTACCCACGATAACCTTACGACGAAAGTCTTTTTTAACAAAACTGAGTATCTGTACAAAAGCGTGCCTCTGTCTGCACGAATTAGTAAAACACTATTCACTTAGATTTCGATTGGGTCTGTGTTTAAACGGTATACTGTGTCATACTCAACAAGTATGCAAACGTGGCATTTCATAAATAAAGTTACGTATTCCTAGAAACCCTTAAATTTGCTTGTCAGCAGCGGAAAGAGGCGTTACCTGTTGTGCAGCATTGTAAGTTTCTCACCATTGCACTGTGAGCTGAAAGTATTTTCTTACTATTTGCTAATCAATTTATTTCCCTCATACTTATCACTCTGGCATGGGAGTCTTAAGTGAAGAACATTATTGAATTTCGTATCGTTGACGGTCGATTCGAATTTCTTCAGAGACGCTTGTATTGTATAGCAGCTTGGCAGTCAGAAAGCCGAGATCTACGCCCATAACACAAGTTACTGAGTCAAGCTGCCAAGAGGATTTGATGTGTAAAGGTTTCCTTCTGATTTTGTTACAGAATTTTTTCTGGGAATTCGCAGCTCCATGAAATAATACACCTCTCACGTTCTGCCCCTACCACAGTTAGAACTGACGATTTTCTTAACCGGTGGAACACGAGACACGGGCGGTACCACGGGGCTACGGACACACTGCTGCCAGCACGCCACTCTCGTCATGGTATTGGTCGCTCAGCCTCATAACGCATCGTGAAAGATGTTAAAAGTTGTCACTTATGTGAAGAATAGCATTTCTTAAGCCAAAAAATTGAAATTTCTGTCTCAGTGTCTTAGTTTACGTGAGGATTATATACCACGAGTCATTGAAATGGAAAGGGAATATCAAGTGAATTTAGCGAGTCAGTTCAGTACCATACGCAGAAGTAATTGCACTGTCACAGTGTTGCCAAATGTTTGTGACGATGTTGCCAATTCTCAGCTGTGCTAGGAGCAGCTCTGTAGCGTTATAGGAGCAAAATCCTGTGCTCGTGTCATAGGAGGATACGGAGAGGAGGCGCGGGGTTTGGTTAATATGCAGCGTTTTCTCCTACCAGCTGTGTCAAACATTTAGGTGTGTAATCTTCCATCACGATTACAGTTTCCCACAAAATATATACGAATAAAACACTTACGTTGTTACTTTGTTACAAAAGATTATTTCAGTACAATAAAAAGTCTTTGGAAATCAACTTTGCCAACCTGTCACGAAAAGTAAGATAACAAACACTTTGCACCTCGAAATCGATTGCATCTCTGTGCAGTCTTCTGATCATACAAGTAGAATTTCATGAATTGCACGAGAACGTAGAAAAATGTTGGTGCGAATGGAAGCTGTAAGAAACACAGTTACCTAATTATTCTGTATCACGTAATAATCAATTCATTTGCTAATTCAGAAGAGAAGAAACTAAAAATTATGGCCATTAAGACAGAAACTAAAGTGCAGATGCGGGCACTATGCAGATCTGCGCTTTTTCATCTTCAGATCTATACAAATAATGTATACTAACCAGCGTATTCATTGCTTTCGTAATGTTTTCCTCTTGTTTAGTCTTCTTATGATGAACTTATGATGAAATGGACCCACACCCATGAGTCTGATTTTTTCTTTGTATCCTTCCATCTGCTATCTTTGTGTGTTATTGTTCGGTGTTCAAAAAGCAAAATATAATGCCTGCTCCCACGAGGTATTAAAATGAGGTCGCAAACTGTGGGAAGTTTGTTTTACAACCTTCGTACCTGGATTAAGAGCTTTTCCTATTTGAGATAACGGCACTAAATCGTGGTTTGTAAATCGTTTACCAGCCGTACTCTGCCGCATTTCGCTGGTTCGAAGGCAAAAAGCTTACTGACAAATTTCACAGAAGTAAAGGGGGACGAAATGTCTCCCACTGGAAGGTCATGTTGTTTTACTTAAACGATTACAAAATCGGGTAAAACGAACAATGAGGTTGTCAGTATAAGCACATTACTGTTGTCAATATGATGTTGCACCGCCCAGGGACTGTAATGATAAAGGGGCCGTTTAGGTCAGGCATATTGTACACAGAAGTGGAAGAGAGAGCACCACTAAATTCTACAATCCGTATGCATTGCATACACACAGAAATTACTGTTACAGTGTTCTTATGGAGCCCAGTGAGTGAATTGCATATTTTCCGGTTTGAAAGAGCACTGGCAAACAGCCTTCGCTACATTAGGTTACTTAAACTGGCGTCACTTTGAGCTAGAATTTATGGCCAGCGACTAAGTGTAAGGGCAGTGAGTCGGATGCGGGTTTTGCAACTGTGAAATACACTCCTGGAAATTGAAATAAGAACACCGTGAATTCATTGTCCCAGGAAGGGGAAACTTTATTGACACATTCCTGGAGTCAGATACATCACATGATCACACTGACAGAACCACAGGCACATAGACACAGGCAACAGACCATGCACAATGTCGGCACTAGTACAGTGTATATCCACCTTTCGCAGCAATGCAGGCTGCTATTCTCCCATGGAGACGATCGTAGAGATGCTGGATGTAGTCCTGTGGAACGGCTTGCCATGCCATTTCCACCTGGCGCCTCAGTTGGACCAGCGTTCGTGCTGGACGTGCAGACCGCGTGAGACGACGCTTCATCCAGTCCCAAACATGCTCAATGGGGGACAGATCCGGAGATCTTGCTGGCCAGGGTAGTTGACTTACACCTTCTAGAGCACGTTGGGTGGCACGGGATACATGCGGACGTGCATTGTCCTGTTGGAACAGCAAGTTCCCTTGCCGGTCTAGGAATGGTAGAACGATGGGTTCGATGACGGTTTGGATGTACCGTGCACTATTCAGTGTCCCCTCAACGATCACCAGTGGTGTACGGCCAGTGTAGGAGATCGCTCCCCACACCATGATGCCGGGTGTTGGCCCTGTGTGCCTCGGTCGTATGCAGTCCTGATTGTGGCGCTCACCTGCACGGCGCCAAACACGCATACGACCATCATTGGCACCAAGGCAGAAGCGACTCTCATCGCTGAAGACGACACGTCTCCATTCGTCCCTCCATTCACGCCTGTCGCGACACCACTGGAGGCGGGCTGCACGATGTTGGGGCGTGAGCGGAAGACGGCCTAACGGTGTGCGGGACCGTAGCCCAGCTTCATGGAGACGGTTGCGAATGGTCCTCGCCGATACCGCAGGAGCAACAGTGTCCCTAATTTGCTGGGAAGTGGCGGTGCGGTCCCCTACGGCACTGCGTAGGATCCTACGGTCTTGGCGTGCATCCGTGCGTCGCTGCGGTCCGGTCCCAGGTCGACGGGCACGTGCACCTTCCGCCGACCACTGGCGACAACATCGATGTACTGTGGAGACCTCACGCCCCACGTGTTGAGCAATTCGGCGGTACGTCCACCCGGCCTCCCGCATGCCCACTATACGCCCTCGCTCAAAGTCCGTCAACTGCACATACGGTTCACGTCTACGCTGTCGCGGCATGCTACCAGTGTTAAAGACTGCGATGGAGCTCCGTATGCCACGGCAAACTGGCTGACACTGACGGCGGCGGTGCACAAATGCTGCGCAGCTAGCGCCATTCGACGGCCAACACCGCGGTTCCTGGTGTGTCCGCTGTGCCGTGCGTGTGATCATTGCTTGTACAGCCCTCTCGCAGTGTCCGGAGCAAGTATGGTGGGTCTGACACACCGGTGTCAATGTGTTCTTTTTTCCATTTCCAGGAGTGTACTTTCCTTACATTATGCAAGCGAATATTAAATTTGAACTAATATTGCGAAAATTTTGGACTTGGATATCTTAGAATGAAAATCTTTCTGTTTATTGCGAAGGAAAGCAATTGATTTTCTAAAACGTTCTGTGTCATACACAACTTGAAACAGGTCACGTCGACCAAATCATACCGAAGAACCGACAGTGACGTATACTGGAAGGCAGTAAGATCCCTTTGTTTTTGGTTTGGCAGTATTCGACAGCCATTTCTAGGTGCAAGTAAATGATGAAAGGCAGCGCGTTTTCGTTATCAAGTAAGGTCTTCATCAATTACTTTAGTTTTAATGTGATCTACGAGTAATTGCTGATGTTTGATATTAACATGAAAAGGATTCCGTAGACAGGGAAAGAACTTGTTCTTGGGAAACTACTTCTATAATGACCAAAAGGACTTAAATGATCTTCAAGCACATGAGTTCCAGCAACGGTATGAAGAAAATGATAGTAATAATCACGGTGATAATCGAATTATCCGGTAACTTCACACTTCACAGTGGATTTTCTGGAACTAAGAAATTTCCTGAATTAGTAAAATTTCCAAATGGCTTCAAATCGAGGCTATGACGCCTAGAAGAGTCTTTACATCCTGCTGACATGAAAATAGCATAATCTCCACGTCAGAAGCTTGCTTCTACTTAACCATTTAATAAACTCGCGTTTTTTCCACCGTGACTAGTTTAGTAAGCTAAGCACATCATCCATTACAGCACACTCCTGGGGCTAGGAAATGTGGCCGCAATGGTCTGGTGGAACGAACTATCACAAGTGCAATGCGTGCGTTCAGGCATTTACTTTTAAGAGGCACAAACAGATTTACTTTACCTCTGGTAACCTCAAGAGAAAGCTGTTATAATCCAGAATCCGCATTAAACATCACGTTCCTTCATTCCAAACTGGGCAGAGCCGGTTTACGTTGGAAAATGACATAGGTGGAGGTCAGGGTAAACAGAAATACTGTCACCAGTAAACTTACTTACATTAGAAAATTTTATTTTATTTGATGAACTGATAGCCGCCTGAAGGAACAAGGCTCTTATTTTACTTGTACTTGATTGAACTAGAGACGTTGAAAAATTTGGTGCTGGACTGTGATTCGAATTCGTATCTCCTCTTCCGAGGATCTGAATCTCTCGGAACAGTATAGTTCAATCATTTCATTCCTTTTCCCAAGACTGCAGTCTTCTCTAGGTCTCCTCCAAAGGTAAATATGTGGGTCCGAATCCTGATCCAGTACAAAAATATTCATAACTCCATTTCAAGCCCTATCACGTGCACACCGGCCTGCTAGTGAAAATTAACGTGCATTTTTAATGTCTGTTCATGTTGCCAACAATTTCTGGACAAATACGCACACATCTTACTGTTGGTGAGTAAGCAATTGACACTTAAGCAATATTTGTGGACAATAAAGAAGAACGATAGGAGTGCGGTTCGATTGTCGCTCAGGCACAAAAATTTGTGTCCTTATTTTAGATTAAACACCTAGTAGCTGGCAAGAAAAACCTATACGTAACATTTGGTTTTACTTGATTAACAATCCGATTACGTCTTGGGTTCGTATCTCCGTCGCAGAACTTCACATCATGCGCTTCATCTTTAAATTCATACACACTTCGTTACTTCTGATTTGAAGTATATGAGACATCTTTCATGGTTAGTTAACAGGGATGAAAAGCTCTTGATAGGAGTCCCGGTTTATTACAAAAACTGTCGTCTTTTATTTTCAAGTTTAGATTTGGTTACTGATATAGGCGAAAATTTCGGTACTTCATGACTCATCATGGATAGTCAGCAATATGATATGATTAGATTAGATTAGATTAATACTTGTTCCATAGATCATGAATACGACATTTCGTAATGATGTGGAGCGAGTTATTTTAATGAAAGATTTCCTTACATACCAGTATTCAATGGCTTTACAACAATTTTCTACACACACACACACACACACACACACACACACACACACACACATTCTCTTTTTATTTTTATTTGTTTGTTGTGCTCGACTATCTGCGAGTCACGAAAACGTCCTGAATGAATTTCTTAGATTTGAGTACAGTTACGAAAGAAATATAAAAACAACTATGAGAGTTACTGATTTATGATGCTTAGTAGCAGTCAGTTCTGACTATTATTAGCAACTAAGCTCCAGTCCCTAAACCTAGTTACAGATATGCGAATCAGACGCATTACGTATTCCAGGCCGTAGCAGTCGCGTCTTTGAGGCGCCAGCTATGGCCACTTCCCAGCCCGCTGTAGGATCACATCGGTTCGTCTTCTTCCTGCTGGAAATGCAACTGAGATTTGGCAACGACGCAAGGTATATTTGGCAACTCAGTGATCGACGAGTTACTTCCTGGTGTGCACGGAATTAAGCCTCAAAGTTCACTTGATTTCTCGTGTCATTTCCATTGAATAACCTGAGTTGTTATCGCTTGAGGTGCAACAGAAGATTGTAAATTTACGGTTTTCAGCCCAGCAAAGTCATTGAACGTAAAAATCGCAACTAATCTCGGCTTGTAAACAGCAGTTTACGTGTTCTAGCTACTATTGGCCTCGTAAGAGGAAGGCGAAAACCATATCTACCCGATAGCTCTGTGTTGTGCTGACCTGTGGAAAACCGGCTGTTATGGTTCGCGGTTCCAGCCTCGATGAACGTGACGTTTTTATCCCTTCTGTGTAAGAGCTGCAAGCAGTTAGATCAAACATCGATAAGAAAATCGTAAGAAAATACTTTCAGCTCACAGTGCAATGGTGAGAAACTTACAATGCTGCACAACAGGTAACGTCTCTTTCCGCTGCTGACAAGCAAATTTTGGGATTCTAGGAATACGTAACTTTATTTATGAAATGCCACGTTTGCATACCTGTTGAGCATGACACAGCATACCATTTAAACACAGACCCAATCGAAATCTAAGTGAATAGTGTTTTACTAATTCGTGCAGATAGAGGCTCGCTTTTGTACAGATACTCAGTTTTGTTAAAAAAGACTTTCGTCGTAAGGTTATCGTGGGTAGTTTTATTTCCTTTCTTACAATACAGTGCACAGTTTTCGTAAGGTTTCTTTTAGTGTTGTTAAAACAATGCTAAACATGAGAGAGAAATTAATCATCAACGATATATGCGAATTCTCTGATGTTATCTATAACAGTCTGACAATGCACATGCAGTTTATTGATTACATGCATGTAGAAAACTTGTTCTGAGTTAAAGCTGTCAAACAAGGTTTGAAGAAGAATAAAATGCCACTACCAGACGACAGCTAATGTAGAAAATACTTTTCTGACTATTTTGGCACGATGCGCTCTCCCCATACATAATACAAATGCTTCGAGCGCATCTGCTGCCTGGCCGTATATTAAACCTGAAAAGAACAAAATGACGCAGAAGTTAGCCTTTTTCCACATGCGACTATTTTGGATTGAGAAGTGAAGAGAATTATGTTCAAAGTTCCATTAAATTGAATACTTTAGCAGACAGCAGAATTGCGTTATAAAAATGTAGTAGCGAATGTAATACAACACGCGACGTCTTATCAACAGTGCACGACGCTTACCGTTACGCTGCTAGCTGTGACATAGGTACAGCACCTGTGGAAGTGAACAACAGTTCCTCCAGAACTTCGGCATTCCACAGTGCTGTGAGATAATGCATATGGCCGGATATAGACTTCTGAGAGACAGACAGTTACAGCATTTATTTTGCACTGCACGATGGTTTCAACAAACAGATAGCGCAATAGAGTAGCTCAAATCGAAAGGAACACTTCCTATTTAAATTTCTGCATCCTACACTGTTGGAAGTTCTGTGTAGTTGGCAGTTACGTTATTTCATTTCGGTGATTACAAAATAGAGTCGAATCTATGCACTGGGTAGCCAAGGCAGCTAGTTCATTGTGATTCGGTCAACCATGTAAATGAATGTACTGAACATCCTGCAAACCACTACAGGGAGCCTGTGTGTCGGAATTCCCATCTTGTGTGTCGCAACGGTGTTATGACAGAGAAATGAGCCGTAGTGAAGTGGGTGTGGTGGTCTGTAGGACTGATGATAGTTTCATATGCTGTTGGTCTCGGTACGATTCCAACTTCTGCCGATGTTATTTGATAAGGAGAGGTAGATTCTATTCTCTTCTGGCTACGCCAAGTGAAGAAGGTATAGTGGTATTGTGGTCTGAAATTCACATTAAACATGATATTCCTTCTCTACCAAATAGACGTTAGGTGGAACCACAATAAAGTAAGGAGTGGCGACATGTAGAAACTCTATCACTAGTAACTTTTCTTATACTAGTTATTTATTTCTAGTGACGAAACAAACACTGTGTATGGTCACAGGACATTTATTCCGTCTTTTATTTGAGCTTCTGTATGTCGATAAAATTGGTTCTGAACTGGGAATGCAACTCAGACCGCCCTTAACGCGGAATGTGATGCCTTCGTGACAATACAGCTCGACTACAACTTGTTGTTTGTTCAAAACTGCAGATTCCTTAACATCGCCACATATTGCGTATGAATGGGTTGGAATCCGGGCCCCGCACTAAACTTTTCACTATGTATTCTCAAGCGCTAGCATGAGAACACTTGTCTGCTGGTGGATAATAATTTTTATTTTTAATGCTATTTCATGCATTTTCATTCGATATCTGACGTTTTTGACTCCCAGTGAGACACAGAACTATTTGCGAGATCACTGTAAGTTCAGGGATGTTATTCCGATCTGCTGGTGGAGAAAAATTCGGTAAGTGTCGCCTCTTTGTGTGTAGTCAACAACGATATGATTGGGGTTCGATTCTCAGCCAGCACTGAACACTTCGTCATATTATTTCTAGTTCAAACATGCTCACATGTCGCTGCTGGTGTAACAAACCCATACTTAACGTTCCTTTTCTCTAGAATATAACAGCGATATGTGCCGGGTTGGAGTCCTGGAAAGGAAAAATTAATGTTTCGTCTCGTCATTTCATTTAATACATCTAGCTACTGCCGAGAAAATCCGATATGTCAAAGTTGATTGTGCTTCGATAACAATCCGATTAGGTTCTGGGTTCGAATCCCTGTCCAACAGCCGGCCGCGGTGGTCTCGCGGTTCTAGGCGCGCAGTCCGGAACCGCGGGACTGCTACGGTCGCAGGTTCGAATCCTGCCTCGGGCATGGGTGTGTGTGGTGTCCTTAGGTTAGTCAGGTTTAAGTAGTTCTAAGTTCTAGGAGACTTATGACCTAAGATGTTGAGTCCCATAGTGCTCAGAGCCATTCTTGCAACTCAGACCGCCCTTAACGCGGAATGTGATCCCTTCGTGACAATACAGCTCGACTACAACTTGTTGTTTGTTCAAAACTGCAGATTCCTTAACATCGCCACATATTGCGTATGAATGGGTTGGAATCCGGGCCCCGCACTAAACTTTTCACTATGTATTCTCAAGCGCTAGCATGAGAACACTTGTCTGCTGGTGGATAATAATTTTTATTTTTAATGCTATTTCATGCATTTTCATTCGATATCTGACGTTTTTGACTCCCAGTGAGACACAGAACTATTTGCGAGATCACTGTAAGTTCAGGGATGTTATTCCGATCTGCTGGTGGAGAAAAATTCGGTAAGTGTCGCCTCTTTGTGTGTAGTCAACAACGATATGATTGGGGTTCGATTCTCAGCCAGCACTGAACACTTCGTCATATTATTTCTAGTTCAAACATGCTCACATGTCGCTGCTGGTGTAACAAACCCATGCTTAACGTTCCTTTTCTCTAGAATATAACAGCGATATGTGCCGGGTTGGAGTCCTGGAAAGGAAAAATTAATGTTTCGTCTCGTCATTTCATTTAATACATCTAGCTACTGCCGAGAAAATCCGATATGTCAAAGTTGATTGTGCTTCGATAACAATCCGATTAGGTTCTGGGTTCGAATCCCTGTCCAACAGCCGGCCGCGGTGGTCTCGCGGTTCTAGGCGCGCAGTCCGGAACCGCGGGACTGCTACGGTCGCAGGTTCGAATCCTGCCTCGGGCATGGGTGTGTGTGGTGTCCTTAGGTTAGTCAGGTTTAAGTAGTTCTAAGTTCTAGGAGACTTATGACCTAAGATGTTGAGTCCCATAGTGCTCAGAGCCGTTCTTGCAACTCAGACCGCCCTTAACGCGGAATGTGATCCCTTCGTGACAATACAGCTCGACTACAACTTGTTGTTTGTTCAAAACTGCAGATTCCTTAACATCGCCACATATTGCGTATGAATGGGTTGGAATCCGGGCCCCGCACTAAACTTTTCACTATGTATTCTCAAGCGCTAGCATGAGAACACTTGTCTGCTGGTGGATAATAATTTTTATTTTTAATGCTATTTCATGCATTTTCATTCGATATCTGACGTTTTTGACTCCCAGTGAGACACAGAACTATTTGCGAGATCACTGTAAGTTCAGGGATGTTATTCCGATCTGCTGGTGGAGAAAAATTCGGTAAGTGTCGCCTCTTTGTGTGTAGTCAACAACGATATGATTGGGGTTCGATTCTCAGCCAGCACTGAACACTTCGTCATATTATTTCTAGTTCAAACATGCTCACATGTCGCTGCTGGTGTAACAAACCCATACTTAACGTTCCTTTTCTCTAGAATATAACAGCGATATGTGCCGGGTTGGAGTCCTGGAAAGGAAAAATTAATGTTTCGTCTCGTCATTTCATTTAATACATCTAGCTACTGCCGAGAAAATCCGATATGTCAAAGTTGATTGTGCTTCGAGAACAATCCGATTAGGTTCTGGGTTCGAATCCCTGTCCAACAGCCGGCCGCGGTGGTCTCGCGGTTCTAGGCGCGCAGTCCGGAACCGCGGGACTGCTACGGTCGCAGGTTCGAATCCTGCCTCGGGCATGGGTGTGTGTGGTGTCCTTAGGTTAGTCAGGTTTAAGTAGTTCTAAGTTCTAGGAGACTTATGACCTAAGATGTTGAGTCCCATAGTGCTCAGAGCCATTCTTGCAACTCAGACCGCCCTTAACGCGGAATGTGATCCCTTCGTGACAATACAGCTCGACTACAACTTGTTGTTTGTTCAAAACTGCAGATTCCTTAACATCGCCACATATTGCGTATGAATGGGTTGGAATCCGGGCCCCGCACTAAACTTTTCACTATGTATTCTCAAGCGCTAGCATGAGAACACTTGTCTGCTGGTGGATAATAATTTTTATTTTTAATGCTATTTCATGCATTTTCATTCGATATCTGACGTTTTTGACTCCCAGTGAGACACAGAACTATTTGCGAGATCACTGTAAGTTCAGGGATGTTATTCCGATCTGCTGGTGGAGAAAAATTCGGTAAGTGTCGCCTCTTTGTGTGTAGTCAACAACGATATGATTGGGGTTCGATTCTCAGCCAGCACTGAACACTTCGTCATATTATTTCTAGTTCAAACATGCTCACATGTCGCTGCTGGTGTAACAAACCCATGCTTAACGTTCCTTTTCTCTAGAATATAACAGCGATATGTGCCGGGTTGGAGTCCTGGAAAGGAAAAATTAATGTTTCGTCTCGTCATTTCATTTAATACATCTAGCTACTGCCGAGAAAATCCGATATGTCAAAGTTGATTGTGCTTCGATAACAATCCGATTAGGTTCTGGGTTCGAATCCCTGTCCAACAGCCGGCCGCGGTGGTCTCGCGGTTCTAGGCGCGCAGTCCGGAACCGCGGGACTGCTACGGTCGCAGGTTCGAATCCTGCCTCGGGCATGGGTGTGTGTGGTGTCCTTAGGTTAGTCAGGTTTAAGTAGTTCTAAGTTCTAGGAGACTTATGACCTAAGATGTTGAGTCCCATAGTGCTCAGAGCCGTTCTTGCAACTCAGACCGCCCTTAACGCGGAATGTGATCCCTTCGTGACAATACAGCTCGACTACAACTTGTTGTTTGTTCAAAACTGCAGATTCCTTAACATCGCCACATATTGCGTATGAATGGGTTGGAATCCGGGCCCCGCACTAAACTTTTCACTATGTATTCTCAAGCGCTAGCATGAGAACACTTGTCTGCTGGTGGATAATAATTTTTATTTTTAATGCTATTTCATGCATTTTCATTCGATATCTGACGTTTTTGACTCCCAGTGAGACACAGAACTATTTGCGAGATCACTGTAAGTTCAGGGATGTTATTCCGATCTGCTGGTGGAGAAAAATTCGGTAAGTGTCGCCTCTTTGTGTGTAGTCAACAACGATATGATTGGGGTTCGATTCTCAGCCAGCACTGAACACTTCGTCATATTATTTCTAGTTCAAACATGCTCACATGTCGCTGCTGGTGTAACAATCCCATGCTTAACGTTCCTTTTCTCTAGAATATAACAGCGATATGTGCCGGGTTGGAGTCCTGGAAAGGAAAAATTAATGTTTCGTCTCGTCATTTCATTTAATACATCTAGCTACTGCCGAGAAATTCCGATATGTCAAAGTTGATTGTGCTTCGATAACAATCCGATTAGGTTCTGGGTTCGAATCCCTGTCCAACAGCCGGCCGCGGTGGTCTCGCGGTTCTAGGCGCGCAGTCCGGAACCGCGGGACTGCTACGGTCGCAGGTTCGAATCCTGCCTCGGGCATGGGTGTGTGTGGTGTCCTTAGGTTAGTCAGGTTTAAGTAGTTCTAAGTTCTAGGAGACTTATGACCTAAGATGTTGAGTCCCATAGTGCTCAGAGCCATTCTTGCAACTCAGACCGCCCTTAACGCGGAATGTGATCCCTTCGTGACAATACAGCTCGACTACAACTTGTTGTTTGTTCAAAACTGCAGATTCCTTAACATCGCCACATATTGCGTATGAATGGGTTGGAATCCGGGCCCCGCACTAAACTTTTCACTATGTATTCTCAAGCGCTAGCATGAGAACACTTGTCTGCTGGTGGATAATAATTTTTATTTTTAATGCTATTTCATGCATTTTCATTCGATATCTGACGTTTTTGACTCCCAGTGAGACACAGAACTATTTGCGAGATCACTGTAAGTTCAGGGATGTTATTCCGATCTGCTGGTGGAGAAAAATTCGGTAAGTGTCGCCTCTTTGTGTGTAGTCAACAACGATATGATTGGGGTTCGATTCTCAGCCAGCACTGAACACTTCGTCATATTATTTCTAGTTCAAACATGCTCACATGTCGCTGCTGGTGTAACAAACCCATGCTTAACGTTCCTTTTCTCTAGAATATAACAGCGATATGTGCCGGGTTGGAGTCCTGGAAAGGAAAAATTAATGTTTCGTCTCGTCATTTCATTTAATACATCTAGCTACTGCCGAGAAAATCCGATATGTCAAAGTTGATTGTGCTTCGATAACAATCCGATTAGGTTCTGGGTTCGAATCCCTGTCCAACAGCCGGCCGCGGTGGTCTCGCGGTTCTAGGCGCGCAGTCCGGAACCGTGCGACTGCTGCGGTCGCAGGTTCGAATCCTGCCTCGGGCATGGATGTGTGTGATGTCCTTAGATTAGTTAGGTTTAAGTAGTTCTAAGTTCTAGGGGACTGATGACCGCAGCAGTTGAGTCCCATAGTGCTCAGAGCCATTTGAACCATTTTGAACCTGTCCAACACAAAGCTTTACCTCACTGCATTTCAAGTAAGTTACTTGTGAAGAAGCAGTATTTAACATCTCTCGTAGTTCGTTAACAGGGACAATAGATGCTGGGTAGGAATTCGCGACCGTTAAAAATGTTTACGTTATGTAATTTAAAGTTGATATTTGCTAACTGATACTGTCTAAAATCGAGGTATATCACTCTCTCTATGCCTAGTCAGGAATGACTGTTAGTGTCCGTCAGTCACGAAATCTTAGTTTGCATGACCTGGGTTTGAATCCATATGCAGAACGAGGCGGTTCGTCGTGTCATTTGAAGTTCATACATATTCGCAACTAGCTGCTCGTGAATAACGTAAATTTTTAATGACATTTTGTGTTAAATAACAAGTATGGTATGTTACTTTGAAGAGGAAATCATGAATACGACGAACTTACTAAGTGCATTACCTATCTGACGTAATAATGAGGGTGCTAACTTTTCAGGTATGTCAGTTATTGCAATAAATGCGAGCTTACAAGCCTTAAGGACAGTCTTACTCGTGATGAGGTGTTCCCTGACATTTTTAGTATCGTGGTATTACTTGACATCTTGAGTTATTGCGATACAGAGCACTGTTTTCTAGTGGTGACTTGTTGGAACCATTTTCAATAGTTAAACGACTCTATCAAGGAGCGATTAGAGGACCTGCTAGGCAGCTGCGTTATGTGGGTTGCATGCGAATCAGGCGAAATGCAATCCAGGTCGTTCGGTTGCTTTTGAGCATACTGTACTTCGTTAACAATCCGATTAGGTGCTGGGTTCGCATCCCTGTCACAAGCTTTATATGGTGGCATTTCAATTTTAAACATGAGCATACCTTGTTCCTTGTCAATGCCACCATATTAAACGTCGTTGGGGGTAGTTCTCAGGACGGTAACTGTTATGACAGGATTTCCAGTTCAGTACAAACATTTTCGTCATTTATTTTCAGGATCTGAATTGATAACTGATACTGGTGCAAATGTCTATACTTCACGTCTCTTTGTGCCTAGTTATCCGGTCTCAATAAGGCACAAACAAAGCTTAGCTTAGGTGGCAATGGCTATAGGTGCTGGGTTTGAATCCAGGTCCATAACGACGACGTTGGTCATGTCATTTAAAGTTGAAATTTGTGTACACGTAGCTGTTGATGTGTTACGAGAAATTACCAGTGATTCACTGTTAATGTTGAGATTTCCTTAGAGTGCTTGTTGCCGTTAATCGTGTTTTTCTACTGGTTCGTCCAATATCCAGTTTCCAGAGCCACTCGCCGTTGAGCGACCTTCAGCACGTGGATGGGAAACCTTTTAGAGAGCGAAAAACTTTTTTCCAATTGCCGTACAGCTTTGTAACTCCATATATTGTCTCAAGTATTTAATTTTGACCAAGGATTACTGTACGATATATGTAAAATAATCCGTTTTCTCAGAACTTTTGGAATGTCACTTGTTGTAATTAAAGTTAGTTTATGAGTGTTATGGGGTTTCTCATCGCTAAGAACGTGTTTTGTAATATGTTTTGTATGACGATATTAGTTGACCCTTAGACTGACTGCCATAAAGACCTTTGTACTCTAGTAGTCTCTTGCGGTACCCATTGTGTGTAGTCAAACGACTGTACCCCACGGGGTTTTGGTGTTTAGAGGACCTGCAACACAGCTGCGTTATGTTGGTTGCATTCGGCAGTGACCCACTTTTTATGCTGTCAAGTGTACAGTCACACTTCATAGTATCCGAACGACCTGAATTGCACTTCGCCTGATTCGCATGCAACCCGCATGACGCAGCTGTCTAGCAGGTCCTCTAATCGCTCCTTGGTACAGTCATTTGACTATTGAAAATAGTTCCAACAAGTCATCACTAGAAAACACTGCTCTGAATCGCAATAACTCAAGATGTAACATAATAACACGATACTACAAATATCAAGGCACACCTTATCACAGATAAGACTGTCCTTAAGGCTTGTAAGCTCACGTTTATTACAACAATTCACGTACCTGAAATGTTACCACTCTCATTATTACGTCAGATAGGTAACGCACGTAGTACGTTCGTCATAGTCCTGATTTTCTCTTCAGAGTAACATACCGTACTTATTATTTAAGAGAAAATGACATTAAAACTTGAAGTAATTCACGAGCAGCTGGTTATGAATATGTATGAACTTCAAATGACACGACGAACCGTCTCGTTCTCCATATGGATTCAAACCCAGGTCATGAAGACTAAGCAAAGATTTCGTGACTGACGGAAACTAACAGTCATTCATGACTAGTCATACAGAGAGTGATATACCTCGATTTTAGACAGTATAAGTTAGCAAATATCAACTTTAAATTACATAATCAAACATTTTTAATGGATGTGAATTCCTACCCAACATCTATTGTCCCTACGAGAGATGTTAACTATTGCTTCTTCACAACTAACTCACTTGAAATGCTGTTAGGTAAAGCGTCGTGTTCGACAGGGATTCGAACCCAGAACCTAATCGGATTGTTATCGAAGCACAATCAACTGTGACATATCGGATTTTCTCGGCAGTAGCTAGATGTTTTAACTGAAATGATGAGGCGAGATATTAATTTTTTACTTCCCAGGTCTTCAAACCGGCACATATCGCTGTTAATTTCTAGGAAAAAGGAACGTTAATTTTGGGTTTGTTACACCAGCAGCGACATGTGAGCATGTTAGAACAAGAAATAATATGATGCAGAGTTCAATGCTGACTGGGAATCGAACCCCACACATATCATTGTTGACTACATACAAACAGACGTCAGCTATCGAATTTTTCTGCACCAGCAGCTCGGAATAACATCCTCGAACTTAGAGTGATCTAGCAAGTAGTTCTGTGTCTCACTGGTAGTCAAAAACGTCAGATATCGTAAGTGTTCACTGCAAATGAAAATACATTAAAAATCAAAATTATTATCCACCAGCAGATAGGTGATCTCATGCTAGAACTTGATAATACATAATGAAAATTTTAGTTCCAGGCCAGAATTCGAACCCATTCACGTGCAATATGTGGAGATGTTGAGGAATCTGCAGTTTTGAACAAACAACAAATTGTAGTTGAGCTGTATTGTCACAGAGGGATCAAATTCCACGTTAAGGGCGGTCTGAGTTGCATTCCCAGTTCAGAAACAATTTTATCGACATACAGAAGCTCACATAAAAGATGGAATAAGTGTCCTGTGACCCTTCATAGCGCTTGTTTCGTCACCAAAAATAAATAACCGGTATAAGGGAGGATACTGGTGATAGTGTTTCTACATGTCGCCACTCCTGACTTTATTGTGGTTCAACCTAACGTCTACTTGGTAGTGAAGGAATATCATGTGTAATGTGAATTTCAGACCACAATGCCGTTATACCTTCTTCACTAGGAGTAGCCAGAAGCGAATAGAATCTGTCTCTCCCCATCAAAATGCATCGGCAGAAGTTTGAATCGAACCTAGACCGTCAGTATATGAACATATCATCACTCCAACAAATCACCAAATCCTCTTCTCTGTTACTTATTTTTCTATCCTAACACCAATGCGGCACACTCGATGAGAATTCTGACACACAGGCTCCCTGTAGTGGTTTACAGCATGTTCAGAACATTCATTTACTTGGTTGACCGAATCGCCATGAACTAGCTGCCTCGGCTATCCAGTGCATACGTTCGACTCTATTTTGTAATCACCAACATAAAATAACGTATATGCCAATAGTGTAGGATGCAGAAATTTAAGTAGGAAGTGTTGCTTTCTATTTGAGCTACTCTATTGCGCTATCTGTTTGTTGAAACCATCGTGCAGTGCAAACGAAGGGCTGTAACTTTCTGTCCCTCAGAAGTCTAGATCCAGCCATATGCATTCTCTCACAGCACTGTGGAATGCGGAAGTTCTGGAGGAACTGTTGTTGACTTAAGGAGCTGCTAGCTAGTAGCGTAACGGTAAGCGTCGTGCACTGTAGATATCGCGTCGCGAGTTCTATGACATTCGCTGCTACATTTTGTAAAACTCAATTCTGCTGTCTGCTGAAGTTATCAATTTAATGTAACTTTGAACATAATTCCCTTCACTTCTCAACCCAAAATAGTCGCATGTGGAAAAAGGGCTAACTTCTGCGTCATTTTGTTCTTTTCAGGTTTAATAGACGGCCAGGCAGCAGATGCATCTCGAAGCTTCTGTATTATGTATGGGAAGAGCGCATCGTGCCAAAATAGTCAGAAAAGTATTTTCTACATTAGCTGTCGTCTGGTAGTGGCATGTTATTCTTCTTCAAACCTTGTTTGACAGCTTTAACTCAGAACAAGTTTCCTACATGCATGTAATCAATAAACTGCACTTGCATTGTCAGACTGTTTAGATAACATCAGAGAATTAGCATATATCATTGATGATTAATTTCTCTCTCATGTTTAGTATTGTTTTAACAACACTAAAAGAAACATTACGAAAATTGTGCACTGTATTATAAGAAATGAAATAAAACTTCCCCCGATAACCTTACGACAAAAGTCTGTTTAAATAAAACTGAGTATCTGTACACAAGCGTGCCTCTTCGGCACAAATTAGTAAAATACTACTCACTTAGGTTTCGATTGGGTCTGTGTTTAATTGATATGCTGTGTAATACTCAACAGGTATGCAAATGTGGCATTTCATAAATAAAGTAATGTATTCCTAGAAAGCCAAAATTTACTTGTCAGCAGCGGAAATAGGCGTTACCTGTTGTGCAGCATTGTAAGTTTTTCACCATTGCACTGTGAGCTGAAAGTATTTTCTTGTGATTTGCTTACCAATTCATTTCCTTCATACTTATCAAATGGCTCTGAGCACTATGGGACTTAACAGCTATGGTCATGAGTCCCCTAGAACTTAGAACTACTTAAACCTAACTAACCTAAGGACACCACACACATCCATGCCCGAGGCAGGATTCGAACCTGCGACCGTAGCAGTCGCGCGGTTCCGGACTACGCACCTAGAACCGCGAGACCACCGCGGCCGGCCTTCATACTTATCACCCTGGCATGTGAGTCTTAAGTAAAGAACAATATTGAATTTCGTATCGTTGACGGTCGATTCGAATTTCTTCAGAGACGCTTGTATTGTGAAGCAGCTTGGCAGTCAGAAAGCTGTGATCTATGACCATCAACACAACTTACTGAGTCGAGCTGCCAAGAGGCTTTTATGTGTGAAGGTTTTCTTCTGATTTCGTTACATATTTTTTTATGGATTTCGCAGCTCCATAAAATAAACCATAAAAAAAAGCTCACAAATGCTGGCCCCTACTACTGTTAGAACTGATGACTCATTGAGCCGTTGCGACACGAGACACGGGCGGTACCACGGGGCTAGGGACACACTGCTGCCAGCACGCAACTCTCATCATGGTGTTGGTCGCTCAGCCTCATAACGCATCGTGAAAGATAAAAAAAATTGCCACTTATTTGAAGAATAGCATTTCTTTAGGCAAAAAATTTAATTTTCTGTCTCAGTGCCTTGGATTACATGAGGATTATATAGCACGAATCATTCAAATGGAAAGGGAATATCAAGTAAATTTAGCGAGTCAATTCAGTAACATATGCGGAAGTGATTGCACTGTCACAGTGTTGCCAAATGTTTGTGACGATGTTGCCAATTCTCAGCTGTGCTAGGAACAGCTCTGTAGCGTTATGGGAGCAAAATCCTGTGCTCGTGTCATAGGAGGATACGGAGAGGAGGCGAGGGGTTTGGTCAATATGCAGCGTTTTCTCCTACCAACTGTGTCAAACATTCAGGTGTGTAATCTTCCATCACGATTACAGTTTCCCACAAAATATATACAAACAAAACACTTACGTTGTTACTTTGTGACAAAAGATTATTTCAGTACAATAAAAAGTCTTTGGAAATCAACTTTGGCCACCTGTCACGAAAAGTAAGATAACAAACACTTTGCAAAAAAATGGTTCAAATGGCTCTGAGCACTATGGGACTTAACATCTATGGTCATCAGTCCCCTAGAACTTAGAACTACTTAAACCTAACTAACCTAAGGACAGCACACAACACCCAGCCATCACGAGGCAGAGAAAATCCCTGACCCCGCCGGGAATCGAACCTGGGTACCCGGGCGTGGGAAGCGAGAACGCTACCGCACGACCACGAAATGCGGGCAAAAACACTTTGCATCTCGAAATCGATTGCATCTATGTGCAGTCTTGTGATCATACAAGTAGAATTTCATGAATTGCACTAGAATGTAGAAAAGTGTTGGTGTGAATCCAAGCTGTAAGAAACACAGTTAACTAAATATTCTGTAGCATGTAATAATCAACTCATTTGAAAATTCAGAAGAGAAGAAACTAAAAATTATGCCCATTAAGACAGAAACTAAAGTGCAGTTGCGGGCACTGTGCAGATCTGCGCTTTTTCATCTTTAGATCTATACAAATAACATATACTAAGCAGCGTATTCATTGCTTTCGTAATGTTTCCCTCTCGTTTAGTCTTCTAATGATGATCTGGATCCACACCCATGAGTCTGATTGTTTCTTTGCATCATTCCATCTACTATCTTTGTGTGTTATTGTTCAGTGTTCAAAAAGCAAAATATTATGCTTGCTCCCACGAGGTATTAAAACGAGGTCGCAAGAAGGCTAACGAATTATAATCAAAATAAAGTGAGACGCCAATTTGTCTGTCGTCATGGTGTTAAGTCGACAGAAATAGTTGGGTGTTATTGCCTGCACCACCGGCTTCCAGTTGTCATCTTCTCTTATTGAGCGAAGACTGTTTGCCAGTGCTCTTTCTCACCGGAAATTAGGCAGTTCACTCATTGGGCTCCATAAGTACACTGTAACAATAATTTCTGTGTGTATGCAATGCATACGGATTTTAGAATTTAGTGGTGCCCTCTCTTCCATGTCTGTATACAATATGCCTGACCCAAACGGGCTGTTTCTCATTACAGGCTCTGGGCAGTACAACATCATACTGACAACAGTAATGTGCTTATACTGACAACCTCAATGTTCGTTTTACCTGATTTTGTAATCATTTAAACAAAACAACATGACCTTCCAGTGGGAGACATTTCGTCCCCCTTTTCCTTCTGTGAAATTCGTCAGTAAGTTTTTTGCCTTCCAACCAGTGAAGCCAGGCAGCGTACGGCCGGTAAACGATTTACAAACCACAATTTAGTGCCGTTAAGACGATTTCTTTAACACTCTCTGTACCAGGCCTATTTTATGCACCCGTCCCTAGAAACCGGGCAATTTTACCAATATTAAAAAAATTACTGCATCAAATCTACTGTTTGGATTGTGGCAAATTTGGTACCATCTTGAAGCTGCACATTTCTACTTTAATTCTGAGTGAAAGAAACTACTTTACAATGCACAGCTTTAAGGTACAGTTATAGAAATCACTTAGATGTTTTAAGAATTTAGAAAAAGTCATACGAATAAGGGAATACAATTGTGATTTATTTTTAACCAAAATTGTGGCACTACATTACATGTTTCTGATAGTATACAGTATTACATATAAATTTCACACAGAATCATATTGTTTTTTAGTGTGGAAAATTTTAAAGCAAGGTTCCAGGCAGAGTGCAACGCCACACTGTTCACATTCGTATCGTGTCTCTTTGCGAGAAGCCTTGCCACTCTGTTTCTTGCTCCTGGAACTGCACACGTGACACACACGAGCAGCATACTTCTTAGTAGTTGCAGGTATGTGCTGCAAAAAATGTCTCTTTGTTAGCCGACCTACAGTTCCTTCATTTCTTGGAATGAATTCAAGTGTGTCGTCTTCAACAAGCTGAACTGCAAGCACTGTTATAAAGTCTGTTATTGTAATATTCTTCCTGTGCACTGCATTGTACAGCCAAAATGCATTTGATACTCCCATAAGCAGCAAATGGAAATATAATTTTCGCCACCATTTCACAGTTCTGTGCTGGAACGGATTGTACTGCAGGCGTTGGTCTCCAATATCCACTCCAATTTTATTGAGGTTGTAATCAAGTACCTGAAGTGGTTTCAATACTACAGACCCATTTCTCTTAGTATGCGTACCAAATGTTGCTTGATGCCTTGTAGACAATGTATACACATCTCTCTTATCTTTCCACTTCATTGCCAATACATTATCTTTACGCCGAAAAGACATTTCGCCCTTTTTCAGCTTAGCAGATACTAAATCTTTAGGCAATCCTTTCCTGGATTTGTTCACAGTACCAACAGCTCCAGTGCCTTTCTCTGCCAGTTGCTGAAATAGCTCTGGACTGGAATAAAATCGATCTAAATACACAGTGTGGCCTTTGTTCAGCAAGCTGCTGTCAGACAACAATCGCAAAATAACCGCAGACGAAGAATTGTCAACAATATGCTTACCAGCATAAACTTCAAAATTTACAACATAGCCACTACTGGCTTCAGCAACAGCATATACTTTCAGTCCATACTTATGAGGCTTATTTTGCATGTAAACACGGAAACTCACACGACCTCGAAATGGGCAAATTCCTTCATCAATTGTCACTTTTTCTGAGGGACGATATGCCTGGATACATCGCTCCTTCAAATTATTATAATATGGCAAAACTTTGTAAAGTGGATGAAATCCATCTTCGCCTGGTTTTTTCTGATTTGAATTGTCAACAAGATGCAAGCATGACAGTATCTGAGTGAAACGCAAACGGCTCATGACATGGGGACAAAAGTTACAACTAAGAACAGGATTAGTGCTCCAATGGTCCGCAATTTTTGGCTTTTTCGAAACACACATGTGGAAAATAATACCCAAGAAACGCCTCATCTCACTTATAGTCACTGGCTTCCACGAACTCAAAACTGAATGGGGCTTCAGATTATTTCCTCTTCTTTTCTTCTGTATTGTCTGTGATGCATACAAATTTGTCTGTCTCTTGAGTTCATTTACGTCACTGTCAGTAAGGAACACTTTACTGCAATCCAGTACAGAACTCGACTCATCAATATCCACTAGTATCTGCCTGGGTGTCGTGTTGACAGGCAGAGGTCGGTAGGTGTCAACTGCAGTCCACTCACTGTCTTTCGGATACGGCACAGCTGCTGGATTTGAAGCAACACCTTCAACATCATTCTCGTCTTCATCTGAAGACAAACTGTCATCAATCTCGTCTTCTAAAAAGAATATCACATTATGTGTAACTACATACATCGTTTACACATGTTCAACAGATATGTGCGTACTGCACAATTACGTGGAAAATTCGGAAATACGTACCTTCAAACACACCATTGCATTCAGAATCGTCTGAATCACTCTCTACATTATCCAGAGTGTCGCTATGATTGATCAAATCCGCAATTTCTGCGTCTGATAAACCGCGCCGAAACATGATGACAAACAACTGAATGATATACAGACTGAGAACGCAAAGATAAGTTTTAACATGAATTACAGCGCTGCCGTGACATCTATGGACGCATTTTGTTAATAAACATCTGAAAAACGTATAGCGCTGGCCAAACCCGTAGAAATAACGTTGCAGTGTTTTGAATGAAATTAAATGTAGCGGCCCGTAAATTTTACGGGCTTGGTGATTTTCGCGCGATCCCAGGCCCGTAAATTTTACGGGCTTGGCGCTTAGAGTGTTAAACATTGTCGTAGCTGAAGGAATTTAGTTTTTTCTTAAATCGCCTTACGCAGCAACGTTCACAGATATCTCAAAAAGGAAAAGCTCTTTATCCAGGTACGAAGGTTGTAAAGCAAACTTCCCACAGTTTGTGTCAGGTTGATCTTTTCGTCTGTTAGCACTGCATAAGTATTTTGTCTAAGAGGAATCACAAGTAGTGTTCCTGTAGTTGTGGGAATCATTGGTTGAGAACGAATTTAACACCAATAGGTACAGTACTGCTAAATATTCAAAATGATTATTAACCTAAGTCTGAGTTCATCCACAAACTGAGGCGTATTTATAATATTGAAGCTAGACTGTGTATTCTTGTCTTCCCTGAGTGGGCATTGGAAGGCGTTTGCACACACATCTACAATACTATGAATACTTCGAACGCTGTAGTTAACATTCCTCTCATAAACTGATTTTTTGTAAATTCTTCTAGTTATCCAGCGTGCAATATGTGTTGTAGATACAGTCTTAGACAAAAACATTGACCGCCGAGTCGTTCACGTAAGGTGGACAATACAGTCGTGCTCCCCTCAGAATTCTATGTCCGGCAGTATGTTCGATCTGGCAACATTGTAGACTGAGGCACTTCCCGGAGGATATCTTAACTGCAGTCTGAGTACATTACCCTTGACTATGACCATAGACTTGAAGTAAAACGCGGGACTAGCTAATACGACATCTGGCAACCGAAAGCACACGTCGACAAAATTTTTGTCGCCCTTTCTTCTCGGTGCTGAAGCTATGAGTGAAATTGAAGTGAATCTACAGTATATTTCGCTTTCTGTCACATTGGTAATAACAATTTGGTTCAACAACACAATAGCGAGAGATTTCTTGACCGACCATCTGCCTCTGAACACCGCTTGCATCTGAGTTCTCTGGGACCCGTTTGCTGCCTACCGGCAGGGGCTGAGGCATTGCACTGCCTCGCCCTCTACCGACAACGTCTGCTCCACTCCTCACTCTCGACGGTGTAAAATTTGATGGTCTGTTAGACTGATGATAGGATCATATACTTACGGTCTGAGTTCGATTCCAACTTCTGCCGATGATTTTTGATAGGGAGAGACAGATTCTATTCTCTTCTGGCTACGCCAAGTCAAGAAGGTATAATGGCATTATGGTCTGAAATTCACTTTAAACATGATATTCCTTCTCTACCAAGTAGATGTTAGGTCAATCCACAATAAAATCAGGAGTGGCGACATGTAGAAACTCTATCACCAATAACCTTTGCAAGATACCTTGTGTGGGAGGGAGAAAGAAGTGTGAATTATATTTAGATTCTATAAATGAAATGCAAGGAGTGTTGTTCAACATGTATGTTGTTTATTCAGTGAAACTGCCTTAAACTGTATATGCAATAATTATTGAAATTTTATCAAATTCATTAAACATTCATTCACACATTAATCAAATAATGATACACAAAAATTTTAAAAGAAATAAAAATATTTGGGTCGCCAGATACTGTAGAAAGTATTAAAAAAAACGACAAATAGAATTGAATTGACACCAAGAGCTCCCAAGTGAATTATATAAGGTGCCTGCCCTGGTATTTGCCTTTTATCATGAGCATTGTACGACTTCATTCTAATTTAACATGTAAATAAATTACATGAGAGGGGTTGACCTGGTTTAATAAATGAGGAGGGAATAAAAAAAAAAAAAACAGCTGATCATATCTCTTAGCGGACAAACGGGAAATACTGTGCCTTGCATCTTTATGAACATCTGACGCATTGCAAGGAAACTGAAGAAAGCGAAAGAAGAATGCGCAGCTAGAAAAGTTATCACTACTGGACGACGGTATGCGTCCATCTGCAAGTGAAAACCTACGTGAAACTGCATTAAACAAAGCTCAAAACGGTTCTAACAGTACTACCGTCATTGGACATGTAGTAAATCAAAATGATCCTGAGTTAGGCTCTTGATAACGCGCACAGTGAGTGAAGCTCGCCTACTTGGATCTAACAAACTTGGCTCTCTACGCTGATTGCAACGAATGCAAAGTGCATTGTCTCATGATAAGCGATAAGAGAATCATTGAGACTTATCGGAAGCAGTCAAGAGGGAACTCCTGCCTCCTCAGAAGCAAAATTCGGAATGCACAGTACTAGTGAGCTCCTGGCACCTGGAGAGAAAGACAGAGCCGCTCTCCTCCAGTGTCTTGTCTCCGCCCTTTCGCAGATTACGGAGCTCGTACTATTTTTCAAAGCGAACATTAGATTCTTGCCAATGAAGAAGTCCCTTTCAAAATGTCCTCCCTACTTGCCGTCACATTCCGCAAGGAAAAAGAGAGCGATATTCTGTGTGAGACAGAGTATACAAATAATTCTAGACTTCTCCCTTTGAGTATTGCCGCTACGTTTCCAAGTGTTCTGCTCGTGGAAAACGACCAAACTTCCCCGGTCCACTTGAGATTCTTGGACGCCCAAGCCATACTGTTGCTATTCAACTCGCCGCTCTGTCCGTGTTACCTAGAATCGTGACAAAGCTGTTTTTCGCTCTAAGTTTGTAGTTTCCGCTGCCTCCGGCACACGTGCGAATGTCCACGGTCTCCCTTGGCAGCGTGTTGATGTATGCCGCGTCTTCGCCTGTCGCTCTGGGGGCCTGCCCTCTGTGAAGCGTGCCGACATGGTCGCGCGACCGCCGCTCGCCCGTGGGCGCACTACCTGTGTCCACCTGGTCGCCGGGCTTCCCAGCTAGGAACGCATCAGAAGATTTCCTTTCATGCACAAAGTGTACCAAGTTTGCAAAGAGAAGAATCATAGCCCTTTACCCATGCTCAATGACACAAGAATTCACCACCATCACAATTCATATATTGCAATAAACTAAAGACTGATTTTAAAAGCAATTATCTCCTTTAATTATAAACATGAAAAGCTTTGACGCTTTTCATCAGACATCTCTGGGTGTGTAAGACAAATTTCTATCACTGAACAGCTGTTTTTGCGGATTTGGCAAGGATTTACACCTGGCCAACGCCAGCATAAATAAATACATTATTAGTTTCCCACTCAAACACGGCATTCATACCTTTACAACGACATCCTATCAAAATCTTATTGCGTGGCTAAGTACCACTATTGAATGTCTAACAGAAAAACATGTGGAATTTCCCGAAAACTGGCAGAAATGCCTTCAAAAATGCGAGCATATAAATCTTACATTCTATCGTCAATCGATGGTATATGAAAATGTCGAAATTCTGACTTCTGTTTCATCTTTCTGGGACTCCGTAGTAAAAGAGGCCATTGAAATCCGCTTGACGAAGAATTTAATTAATAGAGACAGCGGTTTCACATTAGATAAATCATGGAATCCGGCACTTTCAATATTGAACTTACAAAGACGTCGCTACAGTTCAGCTCCCAGTGATATATCGACCTCCCAGCATGGATCGAATGCGCAGTCACAGACGTAACTCATGCATATTGTACGTCTTTGCCGCCAATCAACATCACTGGCGCCTTGTTTATCTGTGGCCGCATGCGCAGTGGCGCGGTCCGCGAGTTTAAAAGGATGGAGCGAGCGCTGGAGCGTCAGTCGTACGGCTCTCTCTGAAGATGGCTGAAAGGTATACAGCCGAAATATTAGAAGAAGAAGCAGAATACATGCGGCTGCATTCCCGAAACTTAATGGAACAGTCATTGCGCCGCGAAAACCTGAAGATTCACATCAAGTACCTCTTCGGGGAGGAGATGGTTTTATGTGTTCGACGATTGGACAAGCTACGACATTTGAGAGCGAGATTATTGAGCTCTTTAAGTTTTTTACTGAGGTGCCGTGACCATGGCATTATTCCGAAGTTTGCCAGGTTAGTACATTTTATAAAATCGACTTCCATGAATAAGATTTTAATTAAAGCTGGCTCTGCTATCGTTAAGGAGAGGATCCGATTTACACGAAGGAAGCTGGATCTTGTTTCTCAAGAACTTTATCGTCTGCACCTGAAGATGTCTGTGGAGTTACCCAGCAACTCTTGGAACTGGATAGATGGTACAACATGGGCCAAATCAGACTGGGTTCGTGAGGTAGCGACATCAAGACAGACTGCAAAGTTCAGCCGACTTGAGCCATCTCCACAGCAAGAAAGTATCATTCGACGCTCCGTCATTAATATGACGGATAGAGATTTGGACGATGCTACGATGATGGTCTTAAGCAAAGGACTGAATTTTGCACCCACGCCAAAGGTTTTGCCTATACCTGCATTCATCAGTGCCGTTGAAGAAGCTGTTCGACCACTTTCTACGGAGTCTGCAGATGAAATAAGACGCGAAACGTGTCGAGCTGTTATGAAGGCTCGCCCACAAAGAAGCAATATATCTGTGGCAGAGAGGACTGCACTACGTATGCTCCGCCAAGATACCGAAACGGTGGTTCTCCCTGCTGATAAAGGTAATGCCACTGTCTTAATGTCACGTGACGACTATCATGATAAGATATACAGCTTATTGAATGATAGTATGTACCGGAAGATCAGTAAGGACCCCACCAACAAGGTGGTAAGGAAGACGGCGTCGCTTTTGAATGCCTCCCCATTTCCACCGGAAGTCATACGAAGACTGAAACCAAGTGGTGCAGTGCCTCCAAGGCTTTATGGACTCCCAAAGATCCATAAGAAAGACGTTCCTCTACGTCCTATCGTGAGCAATATTGGTTCTCCCAACTATGATTGTGCCAAGCACCTGGCGTCACTATTGAGGCCGCTTGTGGGAAAATGTGATCATCATATAAGGAACTCTGCAGATTTCATTGGCAAATTAAAATCTTTGAAACTGAACACCTCTGATCTATTAGTCAGCTTTGATGTAGTGTCGCTATTTACTAAGGTACCTCTCTCTGAATCTTTAGATCTCATTAGAAAAAGTTTTGATAAGGAGATTTTAGCTTTGTTTCACCATGTGATGACCTCCACATACTTTTTTATTTAATAACGACTTTTTTGAACAGACTGACGGTGTTGCCATGGGTAGTCCTTTGTCACCCTTGGTGGCCAATTTATTTATGGAGGACTTCGAGGAGAAGGCCCTGGAGTCTGCTAGTTTGAAGCCTACAGTTTTTTGGAGGTACGTTGATGATACCTTTGTAGTGTGGCCCCATGGCGAGGACAAATTGCAGGACTTCTTAAACCATCTGAATTCCATCCATGGACAAATTCAGTTCACAATGGAAGTGGAAAAGTAGGGATGTCTTCCATTTTTGGATGTCTTGGTTCGGCGCAAAGAAGATGGCACTTTGGGTCATGCAGTATATCGGAAACCGACCCATACGGACTTATATTTACATGCAAATAGCTGTCACCATCCTTCGCAGACGAGTAGTGTTCTAAGAACTTTGGTACACCGAGCACACGTCATATCTGATGAAAGTAGTTTAAAAGACGAACTTTTACATCTGAAGAGAGTTTTTGAGGACAACGGGTATTCTCCACAACAGATACGTAAGGCACTACAAATAAAACCTAAGGTGTCCATAAGGAATGCAGAAGATGACGAGGAAACATTTAAATCCATGGCTTTCCTGCCGTATGTGGGAAGCCTTTCATCCAAAATAGGACGGATCCTCACTAAACATAAAGTAAAAGTGATTTTTCGTCCACCGGCGAAGACGGCTGCACTCCTGGGTTCCGTTAAAGATGACTTACTACTCCGCAAGCCTGGAGTTTACAAGATACCATGTGAATGTGGCCTTTCATACATCGGACAAACGAATCGTACAGTCCAAGAGAGGTGTACGGAACATCGCAGGTACACTCGGCTCTTACAACCCAGTAAATCGGCTGTGGCAGAGCATTGTATTGATTCTAGTCACTCGATGGTATATGAAAATGTCGAAATTCTGACTTCTGTTTCATCTTTCTGGGACTCCGTAGTAAAAGAGGCCATTGAAATCCGCTTGACGAAGAATTTAATTAATAGAGACAGCGGTTTCACATTAGATAAATCATGGAATCCGGCACTTTCAATATTGAACATACAAAGACGTCGCTACAGTTCAGCTCCCAGTAATATATCGACCTCCCAGCATGGATCGAATGCGCAGTCACAGACGTAACTCATGCATATTGTACGTCTTTGCCGCCAATCAACATCACTGGCGCCTTGTTTATCTGTGGCCGCATGCGCAGTGGCGCGGTCCGCGAGTTTAAAAGGATGGAGCGAGCGCTGGAGCGTCAGTCGTACGGCTCTCTCTGAAGATGGCTGAAAGGTATACAGCCGAAATATTAGAAGAAGAAGCAGAATACATGCGGCTGCATTCCCGAAACTTAATGGAGAAGACATAAGAAGCTTATATCCATATTTACGTTATTATTAAAAACTGATTTTCTTGGCCAATGCCTTAAGCAAAAAATATGAAAAGCATATCTATCATTGACTGACAAGAAAACTTTACCTTCTGCAAATACATTAAAACATTAAAATTCAACTTGCGCTCTTCAGAGGTAATAAAACAAAATTGAAACTGAAGCAAACATATTACATATGTCATTATTTATTTACATACGCTCACATGAGCAAGACTTGTATGTCATACGCTTACAGCATCCATACCAACTCTGCATTCTGTTTGCAGTCATTCATTCATTTTAAGTTTTTTTTTTTTTTCAGTATAGACAATTCATCACATATACTAAACCAAAACAAGAAACTTTGCACCTCACTTATAACTAACATTAGAACATACAAAAACATCATAGTTATGAAAGAAAACTCTTAACTAAACACATAAAACATACGAGAAACATAGTAGGCATCAATTACATGTACACACATAATCGTCATGAAAGGAACGTCTTAACTAACACAAGAAGACATAGAAAGAGAACACATAAACAAATTAATATTTGTTTCATTTTGAACGGTACCTGGTGCGGCTGTTGTACTAATCAAGGATCACTGTTTATACGGAGAGGGCCATGAAGCAATTGCAGACTGCTAGGTAAGGGTGCAGTTCGTTTTCTGCATCGATGGTACGCCACTCAACTCTCTCGTGGCTAGCTGAACGTTGAATTACTTTGCCTGGCCTCTTGATAGACAAGCCAAAAACATGGTGACGTTGTGCTGCTATGGTTGGCCTCTTGATAGACAAGCCAAGTCACTGTGATGTGCCCAGGGTGGTAAGCATACCAGCCTGTGCTCTCCGCTGTTGTACAACATCTAAGTGTCACCATCACGCGTGTTTTCCACGCACTTGTTTTCTTCTTCTTGATGGCAATAGTATGGCGTGAATTGGGCGTTTTCATGACGCGTGAGGGGACAATTTGGTAGGCGCCGTTTGTTCTCGCTTGCGCGGTATGGCGCCGTGAAGGTACATGGGATTTACCGGATGGTTCAAGATTTCCGATTGCAGATAGGAATACAGATCGACAGACGGAATATTAGGTGAGGTTTTCGCCTTCTAATTCTCCTGTGATGTAGTTCTATGCCTTCGCCGGGGAATCCTTGGACAGTGACGTGCGTCAGCTGTGTTTACGTGTTTGGAGCATTGAAAAAAATGTCGAGTGGCTAGGGCCTCCCGTCGGAGAAAATCCCCGACCCAGCCGGGAATCGAACCCGGGACCTTAGGATTGACATTCTTTTTTTTTTATAGCCAGCTATCCTAGCCACTTGTTTTAACAAAAATGAAAAAAAAGGAAAAACGATTTTGGAAGGTTTGTTTTTCTGCTTTTTTGTTTTTTTTATACAAATGGATAAAAAGAAGGCCGTTCCTCTTCGGCTATATAAACAGAATAATAGAAAGTCGTCCCGTTACGACAAAGGATGCTCCATACTGTAGGCCGCTGCGAATTTTTCGATGACTGTCTTCTCGTTGCTGTATTGTTTCTGTTGTTTGTTCAATCTCATAAAAAAAGGAACTGGGAAGAGGTGCTATGGTTATCTTCTCATGTCATCGATAATCCAGCTGCGAGGCGGATTATGGAATGCGCTCCAAAGGAAATTAGAAAAATATTGCCTGTATTTAGGGTTCTTGACGATCGCACATGTCGTTCGTTGAGGTAATACCAAAAATGGGGTACTGTCTTTTCGCCATTACCGAAGAGGTAGTGAACAGCGTGGCCGCTGATCCACGTCACAGAGTTCGTTTTTGCTCTTGGGAAATAAATGTCATCGGGGAAAAGAAGTGGTCGGGCAGTTATCCTGTCGGGAGCCGTGCGTGTGAGAAAAGCCAATATCTGACGCACCAAATACCAAACGTCCTTTGCCGACCCGCATTCGAAACGATGTTCATCCGTGTCAATCACTTGGCATGTGGCACACAAGGGTGAATCGGCGAGGTGGATGTGATGTAGGCGGGACTGGCACAACTGTTTCCCATTAACAGTTACGTACCATGCAGACTGCACGTCAGTATCAAGGGTGGTGGCATTCACTGCCTGCCACACAGCGCGCCACTTCGTAGTGGGGTGTTTGCTTTCAGTCACATTCGGCATCCCGTTCTTTTGCATGGCAGCATATATCGCCCTCGTCATCATCAAGCGTGTGGATAGTAGTGCGGTGCGGATGTAGCTTAACTCAAGGAAGAGTTGGCTAATGTAGAAGAAAGGTGCTGGGATGTCCGATATCAACTCAAGGAAGAGTTGGCTAATGTAGAAGAAAGGTGCTGGGATATCCGATATCATCACAGGGGGTGCGAGTGAGATTGGTCGTAAGGCTTCCAGTAAGAGACTTGTGAGGCACGTCGGACTTCGTCGCCACAGTTGCAGGTGACAGCTGACAAAAAGGGCCTTCGCTCTGTTCTGAACATGACAAAGGCCTAAACCCCCTCTGCTCCTCGGGAGGGTTAGGGACTCGTAACGAATCTTAAATAACATGCCCGTATTAACAAAGGATCGCAAAGTCGCCAACATGCGGTGAGCCAGGGTAGATGGTATGGGGAGTATCTGTGCAAAATGGGGGATACGTGACGCCAAATAGACGTTAGCATATCGTGTCCGTTGCAGGAGGTCTAGATGTCTCAGACGGTGGTCACTCATTCCTGCTCTCATCTGATTCAATAAACGCCTGTAGTTAAGGGCTGTTGAACGCTTCATGTCAGATGTGAAATCAATGCCAAGACAGCGGATTGTGTCACTGATTCGTAGCGGTGCGACGCTCTCGTCGGGTAGGCCCCTGCCTATAGACAGGGCGGGTGACTTGTTGAGATTGAGATGGCTCCCCGATGCCGCGCCGTAGGTCGCCACCCACGCCAGTGCTGCACGAACATCGTCATTATTGCGAAGAAGGAGTACCAGATCATCCGCATAGGCAGTGCAACAAAAAGTGTGTCCACCAACGGACATCCCAGTCAGGCGTTGTCGGAAGCCGCAGAGGAGTGGTTCCAAGACGAGGGCGTACAATATTGCCGAAAGAGGGCAGCCTTGTCGCACCGATCGCTGGATCTGTATCGGCGGCGTAAGACGGCCATTATATAAACCTTGGACGTCGCGCCACGTAGGAGACGCATCAGTACATTAACTATGACGTCCGGATACCCCATGTGTCGCAGTACCTCCATCAAAAATGTGTGGTCGACTCTGTCAAAGGCCTGGGTAAAGTCGAGTGAGGCCAAAACTCCTGGCAGTTGGCGAGCTTTGGCTAGCGCGATCATATCTCTATATCGGCACAATGCAGTGCGAATATTATGGACACCGCCTAACGATGCCTGGTCCTGCGACACAACACATCGTACTGATCGCTTTAGGCGTGCCGCCAGAAGCCGGGTGAAAATCTTCAAGTCACTGTTGAGTAAGGTCAAGGGCCGATAGTCACTGATCCTGGATCCGCCTCGTGGTTTGTGTATGGGCACAATCAGTCCTTCTACGAAAGCCCCAGGTATCTGCGTCGTGGGAGACATAAGATCGCGGCAAATATCAGTCCATGCTGGTGCCAGCAATTGTTGATACGTCCGGTAAAATTCCAGAGGAAGGCCATCAGGTCCCGGGGACTTATGAGCAGCCCCAGCCTGTATTACATCTGCAGTCAAATCCGCCGCCGCTGTCGGTGATATCGAGCCATAAGTGAGTTGAGAGACTTCGGCGATCACCTCTGGGGGGTGTCAATGTTCCGAGTACAGCCTAGTGTAGTGAGCATGAAGGGCGTTTCCTATGTCGTGCTGGGTATCAAGGCGTCGTCCGTCCTCCGTCGTTATAGCTTGGATCAGTGTCCTGCGTCGGCGCCGTCGTTCTGCAATGACGGTTCCTCCTGGGCCACTCTGTCTTGAGTGCGCGCCCTGACGATCGCACCCTCAAGGTGGCAACGTGTTAATCTGATGATCTGTGCCTTGGCACGGTCCACCGTCACCTGCCGTGCAGGTGAGTACGGCAGTGTCGTACATTCCCTTAAGATGCTGTAGTAAAAGTCCATGGTATGTCTCTTCCATGCTGCAACATCTCGGCCGTAGCCTATCAAGGCCTTCCGGAGGGCTGGTTTGGCGCAGAGTAACCACCACGACGGTGTATACCGGTAGGTGCCACGCCGGCGCCTACAAGAGTCCCGCGTGTTCTCTATAAGGCGGTGGCATTCCTGAGAAGCTAGGTGGGCGACGTTCAACTTCGAAGGACCACGGCTGTGCCATACCTTCTGGCGGCCGAGGGTAATAGCGCAGATGTAGGCCTCGTGGTCAGAAAAAGCTGTGGGCCAAACTTCGGCAGCTCTTGTCCCCGCAGCTATGGAGCGCGAGATGTAAATCCGGTCGATGCGGCTGGAAGAATGGCTGGTGTTGTGAGTAAATCCGGGCCGATCTCCACAAACATGTTCCCACGAGTCCACCAATTGAAGATTATTTATAATTGTCGTAAGTTCTGCGCAGGGAGAATGATGTGGTAACTGATTCTTAGGTGCTTGGCTACAGTTGAAGTCCCCTCCCATTATCAAGGCGTCCTGACGGCCCATAAAGAGGGGCGTGATTGTATGAGCGAAAAAGGTGGACCGTTCGCGACGCCGACAAGATCCTGACGGTGCATAGATGTTAATAAGTTTGACTCCTTGGATAGTAAGAGCCATGCCTCTGGCGTCAGGGAGATACTCGACGTCTTCTGCGGATATGCCTTCGCGGAGGAGGATCGCCACACCACTGCCATTGGCCGACGCATGTGAGACCCAAGTCTTGTAGTCATAGGGTCCCTTGAAGTCTGCGACATACACCTCTTGAAGGAGCGCAATGTCGATGTCTGCTGCGTTGAGTAGATCCTGTAGCATCGCTAGTTTATATCGGGCACGTATGTTGTTGATGTTAATCGTCGCTAGACGGTACGTTTGGTCAGCCAGGTCGGCAACTGGGTTGTGTAGGAGGCCAGGTGTGGGCGGCAGGGGCGGCCCCACAGAGGCTGACGATACAGCCGTAGTCACTGTTGTTGGTCGGTGCTGGGTACAGCCGCGGGAGCATCTCTGCCTTCGGCATCCTCCTGGTGCTGTGGCTCATCCTCGACATCGTCCGCCCAAGAATCAGATGCAGCAATTGGTAACTGTTGACTAGTGCTGTCAGTAGAGCGCTTGCGAGCATGTTCAGTAGCAGAAGTGATGGTGTCAGACTGAGGCTCAGAAATTGTGTCCGCCGTAGCTTCGTGATGGGAAGGGTGAGTTGTGGTGGTAGAGTCCTGAGTGTCGTCCGACACCGGATGTTCGTCCGGGTCACACATCCGAAGCAGGCAATCATCGGATGGCGTATGGCGCCGTTTCTTGCGTTTTCGAGGGGACCGTTGTTTCCGGACATGTTGTTCTGTGTCAGAGTGCGGGCGACAATCATTTGATGCGGTCTCCATTGGTAGGAAGGCAGAGATCGGGACAATTTCAGTTTCTACTTCCATCTTCTCTTTAGGTTCGTCTTGGTGGCACAATTGATCACCGTCTTGAGGCAAGTCTGCCGATGACGTCGTAGAGGGGGATATGCTGTCCGCCACACTCTCATCGACCACTGACTGAAATGTGGTGTTACGATCCTGGGCAGGAACAGCTGTTGCGGTTGCAGCCGCTGCATACGTGATGGGGAGTGAGGTAGGCGTCGCCGGGGATGGAACTTCACCAACCGGTGTCTGAATCAGTCGGCGTTGAATGCAGGCCGATCGGACATGTCCTTCCTGGCCACAGGCGGCGCAAGTACGCGGTTGTCCGTCGTACATGACAATGGCTCTGCAGCCGCCAATTACTAAATAGGATGGCACATGCTTCGTCAGTTCAATCTTAATTTGTCGCACTCCATTTAAGACGGGGTACGTCTCAAACGTTTGCCATTTTTCAGCCAAATGGCTTAGCACGTTGCCGTACGGTTTGAAAGCTGTCATCACAACATCTGGCGGGACTTCGAATGGCAGCTCGAAGACCCTCAGAGTGCGAAGGCCTAATCCAGCGTGGTCGATCGTGACAGTTCCTATGTGACTATCAGAATGCTTGAATTTAAGTCCATGAGCGTGTCGGCACACAACATCAGTGCACGCCTTTTCATTGATCATTTTTATATAGACGACACTTTGTGTTATAGAAAAGTGGATCCCAATGATGTCGTGAGGTGCAATATGAAGTTCTTCCCGGATGAAACGTTCAATGTCAAGTGCTCGAGGTCGTGCGTAGTCCGCTTGAAATGTGATCTTAATTGTGGGCCGGCCGCGGTGGTCTAGCGGTTCTGGCGCTGCAGTCCGGAACCGCGGGACTGCTACGGTCGCAGCTTCGAATCCTGCCTCGGGCATGGGTGTGTGTGATGTCCTTAGGTTAGTTAGGTTTACGTAGTTCTAAGTTCTAGGGGACTTATGACCTAAGATGTTGACTCCCATAGTGCTCAGCCATTTGAACCATTTTTTTTCTTAATGGTGGACTTGCGATACGAGTGCGCCATGGCACTACCGAGATACGGACGCGTGACACTCGCCGCAGCGGAAGGTCAACAGTAAACACTCGCGCGCGCGGTGCGCTAACAGGGGGACACAGGCACGACGACCGTGCCCCACCGCTGCTAACAGCGGACTAAACATTCCGTCACGCTGACCACTCAGCTACCGGGGCCGGACTGGAGCATTGAATTGGCTGCGAGTGGCCCGGCAATGTCGACTTCGGCGTCGCCCATTGTGCTACACTATCGCTGCTCAGCGGTAACCAGATTGAAGGTATTTCCTTGCGGCCGCTGGACACTTCTGCCCAGGCGCTGCGAAGCCTGGTCCCTTGTGACCGGTAATCTCCCCTTTCTCTCTCTGTGTTCTGTTCAGCCTCCCAAAGTTCCTTGTCGTTTCTGCGTACAGAACTTTAAAGTACATTTTAGAAACAAATACAAATCTCCCCTACTTACATTCATTTACATGTTATTATAGTTTAATCCTCGTTGTGGTCACCTCCCGTGACCTTTCCATACATTACAATTCACTGTGGAACTTGTCAATCGTTCCGTCATTATTCTCATTTAAAAGGACTGAGTTATTTCACTCAATTCAGTTATAAAAGTTACATCCACTGTTATTACAATAATAAACAGGCAATATAAGACATGAAGAAGAGAGAAAAAAACAAAAAAAAGAAAAACAGGAAAACATATAACCTATCCCAACCTAACTATGTAGGCATTTGGATTACAAAAAGCCGGCCGCGGTGGTCTCGCGGTTCTAGGCGCTCAGTCCGGAACCGCGCGACTGCTACGGTCGCAGGTTCGAATCCTGCCTTGGGCATGGATGTGTGTGATGTCCTTAGGTTAGTTAGGTTTAAGTAATTCTAAGTTCTAGGGAACTGATGACCACAGATGTGAAGTCCCATAGTGCTCAGAGCCATTTGAACCATTTTTGGATTACAAAACAAAATATCATTTCTATGAAAATATACATTTACACTCTTCTTTCTATCTGTCTACTAATAGTTTTTTAACAATAATATTCCAGCTGGAATCTCGTTTTACGTTCTTTTCTATCTTACTTTTATGTTTGGAACAAGTGGGTGTGCTGAGCAATGAAGAATGCCCATTTGTTAGTATTCTAATTACATTCCATGGTATTCTTCCATCTAGCGCTAACTACATTTTCCTTTCCTCCTGCATCTAACTACCTTCTACTTACTACTTTCTACGTAAACCTGGTAGTTCCGTTTCCCTTATTCCTACTCTTCTGTGTTCTTCCCCGTAAATTCGTGGAAATACATGTAGGTTAGATGTCGCTTCCAGTCCACTGCATACTGGTAAGAAATTTTCGACTCTCCGATTCTCACTGCGATCTGTAGAAATTATTAAACGACGATTACAACAATTGGCGCTGTTATTTGGCTGCAGTACTCGTGTGAGTCTGTTACTTGGTCTTCTTCTTTGTCTCCCACCTGTAACATTAGAATACATTCAATGGTTAGTACCTCTATGAGTCTTTTTACTTACATCCTTGTGTTTACGCTCTGCAGTTTATGTTACCCTTTTCTCTGGATTTAGGCTTCCTTTACCAGTCCTTCCTTGCGTATCTTTTGGTCCGATTTTGTCTTCCTTTGATCTTCTTTGTCGTTCAATTTTCCTTCTTGCGTTCGCTATCCTAGACATAAAAAACAGAATATTCAGTTATTAAAGCTAACTACTTTAACCTAGAATTGTTTGATTTTCCGTCGGGTAACTTGGATGTTGTTACATTTCCTAGAATTATTTGTTGGCCAAGTTGATGGTTTGCCCTACGATCCATTTCTCCCCACACATTACGTGCTCCTGAAATCTAGATTTCGCGCCTCAAAACTCGCCCTTCGATTAATATCACAGAGCCGTGACCAAAAATCTCCTCACATACGTCTCTCTGTCGGCGACCGAAAATAACTCCCAAAACTTTGTCCTTCAACGCATGTCCTCGCGGACTACTCAAAAATGCGCCCCCTCAACGCCACTAAAACAACGCTCTACTTCTTCCTGACTGGCAAATTGAATTCCGATATTTCATTTCGCGAACGCATCATCCTTTTCTCGGCTCAGTAGGCCGCTTTCAACCACTCAGCATCCCATAAGCTGACTCTGCGCACGCTTAGGCGCTCGAATACCTTCCGTATCATTGCTCCTCCGTTTTATTTGTCGGAACGTGCTTTTCCGTTGTGGAACAATCTTTTACGTAACATGCCCTGTTACAAATTTATCATTGAACAATCTGCTGATTTCTTGTATCGAAGACAATACACAAAAATAAGACACTACACAGAACAGAAAACCTGATACACTCTAAATCCTACGCATGTCAGAACTTATTACTAACGCAACACAAGAAACACAAAGGCAAACAAATTACCATTTTTAACCAATAAAAGGTCTCATCTGCGTTATATGATGTAACCCTAATGATCGTTTACTCTTAATGTACTCTAACTCGTATGAGTTGGGGTGGGCCGTCCTTCTTAGTCTGAATGGTCCATCATAAACAGAAAAAAAGTTTCTGGCAGAGCCCCTTTTACTTGCATGACAGTCGTTGCGATTTCAATAGGACTTTCTGTCCGACCTCAAAGTGTCTGACCTTCGCCCCTCTGCGGCCCTTTTGCGTTTTTCTGCTGCCTTTACAACTCGTACTGGAGGTTTCGTATAGCCCCTGGTATCGACCAAAAAACTTCTAAGCTGTCCTTTAGAATGTTCCTCAGATCTTCTCGTTCCTTTATCGCTTTGTTCCCTCATGCCTCGACCTCGCCGTCTATCGCCTGTGCTAGTTCTTCCTTTACATGAACTGCCTCTTCTTTCCACCTTAGAACGCGTTGTTCGTGTTCTTCTCCCTCACCATTTCTGCCTCCTTGCTCTACAATATGTAGTCGCAGACAGTTAGTTGCGCCGGAATAGTCTGTTCTTCAAATCTGACCTGCCTTATCTTCCCTTCTGGAAGGTGACCGAGCCGCTACCTATATCAATTACGGCCTGGTTGTCGTACAAGAAGTCCATGCCTATTGTAATTTCGATCGATAACTTTGGGACCACAATGAAATCGCCTTCGAACTCACAGCTAAATTCCACTCGTACACGTTGCGGTACTTCCGTGAGTTTTCCCGCGATTGCCCCGCGTATTTTAATCTTTTTGACTTTAAAGGTAGGCCATGTTTGATCGCCCTTGCACCCTTCGAAGGCTGCCTCTGAAAAAGCCGAAAGCTGACTTCCGCTATCTATGATTCCTTGCAAGGCTACTTTTCCAATCGCTATCCTTACTACCGGGTGTAGGTCATTAGTAGTGTGTTGTTCGTTTTCTTTAAGCAAATCTTCAATCACGTCCCCATAGTCCAGCATGCGTATCCACTTTGTACCGAGTGTGTGCGCGGTTGTTTTAGAATTCTGTTCCGCGCGAGCCACCCGTCATTGTCGGGATGACTCCGTTTCTCTGTCCTGTGGTCTCGGATTCGCCGGTCGTACCTCGACAATTTCGACTTCCTGTTGTCTCCGGTCATTGTTTCCCCCTTGATAACGGCCGTCATTTCGACCATTGTTACGATCGTCGTCGCCGTCTTGAGACTGACGCCATTGCCTGCAGTTGTTCCGATACGTCGGTCCGTTCCTACCATTGCCTCCATTGCCGCTGTAATTGCGGCTGTTGGTGCGGACCTCCTCCGCCAGAATTATTCTAATTGTTATTGTCACGCCTACGGTCCCTGCGCTGCTTTCCTCCCCGTTTGCTCAGTCTGACCGTTCGCCTGTACTTGTTGCCTTCTGCGGTTTCCATCTCTCTCTCTAATGCAGACTCTAATTCTCTGAGAATGTTTTCAAACTCCTCAAAATCACTGCCGCATCGTCCTATCAGCGACTGTTGGTAATTCAATGGCAGTTTCATGTAGCAATAACGGATGAGCTCGGTATCACTACATGGTGCACCGAGGAAGACATTCTTATGAATTAGAACCTCAAAGAACTTGACCGGGCTTGTGAATCGCGAGTTCTCAAAGTCAAAGAGAATAATCTCCTGCTTGCTACGTTCTTGGGTCGACTTTGACCAATAAGTGCCCAAGAAAATCTCCTTGAATTCCTCAAAGGAGGTGCAATTATCTGCGACGCCTCGCGTTCGTTCGGCTACGCTACCCTCTAGAAATTCGCAAACAAAAGACAGCTTTAATTTGATGGGCCAATTTGGTGGCATTGGCACTTCAAATTGCTGTAAAAAGGCCTGGGGATGCAGAACGTTTCCACTATCTGCACAGAGAGCAGGTGTTTGTAAACCATTTCGGTGATCATTTGCGCTCCCGAATTCGAGTTCGCGCTGTCTACAATGGTTTCCTTTCCTTGTGGCGTGTTGCTCGTTTGGCTTGCAATACCCAGATTGGCCATTTCGCCGACAGTTCGCCTAATATCACCGTTGCTATCGGCTAATTATTGTTGCTTGGCGGCGCAGGTTGCAAACTGATGTTCTGCTCGCTGCTCGAACGACTTGCAATCTCCTGCAAGTTCTCGCTAAGTTGTTTACTAATTAGTTCCTGCACGGTTTCCGTGGTTAACCGCTCGCGCACTTCTGTCGTCGCTTCAGCAGCCGCCTCAGTCGTCAAATTTGACTCCTTCTGCAGGCGCTGCAGCTCCGTTTCGATCGACCTTTTATTGCTCTCTTTTAGCTTGACGGTTGCGTCTTTTATTCTTTGCTCCAAGTTTTTCTCGATTTCTTCCACCTTTTGTCCGCACTCTTTCATGCCCTTGACGGTCTTAGTTACCTCCGCCTGAAATAACGGAAGTTGCTCTACGGATACCGCTAATTTAGAGAATTTTGCCTCATTATTCCGAGTGTGATCGTCGACCTGCTCAATTTCCCCATGCAGTTTGTTATACATGTCTTTCCTGCAAGTCCTTGATCTCCTTAGTGGAATTGTTTGGTTGAAATGGTTCAAATGGATCTGAGCACTATGGGACTTCACATCTGAGGTCATCAGTCCCCTATAACTTAGAACTACTTAAACCTAACTAACCTAAGGACATCACACACATCCATGTCCGAGGCAGGATTCGAACCTGCGACCGTAGCGGTCGCGCGGTTCCAGACTGAAGCGCCTACAACCGCTCGGCCACTCCGGCCGGCAGTGGAACTGTTTAACGATTTTCCAGATCCTTCTTCACGCTTTCTATGCTTTCATTCTGTTCCTTCATTTGACGTTCAATACCTTCCTGGATGTTCTTAATATCGCCTTTGATTTTCCTTCCTAGGTTTTCGTTATTTTCCGTCATTTGACCTTCTATGCCTTCTCTCACATTCCTTATTTCGTTTTTGATTTGACTTGTTAGTTCATCTTTGATTTCAACAGCATCATAAATTTGTCTGCTTCTGTTTTTTCTGGCGCTGCACCACGATTGTCTAATTGGACACCTATGTGGTGCTGTTGTAGCGACACTGCCCTTTAGCTTTCGTCCTCGCTGTCTTCTTCCCCGTAATTTACAAAATTAACGACAGCCTCAACGTGTTGCGGGGCCTCCGTTTCAACGTCTTCATTCTGAAGTTGCGCAGCGCCTATCGGGCCCGATATGTCGACATCCGTGTTTTGTACGTTTTGATTTTTCATTTGTTCGAGCTCAGCCGTCGTTAGCGGCTCCTGACCTGTTACTATGATTTCATTTACTTTGTCCGTTTCTGACATCTCGAAAGGAGAAGTTGTTACTTTATTAGCCCGAAGTTTAGCCTTGCTTCTAGTGAACAGTGACTAATTTCCGCAGGAATTTATCCCCAAAAGACAAAACAAAACCTTTCTCGAATATACAAAAGTTGCCTGATTTGCATACAGTGAAACAACTTACAGCCTCAATGCTGGAGAGCAACCCATTGTAGGACAGAACCTACAATAGTCCAAACTGAAAGAGGAGATTTTACAGTTAGTACACTGCGCTAGCTGAAAAGAAAATAAAAGATTAACAGAATGGCAGTAATTCACCGCTGTCGCTGAATTAATTCCTTTAGAATGAATGAAAACTCACGTAAAAACAAACATTTTGTGGATAACAGCAATCCGACTACTTTAAAAGGGAACCACGTAATTTCGTATCCTGGCAGGTTCGCCATTTGTATGCAAGATACCTCGTGTGGGAGGGAGAAAGAGCTGTGAATTTTATTTAGATTCTATAAATGAAATGCAAGGAGTGTTGTTCAACATATAAGTGGTTTATTCAGTGAAACTGCATTAAACGGTATATGCAATAATTATTGACATTTTATCAAATTCATTAAACAATCACTCACAAATTATTCAAGTAATGATAGACAAAAATAAAAAAAAATAAAATAAAAAAATTTGGGTCGCCAGATACTGTACAAAGTATCAGAAAAAAAACGACAAATAGAATTGAATTGACACCAGGAGCATACAACAAGTGAATTATATAAGGTGCCTGCCCTGGCATTTGCCTTTTAACATGAGCATTGTATGACTTCATTCTACTTTAACGTATAAATAAATTACATGAGATGGGTTCACCTGGTGTAATAAATGATGAAGGAATAATAAAAAAAAAAAAAAAACTGACCATATGACTCTCTTATCGGGCAAACGGTGAATACTGTGCCTTGCGTCTTTATGAAAATCTAACATATTGCAAGGAAATTGAAGAAAGCGAAAGAAGAATGCGCAGCTAGGATGGCGGGCGTTTTCTGTATTACCATGTTCATAGAGTGGTCGGCGTGGCCGTGGAGTCGGCTGATTGCGTGCGGCTGGATCAAGACTCTGCCGGCGTTGTAGTTGATAGCGTCTAACATGTCCTACGCTAGAAAATAGTGACCGAAACCTGCTACTGGAAGTTATCATTACTGGACGACGGTATGCGTCCATCTGCAAGTTCAAGCCTACGTGAAACTGCATTAAACAAAGCTCAAAACTTTTCTAATAGTACTACCGTCATCGGACATGTAGTAAATCAAAATGATCCTGAGTTAGGCTCTTGATAACGCGCACAGTGAGTGAAGCTCGCCTACTTGGATCTAACAAACTTTGCTCTCTACGCTGTTTGCGACGAATGCAAAGTGCATTGTCTCATGACAAGCGATAAGAGAATCGTTGCGACTTATCGGAAGCAGTCAAGAGTGAACTCCTGCCTCCTCAGGAGCAGAATTCAGAATGCGCAATACCAGTGCGCTCCCGGCACCTGGAGAGAAAGACAGAGCCGCTCTCCTCCAGTGTCTTGTCTCCGCCCTTTCGCAAATTACGGAGCTCGTACTATTTTTAAAACCGAACATTAGATTCTTGCCAATGAAGAAGTCCCTTTCAAAATTTCCTCCCTCCTTGACGTCGCGTTTCGCGAGGAACAGAGTGCGATATTCTGTGTGAGACAGAGTATACTCCCATTGAGTGTTGCCGCAGCGTTCCCAGGTGTTCTGCTCGCGGGAAACGGCCAAAATTCCCCGGGCCACTTGAGATTCTTGGACACCCAAGTCGTGCTGTTGCTATTCACGTCGCCGCTCTGTCCGCGCTACGTAGAATCGTGACAAAACTGTTTTTCGCTCTAAGTTTATAGTCTCCAGATGCCTTGGGCACACGTGCGAATGTCCACGGCTTCGCTTGGCAGCGTGCTGATGCATGCAGCGCCTTCGCCTGAGCAAATGTTAAAATCTGCGAAGATCCCAGCGAGGATCCCCCCCACTATACTTCCCTGCGACACTCACCCCGCACTCAGCTCGCCCACGACGGGTCCTCACCCCACCCCCATACCTCGCTCACGAAAGGGACCTCACCCCACCCCCTATAGTTCCCTCACAACGGAAGACCGGTAACAGTACCTGCAACTGCGGTTTGGAGACGGGGTGGTGTTGCTGCTTTGTGCGTCGCTTTGTGAGTGCGGAGAGTGCGTGATATTTTCGTGTGTTGTAAAATCATTGTGAGTGCGGAGTGCGCGTGGTGTTGCTGCAGTAGCTGTTTTTGTTAGTGCGGAGTGCACGTGCTATTTTGGCTTTGTGCGTCGCTTTGTGAGTGCGGAGAGCGCGTGATATTTTCGTGTGTCTTAAAATTATTGTGAGGGCGGAGTGCGCGTGGTATTTTTTTGTGCGCCTTTTTTTTATCATTGTGATTACAGTGTAGCGTTTGTGTTACTAAAATGAGTGCTTTTAAATGCGAAGTGTGTGGGCAAGTGTATAATTACAGAAAGAATCTCAGTCAGCATGTTTGCAAAAACTGTCAACAAGAGCTGTCTGTTGCCACTACAACTACTGTAGCTTCTTCAGTGCTACGTGTGTGACAAAATTTTTTCTCTTAAAAATAATTTGTATCGCCACCAAAGAAATATTCATGGTTTGCAGGAAGGGGGGTTGTTCTTCAAGTGTACATTGTAAATGATCCATCCAACCCCGTTTTGAACTACTTTGAAATGGGCACAAACTGCTCATCAAATTCAACTTAATTCCGAAGATCTGCAGTTCTCAAATGAACACGAGTTTTTGCAGTGGAAAGAAGACACTGAACACACGACACATTCAAAGTTTATTAAAACGCATGGGTCTACTAGTTCCACACATTATTATGACTGCCATCGGCCAGGTAACTTTATCTCCAAAGATAAAGGCACAAGACATCTTAAATTGACAGGCAGCAACAAAATGGATGGAAAGTGCCCTGCAGAGATGAAAGTAACTGTACACGAAGGTGGAACATACCAAGTACATTTTGTGTCGACCCACATTGGTCACAAACAAGAGTTAACGCACCCGCCCCCGAGTCAAAAAGACCGGGAAACCATAGCAACAGATATTGCAATGGGACTTCAGTATGACAAAGTTCTAGATAACGTACGGACAAGTTTGCAGGATTCGGACTTGCAGAGAATCCATTTGACTACCAAGCAGGACTTATATAACATTGCAGCAAGCTACAACGTCTCCTCCAAGTCGGTCAGACATAAAAATGATGCAATCAGTGTCGAAGCTTGGGTAAAAGAAATGAACGAAAGTAACAATCCGTCTGTGTTATTCCACAAGACACATCTAGTGAACATCAAGAACTGAGGAGTGAGGATTTTGTATTAGTGATAATGAACAGAGCACAACGCGAAATGTTATCAAAATATGGAGAAGACTGTATCTGTATTGATGGAACGCATGGGCTTAATGGGTATGATTTCGAAGTGACCACTCTCTTAGTACTGGATGATCTCAGGCAAGGATTCCCATGTGCATTTCTAATTTCGAACAGGAAGGACGCCGATGTTTTAAGTATATTTTTGCAATACGTAAAATCACAGGTTGGACCAATTTGCCCCAATGTATTCATTTCTGATTTGGCAGAGTCATACAGTATTGCATGGAACAGGACAATGTGTGCTCCTAAGGTGAGACTCTATTGTACTTGGCATGTGGACAGAGCATGGAAAACTAATATCAAGCGGAAAATTTCGGATCTCGATAAAAGAAATGAGGTGTATCGGCTCATTAAATCAGTGTCAATGCTGAGAAATGTAAGTATGTTTCAGGAATCACTGCAAAAAGCACAGCAGAAGCTCAGTAGTGACCCTGACACATCAGAATTTGCTTCATACTTCAAGACACACTATGAGGGAAATGTGGAGTGTTGGGCCTACTGTCACAGAATGTATGCCGGTCTCAATACCAACATGCATGTGGAGAGTATGCATAGGACGTTAAAGAAAATACATGGTAATGCAAGACAGATAAAACGACTGGACAAAGGCATATCTACACTAATGTCCCTAGTTACAGCCAAGATGTTTGACTGGCTTATAGCAAATGTAAAAGGGGAGGTTACAAGCAAAGTTCAAGACATTCGTAATAAACACAAAACTAGTTTGTTAATGGACAAGGACCTCATCACTGAGGTAGATGGTGGTTGGGAAGTGCCATCCACATCATCTTCAGAGGTGTACATTGTTAAAGATAACAGAGTCAACTGTGAGTGCAAATTAAAATGTAGTGATTGCAGTGTGTGCATACATAGGTATTACTGTACATGTATGGATTACAGTATTAGATTCAGTATGTATAAGCACATTCACACTGTTTGCCGAGATGACAGTGTGGGTGAAAATCCCCTGCAAAGTCCAGAGGTACTAGGTACTGATGTTGATGCCACCAGTGAGAGAGCAGCAATATTAGCTGAAGTAAGAACAAAATATGTTTCAAAAATACCAAAATCATTGTTAGAAGGGAGACAGGAGCTTATTTCAGTGTTTTCCAATATTGTCAGTGGAATGACTGAGACTGAACTGCAGTTGGCCAAAAAAACTGTGTTATCCTTTAAGGCAAATGTAGGAGCTGTTCGAGCCCAAAACAGTTATTTCAAACAGATAAGGGCCAGAAAAGAAAGCTAATACTACAGTGGAGACTGTTTTCTACCGAGAAGAAAACAGCACGTAATATTTCTCTGGCTGTTCCAAATGCTGAAGAAAGATATGAAGTAGTAAAATCACTTCTGAATGAGGGTATGTATCAATTTTCAAGTTATTGAGTAGATACATTTATGTGTTGAACCTTGGCAGAGTACAATGTAATTCATGGTTAATATACGAATTTGTGTTCAGTACCTGTCAACTTTGTGTCAATTGTAATTTGAAATTTATATGCAGAGCTCGACATGAATCATGATGTTCCTGCGGAGCATAGTTGTGCCGTGCCAGATGTACAGCACAGCAAAACAGGTAAAACTTGATGGGATCCATCATTCTAAATATGTGTGGTACTACTATAACGTCCTCACACCAAATAAGCATGTCACATTACGTAAAATTTAGAATTTTGCTGTTCAGTAGCAATGCAGTGTGTTTCGGATCTGATGTAATAGTTACTTGCAGTACAGTATATGTATATACTGTCTTTCATTACCCATCAATTTTGCCTCTATTGTGATATGAAATTTATTTGCAGGGCTTGACACCAAAAATCACTTGCATGTTGTAGAACAACCACACAGTATGTTATGGCAGTCAGGTATTCATCATGGTGCATCAGGTGTGCGTAAAGGAAATCTAATGGAGATAACATATCTGAGTATGATAATAATCTGAATTCATATTAATGTATATTGATATCTTTAAATTCTATTTTACTGTGTCTGCATTATAATATAAAATTAATTTACAGGGCTGGACATGAACCACATTGTTGCTGTGCAGCATGGGTATGCCATACCAATTGTGCAGCACAGCACAACAGGTAACACTTAATCGGACCCATTATTCCGAATGTATCTCATACTGCTCTAATGTCCCCATATCAGCTAAGGGTGTCAGATTAAATAATATTAACAATGTTGCTGTTCAGTAGCAATGTAGTGTGTTTGGATTCTGATTTAAAAGTTACTTGCAGTGGAGTATATGCCACCTTCTAGACCTATTAATTTTGTCTGCATAGTAACACAAAAATTATTTGCAGGGCTTGACACCCACAATCAGGTCCATGTTGAACAACCACACACTATGTCATGGCAGCCTGGTGTTCATCATGGTGCATCAGGTGTGTGTAAAGTAAATCTGATAGAAGTAACATTATTTGAGTATAATGAAATCTGAAGTTATATATGTCTATTGATACTTTTATATTCTATTTTACTGTCTGCAATATAATATAAAATTAATTTACAGGGCTGGACATGAACCAGTTTGTTGCTGTGCAGCATGGTTATGCCACACCAAATGTGCAACACAGCACAACAGGTAGCACATTAATGGACCCATTATTCCCAATGTATCTCATGCTGCTCTAATGTCCTCATATCAACTAAAGATGGCAGATTAAGTGCTATTCACAATGTTGCAGTTCACTAGCTATGTAGTGTGTTTGGATTCTTATTTAAAAGTTACTTGCAGCGGAGTATATGCCACCTTCTAGACCTATCAATTTTGTCTGTATAATAACACAAAAATTATTTGCAGGGCTTGACACCCACAATCAGGTCCATGTTGAACAACCACACACTATGTAATGGCAGTAAGGTTATCATCATGGTGCATCAGGTGTGTGTAAAGTAAATCTAAAGGAGATAACATTATTTGAGGATAATGAAGTTCTGATTTTATATCTGGATATTGATACTTTTATGTTCTGTTTTACTGTCTGCAATATTATATAAAATTATTTTACAGTGCTGGACATGAACCACATTGTTGCTGTGCAACATTGTTACACCACATCAAATGTGCTGCACAGCACAGGTAACACCTGATGGAACACATCATATCAAAAGTCTGTGGTACTGCTCCAATGACCTTATATTCTTTAACAATGACAAATTATATATGAGCAGCACATGAGGTATGTAACATTGTTTTTTGTTAATTAAGTAATCCTATTTATTAAAGTAATAGTGTCTCATCTGATGACTGCCTGTCTAATATATGAAGATACCATAATGCAAACTTTCTACTTTACTCGCCTTAGGCCTATACAGTTTCTAAAGTGGTAGTTGTGGAGAAGACAGAGTAGTAGTTGTAATTATATTCTTTCTGAACAGTAGAACTTCAATGCAGTGTTTTCTTGCAGTCTGGATTATGCCATGTCAAGGGAGGTCCCAAACATTTGGATCTTGACACTTTCTGATCCCTGAACTAAAGACCACTCAGCATCTTCAGGAAGACTCGAGTGTGTGGAGATCATGCATCTATAATAAATAGAATTAGAGACTGAAATTCTGTAGGCATGGCCGGGTCACCACAGCAATGCTTGAAGTAAGGAACAATAATTCATGTAGTAATACACCAGATAACACTGCTTTTATCAAATTCCTATAATTTCCTCTATAAAACACAAAAAGTCATGACGAGTAAACATTTGTTAAACTGATACATTCCACATAATTATAAAGTGTCATATTCATGATCTGTGAAACAAATATTAATTTAATATCTAATGCGATCTCACGTGAATTTTATTTGCAGGTCCAGTCATCAAGAACCGGATTTCTACAGCATCAACAACAGCCAGAGAAATACTACGTGCTGTTTTCTTCTTGGTAGAAAACAGAGTACTCTGAGGCATAGACTTTCTTTTATGGCCCATATCTGTTTGTCTGAAATAACCATTTTGGGGTCAAACAGCTTCTACATTTGCCTTTAAGGATAACATAGTTTTTTTGGCTAACTACAGTTCAGTTATACATATATAAATTCAGAATTTCATTATAATCCAATAATGTTATCTCCATTGGATTTACTTTACATGCACATGACGCACCATGATGAACACCAGGCTGCCATGGCATAGTGTGTGGTTGTTCAATGTGGACCTGATTGTGGGTGTCAAGCCCTGCAAATAATTTTTGTGTTATTATACAGACAAAATTGATAGGTCTAAAAGATGGCATATATTCCACTGCAAGTAACTTTTAAATCAGAATCCAAACACACTACATTGCTACTGAACAGCATATTACTTAATCTGACACCCTTAGATGGTATGAGGACATTAGAGCAGTATGAGATACATTTGGAATAATGGGTCCGATTGAGTGTTACCTGTTGTGCAGTGCTGCACAATTGGTATGGCATAACCATGCTGCACAGCAACAATGTGGTTCATGTCCAGCCCTGTAAATTAATTTTATATTATAATGCAGACACAGTAAAATAGAATTTAAAGATATCAATATACATTAACATGAATTCAGATTATTATCATACTCAGATATGTTATCTCCATTAGATTTACTTTACACACACCTGATGCACCATGATGAATACCTGACTGCCATAACATACTGTGTGGTTGTTCTACAACATGCAAGTGATTTTTGGTGTCAAGCCCTGCAAATAAATTTCATATCACAATTGAGGCAAAATTGATAGGTAATGAAAGACAGTATATACATATACTGTACTGCAAGTAACTATTACATCAGATCCGAAACACACTGCATTGCTACTGAACAGCAAAATTCTAAATTTTACGTAATGTGACATGTTTATTTGGTGTGAGGACGTTATAGTAGTACCACACATATTTAGAATGATGGATCCCATCAAGTTTTACCTGTTTTGCTGTGCTGTACATCTGGCATGGCACAACTATGCTCCGCAGGAACATCATGATTCATGTCGAGCTCTGCATATAAATTTCAAATTACAATTGACACAAAGTTGACAGGTACTGAACACAAATTCGTATATTAACCATGAATTACATTGTACTCTGCCAAGGTTCAACACATAAATGTATCTACTCAATAACTTGAAAATTGATACATACCCTCATTCAGAAGTGATTTTACTACTTCATATCTTTCTTCAGCATTTGGAACAGCCAGAGAAATATTACGTGCTGTTTTCTTCTCGGTAGAAAACAGCCTCCGCTGTGGTATTAGCTTTCTTTTCTGGCCCTTGTCTGTTTGTTTGAAATAACTGTTTCGGGCTCAAACAGCTCCAACATTTGCCTTAAAGGATAACACAGTTTTTTTGGCCAACTGCAGTTCAGTCTCAGTCATTCCACTGACAATATTGGAAAACACTGAAATAAGCTCCTGTCTCCCTTCTAACAATGATTTTGGTATTTTTGAAACATATTTTGTGCTTACTTCAGCTAATATTGTTGCTCTCTCACTGGTGGCATCAACATCAGTACCTAGTACCTCTGGACTTTGCAGGGGATTTTCACCCACACTGTCATCTCGGCAAACAGTGTGAATGTGCTTATACATATTGAATCTAATACTGTAATCCATACATGTACAGTAATACCTATGTATGCACACACTGCAATCACTACATTTTAATTTGCACTCACAGTTGACTCTGTTATCTTTAGCAATGTACACCTCTGAAGATGATGTGGATGGCACTTCCCAACCACCATCTACCTCAGTGATGAGGTCCTTGTCCATTAACAAACTAGTTTTGTGTTTATTACGAATGTCTTGAACTTTGCTTGTAACCTCCCCTTTTACATTTGCTATAAGCCAGTCAAACATCTTGGCTGTAACTAGGGACATTAGTGTAGATATGCCTTTGTCCAGTCGTTTTATCTGTCTTGCATTACCATGTATTTTCTTTAACGTCCTATGCATACTCTCCACATGCATGTTGGTATTGAGACCGGCATACATTCTGTGACAGTAGGCCCAACACTCCACATTTCCCTCATAGTGTGTCTTGAAGTATGAAGCAAATTCTGATGTGTCAGGGTCACTACTGAGCTTCTGCTGTGCTTTTTGCAGTGATTCCTGAAACATACTTACATTTCTCAGCATTGACACTGATTTAATGAGCCGATACACCTCATTTCTTTTATCGAGATCCGAAATTTTCCGCTTGATATTAGTTTTCCATGCTCTGTCCACATGCCAAGTACAATAGAGTCTCATCTTAGGAGCACACATTGTCCTGTTCCATGCAATACTGTATGACTCTGCCAAATCAGAAATGAATACATTGGGGCAAATTGGTCCAACCTGTGATTTTACGTATTGCAAAAATATACTTAAAACATCGGCGTCCTTCCTGTTCGAAATTAGAAATGCACACGGGAATCCTTGCCTGAGATCATCCAGTACTAAGAGAGTGGTCACTTCGAAATCATACCCGTTAAGCCCATGCGTTCCATCAATACAGATACAGCCTTCTCCATATTTTGATAACATTTCGCGTTGTGCTCTGTTCATTATCACTAATACAAAATCCTCACTCCTCAGTTCTTGATGTTCACTAGATGAGTCTTGTGGAATAACACAGACGGATTCTCACTTTCGTTCATTTCTTTTACCCAAGCTTCGACACTGATTGCATCATTTTTATGTCTGACCGACTTGGAGGAGACGTTGTAGCTTGCTGCAATGTTATATAAGTCTTGCTTGGTAGTCAAATGGATTCTCTGCAAGTCCGAATCCTGCAAACTTGTCCGTACGTTATCTAGAACTTTGTCATACTGAAGTCCCATTGCAATATCTGTTGCTACGGTTTCCCGGTCTTTTTGACTCGGGGGCAGGTGCGTTAAATCTTGTTTGTGACCAATGTGGGTCGATACAAAATGTACTTGGTACGTTCCACCTTCGTGTACAGTTACTTTCATCTCTGCAGGGCACTTTCCATTCATTTTGTTGCTGCCTGTCAATTTAAGATGTCTTGTGCCTTTACCTATGGAGATAAAGTTACCTGACCGGTCGCAGCCATAATAATGTGTGGAACTAGTAGACCCATGCGTTTTAATAAACTTTGAATGTGTCGTGTGTTCAGTGTCTTCTTTCCACTGCAAAAACTCGTGTTCATTTGAGAACTGCAGATCTTCGGAATTAAGTTGAATTTGATGAGCAGTTTGTAAATGATCCATCCAACCCCGTTTTGAACTACTTTGAAATGGGCACAATGTACACTTGAAGAACAACCCCCCTTCCTGCAAACCATGAATATTTCTTTGGTGGCGATACAAATTACTTTTAAGAGAAAAAATTTTGTCACACACATAGCACTGAAGAAGCTACAGTAGTTGTAGTGGCAACAGGCAGCTCTTGTTGACAGTTTTTGCAAACATGCTGACTGAGATTCTTTCTGTAATTATACACTTGCCCACACACTTCGCATTTAAAAGCACTCATTTTAGTAACACAAACGCTATAGTCTGGGAGACGAGTCTTTGGTATTGACAGCTCGGTAGCGTCTTTCCGTTGCCTAGCGACCGCAGGCAGGCAGCCAATGACGGCCTGACTTTGAGCGGGTAGCAAGGGCCACGTTGCCGCTCTGAAACCCGGTCGCGCGCGCTTATGAAACTTACCAGTGTCTCGCGTGCAGGCGGTGCGGTCGTTCGTCGTTTGTCTGAAGTTGAATTCGCAGTTTATTTCGTTTTTGTTGTTTTTAGTGTTTCTTTGTTTATGTTTCGTTGTAAACAATGTCCAGTGCGGCGGGTAGTACCAGCGCAACACAAGAAGTGAAACGGTGGAAGAAAAGTGTGCTACACACCCAGGCCCGTGAATTCGTGTGCTCTGTGAGGGATTACTTTGAGAAAGAAAAGGACAAAGGTGGGCCCTTAATTCCTGTTGTTCAGGTTGTGAAGAGAACTGCAGCAGCATTGAAAATAAGTAAGAACGCTGTTGTAAAGATAGGGAAAGAACAGTATAGTGTAGATTGTGACGAGAGTGGCACAACAAAGCTGCACACACCAGGAAAAAAGCGATCGAGAAATAAGCAGGTGACAGCTTTGGACGATTTTCAGAAAGACGCAATTCGTCGTCATATATACAGCTATTATAAGAGAAGGGAACATCCCACTCTATCTAAATTACAGGTGTCGCTTCAGAAAGACGATCTTTTTAAAGGGAGCAAATTTTCATTGCGTACAGTGTTGAAAGACATAGGCTTCAGCTATTCACTGTGTAACGGACGGAAAATATTAATGCAAAGGACAGATGTAGTTGCATGGCGGTGCAGATTTCTGCGCAGGATCACGGGTATGGAATTCGAAAGTATAGTGTGGTTAGATGAAACTTGGGTCAATGCCAGCCATTCTTTACGTAGAGGCTGGAATGATGGAACGCCCGAGGGGAAAATGGCAGTGCCTGTTGGTAAAGGAGGGCGTATTATTGTCTTACATGCAGGAACATCAAAAGGTTTTGTGCCAAACTGCTTGAAAATGTTTCGGTCAAAAAAGACGGGAGATTACCATGAAGAAATGAACAGTGCAGTATTTCAAGAATGGTTCGAGACATCGCTTATGACGAATCTGACAAGTCCATCAGTGATTGTTATGGACAATGCGCCTTATCATTCCGTTGTTCACGATAAGGCACCAACCTTGGCAACAAAAAAAGACGATATCATTCAGTGGTTGAAACGGCGAAAAGAAGATTTCAGAGAAGATTTAAGGAAGGCGGAACTGCTCGAAATTGTGGCACAAAAGAAACCCCAATTTACAACATACGTAATTGACGAGATTGCTAAAAGGCACGGGCATGAAATCGTTCGGCTTCCTCCATACCACTGTCACTTCAATGCAATTGAAGGAGTGTGGGCGCAGATAAAAAATTACATTGCTGCAAAAAATAAAAAATTCATGATCTCTGAAGTGGAAACTCTCCTTCCAGCAGCTATCAATAAAGTGACAAGCGAAACGTGGGCTAAAATTGTAAACAGCAGAGAGGCGGCCAAAACCGAAGGGGTTGTGGAAGAAGGCATCGAAAATTTAATTATACGTCTGGGAGAGAGCAGTGATAGTTCGAGTACTGCTGAGGAAGACAATGTCATATCTGATTCTGACAGTGATGTGAGTGGTGTTTTTCGATTACAGTAACTACAACGTATTCACGAATGTAAGGAGGGAGTTTGCTATCGATCTACAACCAGATCATCATATTGTGTGTACTTTCTTCAGATTATAACTCTTAATACACTGACCAATTATTCTGCAGCTTGTAGTAGAACAAATTAATAATGCTAATACTTAACAATGGAAACCAAAACTGCTAATGTTCAACAACTTGCGAAAATAGTTTTCATTTCAGTTGTGAAGTTTAACAAATAACTTTATTATGTTTCAGCATCTTAGATACTTGTACTAAATAGCTCTTATCAGTTTTCGAGTTAATATATTTCAAGCATCAACTTTAAATAAATTCACGCGTACCAATACGACTTGTAATTTGTCTCGCTTTTATTTCTGCTGCTAGAGAATGCGTGTAGCAGAGAGGGCGCCGCGTGCTGTGAGCCACGTTCGGCAACAGCGCCGTCTGCCCGCCGGAACTGTCAGTACCAATCACTCGTCTCACGGACTATACACTGTAATCACAATGATAAAAAAAAGACGCACAAAAAAATACCACGCGCACTCCGCACTCACAATAATTTTAAGACACACGAAAATATCACGCGCTCTCCGCACTCACAAAGCGACGCACAAAGCCAAAATAGCACGTGCACTCCGCACTAACAAAAACAGCTACTGCAGCAACACCACGCGCACTCCGCACTCAGAATGATTTTACGACACACGAAAATATCACGCACTCTCCGCACTCACAAAGCAACGCACAAAGCAGCAACACCACCCAAGCTCCAAACCGCAATTGCAGGTACTGTTTCCGGTCTTCCGTTGTGAGGGAACTATAGGGGGTGGGGTGAGGTCCCTTTCGTGATCGAGGTACGGGGGTGGGGTGAGGACCCGTCGTGGGCGAGCTGAGTGCGGGGTGAGTGTCGCAGGGAGGTAGAGTGGGGGGGGGGGGATCCTCGCTGGGATCTTCGCAGGTTTTAGCGTTTGCTCTGGAATTCAGCGAGAAGGCCGAACTTCGACGAGGACATACGGCGTGACCCGACTGAGGACATCCGGCGCGACCCGAGGCTGAGAGGTAGGATGCGTGCTTCTGCCTAATATTAAGCCAGAGGCGCTGACGTCAGCGGGCAGCTGCTAAGGCGGCGACATCAGCGGACAGCGGCGCACTGCTACAGCAACGTTCTGGAAGAGAGCGTAAGGCAAGGGTAGAGGAGGTCAAACGCAGAGCATACGGCAGGGGTAGAGAAGGTCAAACGCAGTGGAACTGACATAATATTAAGGATCATATGTTAACCTAGAATTAAAAGAGAGTTAAGAGTTATTGACACCATGACGGATAAGAAAATAATTCACTTGTGTCACAGAGACGTGGTTTGTTCTTCAGAGAGAAATGAAATTAATAACAGTGACACTTCTGAGGAGAATGAGACAAATCACGATACTGTAGAATTAGAAGATCAGAATAGAGACATTAATGCAATTGAGCCGAATATGGCTGATGATAATCAGGAAATGGGTCAGTATTTACGGCATGAACACACTAGTAATGTAGTGGGGGAAGAGTACTTGTCACATGACCAAATGCAAGGAACAGATCTTGAAAATGACATGGTAGAAACAAGGGCTCTGCATAGTGTAGCGTCAGCAGACACTGTTCCTGTGGGTAGCCAACAGGAACTGAAGGAAAGCACTGACGTAAAAGAACCTAGTATGAGTAAGAGAAGTCCTAGTATAAGTGACCTGTTATCTTTACTGGTTGATAAGTTTCAAGCTCTTGATTAGAAATTGGACGATAACAATAGGTCAATTAACGAATCTGCAAAGCAATTTAATAAGAAATTTGAAGATATTAGTGTATATGTTGACAAATCCTTGGGTAGTTTTAGTAAAGTTGTCAATAGCAAGATAGCAAATATGAAAAATGAATTCCAAGCTGAAATTACAGACTTGGAGTGATAGTGGGTCACGTTAGTGAGAATTCTGCTGAGATTAAAAAATTAAAAAAAACATGAGTCAAATATAGGTCTATTAGAGACAGATGTCATGGACGTAACAAAGCAAGTAGATGGTTTAAACGGTAAATGCACAAAGCCGCATGTCTTACAGACGGATAACATTAAGAAAATTGTAGAAGAAGAGTGCAAAAGCAATGCAGGGGCGCTTCATTGAGAGCTGCGAAAGATAAAAGAGCAGGTAAAAGAAACCGACTTGAAAAAGATATCTGAATGTGCTAGTCAGGTAGAGGCAGAAATAAAAGGGAGACTGGAGATGTCAGTCGAAGAGGAAGAGTCTAAAGATAGAAGTAAACAACAGATAGCCCCAAATGACCAGTATCTACGTATGTGCAAATTCCACATTTTTTCGTCACAAGGACAGATACGTCCTGTAGCTTTTAAGCGGCAATTTGAGGGTGTATTTCCGGAAAATTTGGATGACAAAAAGAAAATAGACTGTGTTATAAGTTGGTTGGAAGGCGAAGCGTTATCCTGGGGTATGAAAACTGGACCACAAAGTGAAAAGTATGAGGAGTTTATGCAAGCATTCATGAACCAGTATTGGTCCAGCAGCGCTCAGAATTGCGTTCGTAGAGACCTATTTGAAGGTCGAAACTTTAGTAATAGTGGTAGCAGAATTTACAAAGAGTTCTTCCAAACTTATGTCGAAATGAACTGGTATTTAGATGATCCCCTGAAAAAAACCGATTTAATATCAATCATTGTAGTCAAGTTACCTACGAGGGTACAAGAAAAATTAATAGGAATATCCAAGTCAGATGTAAACGCAATTGTGCAAGCGCTGGATCAATTGGATTCATTGGTAGGGAACAATCAGAATCTAGAAGGTTGGAGAAAAAACCCCTGGGAAAATAATAGACCTAATGAAAATAGGATACAAGGAGAACTGACTAACAGACAGATACAACGTCCTCAACACACGGATAATCGAGTAAATCATCAAGAGACAAGACACCATGATACACAGAACAACACAACTGGTCAAAGGATTAATTGAAAACCTCAGAGGGCGTTGTGTTCTGTACAACGCTAAGTGTTTAACGAGCACCACGCACTCAGTTATCGACAATATTATTTCAGTTTCTCTTCATATTGTCAATCTTCCTCTTCTTTCAGAATCTTTAATTCTTCGCTATCCAACTTCAGAATATACTACTTCTTTGCAATGTAAGGTGCCTGGTGACACACACCAGATGCTCAGGCATTAGCGATATTATTTACATGTTTCGTCATATTGGCAGTATTCCCTTCTTTCTCTCAAAACGTTATTCTGCCACCAGTTATTTCTTCGAATATAGGAACATGGGAATAACGAGTAACAGAGGTAAGTGAGAAAAAAGAGACGGTACAAAAAGGGAAAAGCTATTTATGGAAATGTGTTATTCTGTTGGAAAATGGTTAGCAAACGCTGAAATTATGTGATTATAACCTGTAACAGACCTAGGAGACAGTCAGTACAACAAGGAATAAGCTATTGTAAGAGTAAACAAGGTATACAGAGACAAAGATGTTATCCTGTTGGAAACACATTCAACAAATTCTAAAAAGACACTGTGGGGACAGCGAACAAACATCATAGCTAAGACATGGAAAATAGATGTAAGTGTGTATATTCCGCAATTGTGCTTAGATAAGGGAACAGCAACAGGATCGAATGGTAACAAAATGCGAAACGTATGTTCAGCCAACTGACAAGGTAAGTCGTGACCAAAGGAAAATGAGGTAAGTGCAGCAGAATGAGGTGAGGAATTGAAGTTATATAAATATGGGAAGTGGGTCCAAACCCCATAGAATAAAAGTAAGAAAAGGTATAACTTAATGAGTGGCCGAGGACGGCATCGCTATAAGTTATGTGAGGGTCATACAAAGGTGTCCCCACATCCAATAATAGGTAACGCTAACCCTAAGAGGTACCTTAAGATAGGAAATATTGAAGTAAGTTAGAGGGAATTAGTAGGCTGCAGAAGAGGTAAAGAAGAAATAATAGGCACATGTAAGTTAGAGGGAAGTAGTAAGTTGCAGAAGAGGTAAAGAGGTGATAATAGGCACACCTACACGATCAGTATGGCCATTAAACATAACAGTACCGTACAGGCTAGAAGTAGTTGAACAGAGATAGGCAATGCTTCACTTAACTATACATGCACGCTAAATAATGATTTATATATGACAAGTAAAAGACCTGGAATATGCACACATGAAGGATATAAAATGATGGTCTCCGATGTAAGAGTAGAAGAAAATAATCCATATTACGTAAAAAGCTTTATGCCTGTCGAGGTAATGAGATATTAAATGATTCACCAAAAGAAAACAAAAAGGGTAGGTGATAAAGGGAACTAATCTCCTATGGAAATGTAAGAATAAAACTGTCTTAGATAATTGTAAGACATACATGAAATGAAGGAATAAAAGAGCAGAAGGCAGACTATGAAAACCGCAGATGCATTGTTTGATCGCACAGAATTGAGTAACAAGCATGGAGGAGAAATTGAAAAAATTGTGTATCGAAAGTTAATTGTATTGGAAGCTATGTGAAAACAGTATTAATTATTGACTAAATGTATGTGTAAATTGTTACACGTAATCCATGAATGGGGCCTGGAGAGACACAGAACACAATGGAGCGAGACAGCCGGTCAGCAAGGCCACAGCAACGGCTACACACCACATCGCTCACTGTTGCCACACTCATTAGGGCCGTCAGCACCACACATTCTTCTCGTCTCCCAGCTCACCCCATCACGAACTGTAGGTTTCATAAATTATTTCTAATGTAGTGAACTGCAAATCGATTTATAACCAGTAGAACTGGAGGTTTCATAAATTAATTCCAATGTAGTGAACTGCAAATCGATTTATAATAGAACAGCCATACAAGGCCAATGAGTGAAGGTTATAAAAGTGAGAAGGACGGAATTCACTGACAAAAAAGAAAATAGTAGTGAAACAGTGACTCATAGGACGGCAATTACAGAGCCGATGGTACAGTACATGGTATTTTGCATAGTAGGAACTGGGCATTATAAATTAAGATAATCGTAATGGGAATTTTGTAAGTTTGATTAGCTTGTTTTTTATTGGACTCACAAATAATTAATATGTGAATATTTAGATGAGCTAACTTGAAGTAGTATATGTGTAGAAGTTCCATCTTACATAAAACAAAAGTACATCCGAATAATTATTCAGTTTTAAATAAGGTAAAGTACAGTACATATGAATAAAGGTTCAATTTTAAATAAGGTACATGCTAGATAATGATAATGTTCATGGCATATTCAGAAGAGAATTAAAGCTAGAAAGGTGCCACTATGAAGGCATCAAATAAAGATCGCATCAGATAAAGATCAGAAGTAATTTAGTAGATAGGATATATACCTGTGTTGTTATATCATGTTAAAGATAGTAATACCAACAATTAAAGATGTAAACTGAGGACAAGAGATACCAACCGAGAATATTTCAGAAATAAACAAGGTCTTTGAGCAATTTGGAAAATAAAAGAAGGGGGGGAGGGGATGTGTAATGCATATGTGCATTCCCTTCACGTGTTTGAGCCAAGTACTATGCATATTTATGCGTTTGGGAATGCTCAGTAGCAGCCAGGCTACATATACATTTAACAATTAAGCATCAGCAAGGAGCATTAGACATGAAATCGTAGGAGTCAATATTGTGCAACCTTAGTAAGAACAAGATCTGACTATTCGGGAGTAGGATCTCACAATCTGAGACAGTATTGCAAGATAAACTTCCGTCAAAATGTCCTCACACGTTACGTCAGATCCGCCTAGCAATATAGCGAAGTGTCCTTATTGGCTGAGGGAGAAAGGTGGGTTGGTCTCTCATGTCCTTCTAGAAGAAAGGGTGCGTCAGTCGCGAGGATCCACTCAAAACGCACGTTCTAGTAAACAGGGCGGCTCTAAAATAACGGTCGCAAGTGCATAAGTCAGATGTTAAACAAGATACAAAGTGCCTTTATTAGTTATAAGAACGCCACGTGTCGTGGGCAGTGTCTATCATTAGAAAACTGTGTTAATGTGTGTAAAGGGTCGAATATAAAGGCGTAGTCCAGAGCCGCCATATTGCAAATGCTGACTCTGTGACGAGTGTGACAAAGCAATTTCTGTATTAAAACAAGTGTAGTACAAACGTTATTGATAATTAACAACTGGCATCCCTAAACACTCCAGTTCAGCAGGATCACCACCTACATGGAACTTGGCGACTGAGCGCTACTACTGTGCTACGAGGGACTTACTGAAGTAGGTTAGTGATACTGCCCAGAGAAGCACTTCCTTCTCGCTACAATGCCAATGAGGGTGTTGTACGATATACTGGGTGGAGCCATTTGAATCCACTGAAACACATTTATCTTTTGTTGAAAGGAAATATTTTTTCCGATAACTGGTCAATACTAACTTCCTATCAGGTCTAGTATTCACATTTCATATACGTCAAAACTATTATAGAGTTGATTAAGATGCGACTGAATTCAATACATTGAGAGTGTGATGGGCGCTCCACTAAAGCAACATTGTTACTCTGTTTTCTGGCAAACAGCGCGGTACACACGCGAAGTGCATCAGTTACCTCACAGGCCCTCTCCACGGTGATCCAAGGTGGACAGTCAATTGCGCCACACAGCTGAGGTATCATTTCCATGACACTTCCTTCCACCGAATACTCAGGCATAAAATTCATATTGATGCGTTTTCAGATGTACTATACCCAAAATCGCTCATGCAGTCAGCATACAGAGCAGAGACCGAAACCCAAAACTGAAGCAGTAGACAAGTGCAATGGAAGGTTATCAGCTTTAGTATGCTTATGTTCAGAAAAAATAGAACACCTTGAACGACTAGAGATAGGACGTTCATATTCAGAGGACATATACATTGCATGGGGGCTTAATTAAAATAAAATGCAAATAATTTTAATTTTTTGCTTTAGTAGCTGTCTGTCCGATTACGAAGTCTCGTAAACGGTTGGCCCTGACTAGTATTATTACGCAATCTGACTGCATAGAACAACAACAAAGAATGAAATGGAAATTTTCATTAACACAATTAATTAATTAAGTCCCCAGCAACTATAAAACCTACGAAACCAAAGCACAAGTGTAACTGTTCTGTGTGTGGAAGTATGACTCAACGTACGCATCTGGCACGGTTCTTCTTCAATAACACAAGAAATTTTAAATATCATTTATACTGAATTAATTAAAGAAAATAGAAATACCGTAATTACTCAAGAAAACTAGAATTACACTCTAATACAAGAACACAAGCCAGATGCTTTGTTGACTGAACCTCTAATGACGCATTATTTAAGACACTGAAATAATGAAAAAAAAAACACAGAATATTTTACCTTCATATATATTGACGAAAAGCACTCTGATCATTACAGTATTTCCATTCGAACCATCTGCTGTCTATCCCACCAAACAACTGCATAAAACATGGAACAAGCACTCCTTACTACAACATCTCGACAAGCCTTGCCCACTAGCACATCTCAACACGAACTGACTACTACGAGTCCTCGACCGGCACTGCCCACTACGACATCTCAATAATCACTGCCTACTACGAGTTCTAAACAAGCACTGCCTACTACGAGTTCTCAAGAATCACTGCCAGTGGAGGCGGCGAAACAATACTCTCTAGCGCGATCTCTGGCGCTGTGGCTCAGTGTAGCCACCTTTCATATGCCCTTCCTCCACTGGCTAGAATTTGATGGTATTTTTGCCAGCATTGGTGGCGAAAATACCACCAAATTCGTCAAAAAAAAAATACAGACAAAAATAAAAGATAATATTAATGCGTAAATATCATATAAGTAGATAAAATTTTGGCTTTGCACTGACCTTTCGATAACCTAATATATAAAATACAGTAAGCAATACAAATTCTTTCATACATGTGACTTTACATAATAGTTTACACAAGTATTATGTGGTTAAACAGTTCAATCAATAGCGTCAGCAATGACGAATATGTGCAGGTAAGAGTCTCATAACTTTCACAAATTGTAATACACAAAAAATCAGTTCATACAAATATTCACATAAACGCTTTCGATTTAGAAAAAAAAACAAGTAGTTGATAGTTCCAGCAGTAGCACCCAGCAATGGTCAACAGGTGCAAAAACCAACAAGTGACATTTTTTCAGTAGAAACAGTCCATCAGTAGCACCCAGTAATGTTGAATAGGTGCAGACACCAACAAGTAACACCATTTCAGTATAAGCAGTTCCATTAGTGGCACCAGCAATGTTGAACCGGTGCAGATATCAACAGGTGACATCTTTTCAGTAGAAGCAGTCCATCAGTGGCACCCAGCAATGTTGAGCAGGTGCAGACACCAACAAGTAACACCATTTCAGTATAAGCAGTTCCATTAGTGGCACCAGCAATGTTGAACAGGTGCAGACACCAACAAGTGACTTCATTTCAGTATAAGCAGTTCCATTAGTGGCACCAGCAATGTTGAACAGGTGCTGACCGCAGTCCATAATATTCATTTTCACTAATCACACTGTTCATCAGCAGAAATTAAACATGTCCTAGTGGCACGAATCATGTAGAAAAAGTGCAAGTAACAGTCCATAATATTTACTATCACTGATCACACAGTTCATCAGCAGAAATTAAACATTTCTAAGTGTCACACATCATGTTGAAAAGTGCAGCACCATCACTAATCAGACAGTTCAGGCATGAACAATAGTTTGAATACACATACAAATGCTTTTACACTAAACATACAAATCATAATAAACACACAAATGATATCAGATAATTGTCCTATTAACTATTACAGTACACAATAACAGTAAACCTATAATATTTATGGATGTCAGTGCAAGCCACAACAAACAAGTAAAATATTATTTAGGAGATAGATTGGGATCCCTTCTCTGGGATTATAAAAGGAAAACACACTCACTCATCTTTCATCCACATTTAGTGCTACTGTGTAGTTGAATAGTGTTAACTGTGTAAATGCAATTCTGTCAAAATTTTATGTTCATCATGTGTATCAAGTAGTAGTGGCAGCAATGTATAACAGTCAATACTAGTTAGTCAACGTCATAGTCATCATGTCAAGACCAATGTTTGCCAAGCCAGATCAAAATGTACGGTTGCTGAACAACTGTCAGTGTGCCAAGATATGCAAATGCTTCCTCTCTCAAAAAAAGTATGTACTGCTTATTGATTTAACAAAGTGTGCGTAGACAATCTTCCTTCTACTTAAGTGTTCTAGTCTGCCATCTTCATCCTCCTTGTTCCACATAGACCAACAAAAAAAAATATGCTCCTCACTTACTTTACCTCTTATCCACCAAAACTCCAATAATCATCAGCATCGCATAATCTCAATACTTCAATAATACCTTTTACGTCTACATATAAACCTTATCAACAATAATACATCTTCAATACGTCGATACATATAAACCTCATTTACCTTACCTCTTGTCCATGAAAACTCCAATAATCATCAACTTCACATAATCTCAATACCTCAATAATACTTCTTCAATACGTCGATACATATAAAACTTATCGCCAATATCGTTTCACTTCCATAACAACTCTTTCCTCTAGTCAGTCTCCTCGAACAAGTACAGATAAAATTCTAGTGCAAACTTCAGTTCATCATCCCATGCAATCCGAAGACACAGTGTCAACACACAAACTCTGTGTAATCCATCTGACCCAAATTTTCTACTCATTATAAATTATAAGATACATTTTGGTTCCTTGTCCATCCTTAAATAAAAGAAATGCATACATGACCTCTAACAGCCTTTAGTTCGAATAACTCTCAGTAATTAAGTACGATTACGGAGTGTGAATGATCACAATATTTCACAGTGTGTACACCACTTCAAGAATCATAGCAGAAGCAAACATGTGGAGTATTTTTTGTGTCAAGTGTCACTTCCTATTTCAATTGCTCACGAAGAATGCAGTGTAATATCTGTCAATGGTCTAAACCTAATGTTGGTGTGTCATGTCGTTAGCTTCCTTCCTATTAGCATAAATTTATACAGCTTCCATAAAACCTCCAGCTCATGTGACTTCTATGCAGTTTCTTGTACTAATGTCGTTCGTCGAATTATAGCAGTTCATTTTCTTATCTTAAAAATATAAGGCACTGAGCGTAAGCAAAACATGCAATAGCGCGACAATATACCAGTAGAGAACAGAATGTCAACAAGTGGATGCAACACCATTCCTCCAACAAGGCTCTGCCAAGCGAACAATCTATAATTAATACCATGGTGTGACCTTAACTCCATGTTCGCACACAGTATATCAGCATTTCTATGCACCAAATTAAAGAGTACTTATGACAACAAAAGGAAATGTGTTAATATGCAATCCATACGCAAAGCAGCAAATATGTATCTTACATAATAAACAGGTCATTATCATCATATCAGCATAAGCAAATAAATGTTCATACGTAATCTTAATAAGTAAACATGAAGGCGCAAGCAGATAAATCACAAAGTGTAACCTACATACATAACCACAATCAGCACAATTAATCAGTTGACAATTACAATTTAAATAAATAAGCACAGCAGGCACATAATAAAAAAAAATGTAACATCAGTGAAAAAGCATAGCAGCCAAGCGATGCATAATATACACAAGTAACAACCCTATTCATTAATCAATCATTGTCAAAATCAGTAAATGTACACAAGCACGTCGCTTCACAAGTAAATTCATAGAACATGAAATTAGCACAAAGTATGAATCACGTAATCGCGAGCAGCAAATTACATCTAAAATACGTACCTAAGTGGAAATGTGTTACCTGAAAAATAAACTCAATTAATCGTTACCTTTTTGGTTTTTTACTTCTTTTTTTTTCGAAATTACATTCTTCCTTAAATTTTCTCCATAGCAAGTCCTCTTAACGTCGGACACACACAGAATTTACCTGAAGGTCTTAAATATTTTACACAAGCGTATCCTGAAAAATACTGAACGTTAATAACATAATTTATAAAGTCACCATAGCTTTATACAGAATTTAGTCGGAGAATCGCGTGTATTTGTTTACGTCTGTCAGTGCATTCGCACTGAGCGCTCGATCAGCTGCAGACGCGTGACGTAGAAAGTGATTGTTTGCGGTCAACGACTGTCTTGTGCGGCGCGCAGACTGACTGTTGCTTTGAGTATGTGCCGCCGCCGGAACACGGCGCAGTATCCTTGTATTCTCTGCATGTTTACATGTAGCTGTTAGTTTCTCCAAAGTATGTCATTCCACAAAAATTTTTACGTTCGATATATGATGTATTCCTTTAGAGCGTCGTGATTTAAGAGTTTCTACTTCAACAGTGTTATCATGAATGATTTTGCGAACTCTATATGGACCGTTATAAAGCAGAAAAAATTTGCGACACAAGCCTTTTCCTTTATGAGACAAACGATGAGACTTAATTAACACCTTTTGACCAACTGACAAGATTTTTAAACGACCAGGACGTTTCGCTGATTTCTCTCTTCTAGCAGCCGCAGATGCAATATTTTGTAGAGCCAGGTTGACAACTTCAGAATGCCGCAGTTTCCGTGAAGGCGGAAAAGGAACGATTTCAGAAATGCGATTTGTTGGTACTTTATTTTTTAATATCAATAGAGGCGGTAAAGAAGTTGAGTCATTAGGAAGTTCATTCAGAATGTTTTGAAAAATATGAAGATACTGATCCCAAGTTCTGTGATTCTGATGACAATAAAGACGGCACAATTTATTGATTTCCTTCATCCATCTCTCTGAAGCATTAGATTGAGGGTGAAAAAGTGAAATAAAAATTGGTTTAATCTTACGACGCCGTAGAGTACGAAGCCAAATTTTAGAGCGAAACTGTGATCCATTATCTGATATAACCTTATCAACATGACCAACTTCTTTAAGAAAATGTTTGATGAAAGCATTAGATACTGAACGAGCTGTTGCTTTGCGTAAAGGTGTAAAACACACATATTTTGATGTCAATTCCACTGCTACGAAAATGTACGCAAAACCATTAGTAGAACGAACCACTGGACCGAACAAATCGACTGCAGCCATGTCCTTTAATTTCGCTGGAATGATAGGAAACAACGCTGCTCTGTGAGAAACAGTTGGCGGCTTAGCCTGTTGACATAATTTGCATTTGGCAAGAACAGAACGAATACGTTTTTCCATATTACTGAAGTAGCAATTTTCTCGCAATTTATGAAAGCATTTTCTGGGACCAAAATGTGCATAACTGAAATGTGTAAACGAGGTGTGGCCAAATCATCCAATCTAACAAAGCGTCTAAGAAAATTGCAGACACCAAGGAAACTACGAACATCACGTTTTGTGGTAGGAACAGCATAATTACGAATTGCGTCTAGTTTCTCTGGATCAGGAAGAATACCGTCTGTAGAAATAATGTGACCGAGAAATTTCACCTGAGAACGACCAAATTCAGATTTTTCCAAGTTCACTGTAATGCCAACTCTTGCAAAAATACGTAATAATGAATCCAAAATTTTGTTGTGGTCACTCCAAGAACGTTTAGCAATACGAATATCGTCAACATATGAAGTAATATTGTCACGAAGATAAACAGGTAAAATTTCATTTAAATTACGAATGAATGCTGCAGAAAATATAGTAAGTCCAAACGGTAATTTCCAAAGTCACTTTTGGGTAAAACAGTCAAATCCGGTTATTCTTTACCTACTGTCTAGATAGATGGATAGTAGAAGAATTGTTTTTATAGATGCAAAGAATAGTATAAGAGTAGGCAGCGGTGCAGAAAACTAAAAGGGAAATAGCACCACTACTGCTCGGGGCCCTGTGAGCGCTACGGCACATATTCACTTAGTGTAGTGAATCCCCTGAGGACTTTAATAGCTGCACATAAATTTCAGTTTGTGACTTAGTGGCAAATTTGGCGGAAGTGCGTACATAAATTGATCTAACCATGCACATGGATGTATGTCATTCTTAGAATTGTGGAAGATCTTAAATTTCCGAACAGTCAAAAAGTGTTTATAGTCAAAGTTTTCGCCTCGTGGCGACAAAGACCTACCGCGTCTGTCCCAGTTTGAATGTCGATTATTGTCAAGTTCGCGCGCCTGGCGCTCTCTTGTTGCATCCCGTAAATGAAATAAATTACTTTCTTGCAACCCCTCTGCTACCTGTGATTCTAAATTTCCTTTGCTGTCTTTTCCTACGATTTCGCCTTCAATTTGTTTGACTTGCTTTTGTAATGCCTCAAATTCCCTTTTAACGCGTTCATTAAATTTTCCCTGATTTTCAACATATTTATTTATGTTCTGGTACTCTTTAGTTTCCGCAAATGGCAATGGAGCTGTATCATCCGAATCTGTGTCCCCATTTAAACTAAGACTTGTCAGTTTATCTGAAATCTCCTCAACTCTTTCCGATAAGTTTACGTCTTCCGTAAGTGTCGCGACTCGGGTTTCGGTATTGTCACATTTAGCATTTAACTGTTCACACTGTTGCGTTAAATTATTTATTCTGTCATTTGGTACGGATTCCTCGATTCTCTCAATTATTTCTTCCTTATCGTGTGCACGTTGTAAATTTAACTCTGAAAATTTTTGTACTATTACGCGATCTTTTTCTTCCCGTTCTCTGTCCTGTTTCTCTTGTCTAATCTCTACTGCAATTAATCTATTATTGTGAGAATTCAAAATCGGTTGTACTTCTTCTCTAATTTCTTTCTTTGATTCATCTTTCATGTTTTTGAAACATGTCCCTGTTCGTGAGCCTAACTGTGTTGTCATTGCTTTCATCTCAGTTCTAATTATTCCTATGTCTGTTTCAATTGTTTTTAATTCAGATCCCAAATTTAATATTGCACCCATCAACTGCTGCATATCTTCTGTCGTTAACCACGTAATCTGAGAATTTTTCGATTGTGAAAAATTTTGAACTGTTTCTGGACTATTTTCCCTGCTTATTAAATTGTTTTCAACTCCATTATTCATCATACTGTTGTCCTGTGTTGGCGAGTTCGCCATGTCGACAATTTGGTCATTCTCACTATTCATCATTTTTGCCTTTTTCATTGATCGCGTAATCATTTACAAAACATACAAAACTCGTCACTGTACGAAAATTACACACAATGACTCTTTATCATCAACAATACCATTCACTCGAAATGTTTCCCTCAAACACGATTAACGAACAATTGAAATAATTGCACTAAATCGTCAAACGCGTATACAAGACAACAATCAAATTCTGAGAAAAAAATACCATTAGAAGAATGACAATTACCAAATCTACACATTCAAAATAGACTACAATTACTAAACTACAAATTACTACAACAATACTACTGTCTACTATTTTTAAAGTCAGAAGATTCCAAGGGACGATCCGAAGCAGCGGTCGCCACGTGCATGGGGGCTTAATTATAAAAGATGAAAATAATTTCAATTTTTTGTAGCTGTCTGTCCGATTACGAAGTATCGTAAACGGTTGGCCCTGACTAGTATTATTACGCAATCCGACTGCATAGAACAACAACAAAGAATGAAATGGAAATTTTCATTAACACAATTAATTAATTAAGTTCCCAGCAACTATAAAACCTACGAAACCAAAGCACAAGTATAACTGTTCTGTGTGTGGAAGTATGACTCAACGTACGCATCTGGCACGGTTCTTCTTCAATAACACAAGAAATTTTAAATATCATTTATACTGAATTAATTAAAGAAAATAGAAATACCATAATTACTCAAGAAAACTAGAATTACACTCTAATACAAGAACACAAGCCAGATGCTTTGTTGACTGAACCTCTAATGACGCATTATTTAAGACACTGAAATAATGAAAAAAAAACACAGAATATTTTACCTTCATATATATTGACGAAAAGCACTCTGATCATTACAGTATTTCCATTCGAACCATCTGCTGTCTATCCCACCAAACAACTGCATAAAACATGGAACAAGCACTCCTTACTACAACATCTCGACAAGCCTTGCCCACTAGCACATCTCAACACGAACTGACTACTACGAGTCCTCGACCGGCACTGCCCACTACGACATCTCAATAATCACTGCCTACTACGAGTTCTAAACAAGCACTGCCTACTACGAGTTCTCAAGAATCACTGCCAGTGGAGGCGGCGAAACAATACTCTCTAGCGCGATCTCTGGCGCTGTGGCTCAGTGTAGCCACCTTTCAACATTCGTATGTTCTGCAGAAACGATTAGCATTTTGCTCACCTCGATTCAGCATGTGTCCTGTTGCCTAGCAGGCACAGGGCCCGCCATGGGCCCTGATAACTTATTCCATGCGTTGTGGCGTCGATGCGTATAAGGTGCGAATTGCGTCCTGTCCTGCATTCACCTGGTTCCAAAACAAAGCTCATCTGTGGTAGTTGGCATTGGGTCCTGCTGCGCCAGTCGTTTCACGATACCCCTCACAATTTCGATTGGCCACAAGTCTGGTGATCTGGCAGGCCAGAGCGAAAGGTTGACATCCTGGGACACCGAGAAGGCATGGGTTCGTGCAGCAACATGTGGTCGTGCATAGTCCTGCTGAAAAATGGCGTTTGAGGTGTTGTGCAGAAAGGGTACGGCTACGGGTCGCAGGATGTCATTTACGTGGTTCATATTGGTCACAGTGACGTGGACACGCAATAACTGTGACTTCTGGTTGTACGCAATAGCATCCCATACCATAAAGCCTTCTAATGGCGCTGTAGGTCTTACGCCAAAGCAGTCAATGTGATGCCGCTCCCCCTGTCTGCGGCGAATCAAAATGCGGCCATCATTTTCAAACAAACAGAACCTGGATTCGTCCGAAAACAATACCTGATGCCATTCCTGTACCCAGTGATGTTATTCCATAAACCATTGCCGCCTAGAATGTTTCTGTCCATTCTCAAAGGTAAAAGGAAAAATGGACGACGCGCACGTAAACCATGTCGTAATAAACGGTGACGAGGTGTCAGCCCTGATAGTGTACGGTGTGTTACACCATTCCACTGTTGCGTGAGAGACCAGGAGGGCGCAGAATTGTCTTGGTGATGTGGGTGGTGCTACATGACCTATCTCGTCGTGTTCTGCTGTCTTCTGTGAACCATTCAAAAATGTTCAAATGTGTGTGAAATCTTATGGGACATAACTGCTAAGGTCATCAGTCCCTAAGCTTACACACTACATAACCTAAATTATCCTAAGGACAAACACACCCATGCCCGAGGGAGGACTTGAACCTCCGCCGGGACCAGACGCACAGTCCCGTGAACCATTCTGCACACACCCTTGTACTGCCGAAATTGTCCCACATGAGCAGCAATTTCCTGGGTGGATGCTCCACATCCTCTCATGGCAATAATGCGCCCTTTTTCAGACTCCTGATTTGACAGTAAGTTTCGCGCATACGTCTGCAAAGTATCCTGCTCGACTACTCCATTCACACTGATTCATTTCTTTCGTTTTGCAGCAACAACGAGAGCTGCAGGCACATTTTACTGATGGGTGATGTTACGACGTGACATGGATGTTGGTCCTGAACGCGCGGGCCGACTTGTTTCAGATGCTAATCATTTCTCAAGATATGTTAATCTACTTGTCCTGCGATATGAACATCGTCTCTCTAGTCGTTCAAGGTGTAAGGTTTTGACGTCAGAAAAACATCTGTGTAAGCCGTAAACATTTTTTGTCTTAATGTTGCAGTCTTATCACAGCACTTCACGCATTTACCCACTTCACGATGTGACAATGTTACGACAGTTGTCAGACGAATGCATCTCGTCCTTTGCTAAATTGTTCTTATGACTATGTCATGATGTTGGCCAGTACTACGACAAATCATCAGTTTTCGATTCAAAGTTTGGTACTATTCAGGATGACAATCAAGTCTACAGAGGATGGTTAGTTTTGAGGCAAGTTGAGCAAATGATTACCCAAGGTCTCTCGAGTTTACAGTGCATGAAAGCTGGTGAACCAACAAGTTTACGCCTCTGTTCGCGTTATTTACCTTAGCTGCGATGGGCTGTCGGTCGTCTGCATGGCTGCTCTCGTCCTCTGAAATTCCTATAAAAATTAAGAGTTTGCTGATTTTTCCAGCAGAAACTCTCCCTACGTTTCTCGTTATTTAAGAAAACATGTACTCATCCCTAGTCCTGGAACATGGTGATATGCACGCACGTGATGGAGCAGTGTGCGTATTAAAATGCCCTCTCAGTCCTCAACTAACTGGCTGGTTTGGTTCTCCACAGTTCGAGCTCATCGATGCTACAGCTAATACCTAACTGAATGTCAGCCGCAGTGAACGCAGCGTTCACACAAATTTCTCCTCTGCATCGTACAGACCGTTATGCATCTCGTTCTCCACTTGACGCCAGAGTGAGTCCACGGAAATTTCGCTCCCGTCTTTCTCGTAGCCAAACTGCCCTCCTCCCCCCCCCCCCCCCTGGGTTCTTTAGTTCTCGACGTCACGGCTTTTTTTGACTAATAGGAGCATTCCTCTTACTTTTGTGGAAACTCCCTCTGTCAACCGTAATGGCCCTACCATTAAACTACAATGAAATCTCGGCACTTTACTCCTTCCTAGTTCGTTTCCGCCAATCGGATGTTTTGTGCCCACTCCAGATGCCTAAGTTATATGTGTACATCACATGTACACTACTCACTGTTCACGTGATCAACTGCGACACTGGTTTCGTTCGTATCTATTTGGAATTCCGAAACGCAGTTTTAAAAAGCCTCTCTGTGTCCTACTTCTGGTGGCCTCTCCAGTATGCATCACCTGTTGGGTTGCTGACTCCCACCACGGGATGCCCCCTAAGAGGTGTGGCGTTTGCTTCTGCATGCGCCTGCTTCCACACAAAACGTTTCCTCTCGCTGCTTGTTTCACCTTCCGCTCATTCACATGCATTATATAGGACAGTTTGTTAATAGTGTCAATAGTGTCATCCCTTTTTGCATTACATACTTATTGGCAAATCTGCTCATTACTGCCAAAGTAAGTTAAGTGTCATATTCACCTTCCGATTAAGATGGATTAAACTCATGTGTAAGGTGTGAAATTGACCTTCGCTTATTCTGCCACCTTGCATATCCTCCTCCTTCTGTGTTCAGTTTTGCGCTGAGTCAATCAATGGTTGAGAAATTGAAGTCAATGCAAAATTGTTTGCAACCGCTGACTGTAGCAAATGACATATTTACTGACCAACTTCCTATTTTAATATTTTGTGTACTTTAAAAAGTGATTTGATCTAGTCTCCTTATCATTCTATTTTACATTGTACTTGATTTCATGTTTACAGGTATGAGCTCTTAAGTGATGTTATTTTTCTTTCAAAATTTAACTTTCTTTCTAATTTTCTGATGTTTATACAATTATATTTGACAAATCCAAGGTCCGTTTCTTCCAATATATTTGTCTACACTTTAATTTTAAATTAAAACAATTTGAACCTATCTATAAATTTGTATCATCCCTAAAAATTTTAACTTTGAGACATCTGTTTTTTGATTACCTAATTCATGTTAAATGATAATGGGTGTGTATTGAAGTTGAGGAAACCTTCATTTAACATTATCCTCTCCTTTTTCAATATTTTTCACTTTCTCTAGCATTCATATTGTCGCATAGAAGAAGATGTAATTAGACGAATGACGAACACTAACTTCACTTAAAGAAGGTTTGTTCAGCACTTGCACGTACAAGAGCGTGGAGTAAACTGCCTTCTGCCAGAACACATACATTATACATACATTTACAGAACATTCCAGTACAATGATACCTGACATTTGTGGAGACTTCTAAAATGTACTCGAACCACATATAGAAATTAAACTTTTATAGTTCAGGTGAGTTTTGAACTCACAACTCTCCATGCAACGCTCAAGTGTCATAACCACTACACCACAGTGACTGTGGTACTCAGATTCTTCTGCGACATTGCTCCCTCCTTAAGAGAACAGCATCTCGGTGTTACATCCTCCTAGTCCAGCAACGAGTCATCGGTCCTGCATACTCCTACCCCTGATGACTGATGTTCGCCCTGGCGGTGGTATTCTTAGAACTTCCTTTGCCACTACACTCTTCCCCACCTTTCCGCTTGTTGCCTGTTGATGGACCTTTGAATTTACTGTGGGTTGCAGGATCCTTATAGGGCTTCATTCGAAGGACGTAAACCGTATCTATGATCTTTCGCCGTGTCGGGGTCGAAATCTTCAACTTCATAAGTCACATCAGAGAACTGTCTTACAACCTTATAAGGTCCAAAGTAGCGCCTGAGGGCCTTCTCAGAGAGACCGACCTTCCGAACAGGAGTGAAGATCTCGACGAGGTCACCAGGCTGGTAGACAACAGGGCGGTGGCTCATGTTGTACCTTCAGCGATCGTTTTCTTGAGCCTGCAGCGTGTCGAGCTAACTGCCGAGCTTCCTCAGCTCTGGTTAACACCTTGCCAGAAAAATCTCTGGCAGATCCTATCGTATGTCTTAATAAATCCTAAATGTCCAGCTTCAGGTGTCTCATAGAATTTTTGTAGAAAATCTGAGCACATGTGCTTAGGAATCGCTGGTAGCCACCTCTCCCCCCTGTGGGTTTGAGGGTAAGAATAGGCCTGAGATATACTTGCCTGTTGTAAGAGGCGACTAAAAGGAGTTTCACACATATCAGCCTTCATGTGATGGTCCCCTGTAAGGTTTGACCTTCATTCTTCAAAATTTTCGCGAAGAGCGAACCAATTGGGGAAGGGCGCCGTACATGGTGCATCATGTCCGTCGTGCATGGAGATCTTTAGCAGACTTTCTTGTCATAGAATTTCAGTCCCATTGATTCTCCATCTCTTGGGCGAGGGCACCGTTCTGGGTGCGTTTTCCGCCATGAACTATGCAGTGTCACATTCTGCGTCGACAATGACCATGGACTTCTTTGCACCTAATATCCAGCAAGGTAGCCAGTCCACTGTGGTGGGGCCCCCTTCTGCCCTGTTGGTTGTAGCCCCCTGACCACACAGGATTCGCTCTGCTGATGCCTGAGCCGTTAACTCCCCACATATGCCAAGGGGTAGATGCACACCCCCTGGGGCATCGGGACTCCCATCAATGGCCATCCTGCCAGGTGGCCTTTGCTGTGGCTTGGTGGCGCCTATGGGGAGGGCCCCTGGCCAGAGTGGGTGGCATCAGGGCGGATAACAGGCGATGTAGTCCATCATCTTTTGCTGGTGGTGAAACACCAGCAGTCTCTAAGCACTCACGAGCTCAGTTCAATGCACAGAAGTACAACCCCAAATGGTTGCCCTCCCTTATCACACCATGGGAGGAATGTCAGGCTAAGGATGACAGCAGATCTTATTCACCACGGTACCTTGTATGTTCGAGAGCTGATAGGAAAGCCTCAAATTTTTGTTGAGCATTTAGAGGATAAGTTTGGGGAGGTGGACGGCTTGTCCAAAATGAGATCTGCATCAGTCTTGATAAAAACAGCATCCTCTGCCCATTCATGGGCATTAATCGCTTGTGACAAGTTAGGTGATGTTTCTGTTGCCATCACGCCCCATAAGAGATTAAATATAGTCCATGGTATTATATTTCACAGGGACATTTTTTTTGCAGTCTGACGATGAGCTGCGCGCCAATTTAGAGTGGCGAGATGACAATTCGTCCGGCGTGTCCACCGGGTTCTGAGGGATAGTCAGGTTGTCACCGGTGCCTTTATCTTGACCTTCGAGCGTGATAATTGCCCAAGAAGATCAAGGTGATGGTCTACCACTGTGATGTAAAGACCTATATCCATAACCAATGCGGTGCTTTAAGAGCTGGAAGTTTGACCATATGTCTTCCCATTGTACTTCCAGTATCACATGTCCGGAATGCGAATGCCCATCACATCCCAATACTCCATGTGCCCCGCCTCCTATCTGTGTCAACTTGCTCGCCAGGCAGCAGCATTCTCCAGAAAGAAAGGAAAATCATGGAGTAAAAGACCCTGGGCCGACTGACCTACACTGAGGCTAAGAAAAAAATTGAATGCCTGCATCCTGCATGTATAACATCGTCTTATCTCGCCGCTACAACAGATCTGGCGCCATCAGCTCTGCCCACCCAAGATACCTCTCAGAGCTAGAAGACTACTCCTGCCCCCTTGATGACTGATGGAACTTCCGTCCCTGTTGCCCCCACATCACCTACTTCAGGAGAAACACCTCCCCCGCCCGCATCTCGTGGTCGTGCGGTAGCTTTCTCGCTTCCCACGCCCGGGTTCCCGGGTTCGATTCCTGGCGGGGTCAGGGATTTTCTCTGCCTCGTGATGGCTGGGTGTTGTGTGCTGTCCTTAGGTTAGTTAGGTTTAGGTAGTTCTAAGTTCTAGGGGACTTATGACCACAGCAGTTGAGTCCCATAGTGCTCAGAGCCATTTGAACCAACACCTCCCCCCCTCCCCCAACCATCGGGGACGACTGTCCCCACTTCTAAGCCAGAGAATCATAAGTCTTCTTCGTCTTCTCTCGCTAGGAAGGGGTCTCTTGGGTCACACCCTTCCCAGGTTTCTGCTAGTGGAAAAGATGACAACCGTCAGTGACTGAAGAGCTCAAAATCAGCTGATCATAGGGCTTCACGCTCATCTTCAGTCCCGGAGACTGAGCCAATGAAGTCCTCCCAGCCAGGGAAACCCAAGGAGCAGTGAGAGAAATAAAAAAACAAGACACCTAAGACCAAGGAAAATGCGGTGCCACCCACACCAATGCTAACTACAAACTCTGTGTCATGTGTCAGAGGATGGGGTGGAGATTCTAGCGTCTGCTGAAGACCTAGATCTCACCAGACCCTCATACACAATGGATATAGACTGCCCACGCAAAAAAGTTGCTGGCAGCAGGTGACCCTGAGGTGGAAACTGCCTCATTAAGTGTTCCACGCCTTCCCAGTCTCACGATGACATCATCCACTAGTGGAATTGCGTCGGTTTTATCCACTGTGGCTGAGCTACGGCAGCTGTTAAGCATTACACCTGCTATCTGCATTGCCCTCCAGGAAACCTGGTTCCCATCAATGCGGACCCCCGCCCTCTGTGGCTATAAGGGATATTACTCAGTCTGTAGTGATACTGTGCCCCTTCAAACCCGTCTTGAAGCTGTGGCTGTCAGAATAAGGACGATACAGCAAATAACTGCAATGTATATCTTCCTCCAAATGGTGCAGTACCCCTAAATGTATAAGCTGCCTTGATTGATCATCTCCCTAAAACTTTCCTGCTTCCCTTGTGGGGTGGCACCATGCTTACTAGCCGAGGCTGAGATTTCGAAACTTTACTGTCTCAGTTCGACCTCTGCCTCTTAAATACTGGGGCCATAGCACATTTCAGTGTGGCTCATGGTAGTTACTTGGTCATTGATTTATCAATTTGCAGCCCAGGACTTCTCCTATCTATCCACTGGAGAGAACAGGACGACCTGTGTGGTAGTGACAACTTCCCTATCTTCCTGTCACTGCCCCGACCTCAGGCCAATGGACACCTGCCCAGATAGGCTTTATACAAGGGTAACTGGGAAACTTTCACCTCTGCTGTCACCTTTGAATCTCCTTCACACAGTAACATCGATGTGATGGTTGAGTAGGTGACTACAACAATTGTTTCTGCAGCAGAAAACGCGATCTCTCGCTCTTTAGGGTGCCCCCGGCATAAGGCAGTGCCTTGGTGGTCGCCGGAAGTCGCTGAAGCAATTAAGGAGCGTCGGGGAGCTCTACAGCGGCACCCTTCCGTGAAGCATCTCATATCCTTCTAAATGGCTTCGTGCCCGCGTTCGCCAACTTATCAAATGACGGAAGCAGGAGTGTTGGAAGAGATACATCTCGACCATTGGGTGCCATACGTCAGCCTCACAAGTCTGGGCAAAGACCAAACGTCTTTTCGGGTACCAGACCCTAACAGGTGTTCCCATAAATGGCGTATTATCTACTGACGGAAATGCGATTGCTGAGCACTTGGCTGAGCACTTTGATCGAGCCTCTGTGTCTGACAGTTACCCCCCCCCCCCCCCCCCCCCCAGCCTTTCACACTCTCAAACGGCTGCTGTCATTCACTACACGCCCAGTGAATCCCATAACGCCCTATTTTCAGAGTGGGACCTCCTCAGTGCCTTTGCACATTGCCACAACCTGGGCCTGATCGGATCTACAGCTAGATGATTAAACATCTCTCACCTAATTACAAGCGACATATCCTCGTCATCTTCAACTGGATCTGGTGCAATGGCGTCTTTCCATCGCAATGGCGGGAGAGCACCATCATTCCTGTGCTCCAATCCGGTAAAAACCCGCTTTATGTGGATAGCTATCGGCCCATCAGCCTCGCCGACGTTTTTTGTTAGCTGCTGGAACGTATGGTGTGTTGGCGGTTGGTCTGAGTCCTGGAGTCAAGTGGCCTACTGGCTCCGTCAGGGCGGCTTCCGCCAGGGTGGCTCCACCACTGATAATCCTGTGTCCCTCGTGTCTGCCATCCAAACAGCCTTTTCCAGATGACAACATATGATTGACTTCTTTCTTTACTTACTTAAAGCAAACGACACGCCATGGCGACATCATATCCTTGCCACATTGTATGAGTGTGGTCTCCAGCGACTGCTCCCGATTTTCCAAAACTTCTTGTCACTCTGTACTTTCTGTGCAAGTTGGTGCCTCCCATAGTTCCATCCATATCCAGGAGAATGGAGACTCGCAGGGCTCTGTATTGAGTGTCTCTCTGTTTTTAGTGGCCATTAACAGTCTAGCAGCAGTTGTCAGGCCTTCCGTCATACTCTATCTGTATGCAGACGACTTCTGCCTATCGTACAGCTGCTCCAGTACTGGTGTTGTTTAGCGGCGCCTACAGGGAGCCATCCGCAAGGCGCAGTCATGGTCTCCAGCCCCTGGCTTCCAGTTTTCAGCCGCAAAGTCGTGTGTCATGCACATCTGTCAGTGTCGTACTTTTCATCTGGACCCAGAACTTTACCTTAATGACGATCCACTCACTGTAGTGGAGACTTACCAATTCCTAGGACTGGTTCTAGACGCTCGATTGACTTGGCTCTCTCATCTTCGTCAGCTGAAGCAGAAGTGCTGGCAGCACCTCAATTCCCTCCGTTGTCTGAGCAACACAAATTGAGGTGCAGATCGCTGTACGCTGCTGCAGCTCTACAGAGCCCTTGTCCAGTCCAGAATTGACTATGGAAGAGTGGTTTATGGTTCGGCAGCGCCTTAAGCATTGCATTTACTCGACCCTATGCACCAGTGTGGGGATCGATTAGCGACAGGTGCTTTTATGACGAGTCTGGTGACCAGCGTACTGGTGGAGGCTGGTGTCCCTCCACTGCAGATCAGACGTGCGCAACTGCTCGCCAGTTACGCAGCACACATTCATAGTTACCCTGAGCATCCGAATTACCGTCTCCTTTTCCCGCCCACGCCAGTCCATCTCCCGCATAGACGGCCCAGATCGAGGCTAACGATTGCAGTTCACGTGCGGTCCCTTCTCTCTGAACTGGAGTCCTTCCCTTTACCACCTCTACTTGCGGTCTGTTCACGTATGCCTCCATGGTGTACGTCTCGACTGCATCTTCATCTGGACCTTTTGCATGGCCCTAAGGACTCCGTTATCTCGTCGCTCTCCGCTGTCCCTTCCTCTCGATCCCTGACGTGTTCCTGGGCTCTGAAGTGGTTTACACGGACGGCTCAATGGCTGATGGTCACGTAGGCTTCGCATACGTTCATGGAGGATATATTGAGCAGCACTCCTTGCCAGTTGGCTGCAGTGTTTTCAGTGCAGAGCTGGCGGCCATATCTCGTGCTCTTGAGTACATCTGCTCATGCCCTGGCAGGTCATTTCTCCTGTGTACTGACTCATTGAGCAGCCTACAAGCTATCGACCAGTGCTACCTTCACCACCCTCTGGTAGCGTCCATTCAGGAGTCCACCTATGCCATGGAACTGTCCCGCCGTTCCGTAGTGTTTGTGTGGATCCGAGGACACGTCGGAATCCTTGGCAACGAAATTGCTGACAGGCTGGCCAAACAGGCGACGCAGAAACCGCTTCTGGAGATAGGCATCTCCGAAGCTGACCTACGTTCTGTCTTACACCACAGGGTTGTCCAGCTGCAGGCCTCTTGCAGGGAATCAGTTGTCCTCTGCCAGCTCCGCATTGGCCATACGTGGCAAACGCGTGGTTACATACTACGTCGCGAGGACCCACTTCAGTACCGCTGTGGCTCCCAAAACACAGTCGTGCACCTCTTGCTGGACTGCCCACTTCCAGCTGCTCTGCAGCAGACTTTTAACTTTCCCAGCACCCTGCCGTCGGTGTTGGGCGACAATGCCTCCACAGCAGCTTCAGTTTTACGTTTTATCCGTGAGAGTGGGTTTTATACTTCTATGTAGGTTTTAGCGCGTGTCCTTTGTCCCTCTGTGTCCTCCAACCTAGTGCTTTTACGGTGGAGGTTTTAATGTGTTGCAGAGTGACTGGCTTCCCAATTCATTCTCATGGTTGGCCAGCCACTGTAATCTACTCTCATGTTTTACTCTCTTCTGTTTCTAGCATCTCTCTGTTGTTTTCTTGTCCTCTTTTGTTCCCTTTAGTGTTCGTTACCTTTCCTTCGTTCGTGTGGTTTGTCCTTTCTTTCACTTTTGTGCTATACGTCTCGCCTGCTTTATTCTCACACTTGTGGCACTGTTTTATTAGGAGCAAGGGACTTATGACCTCATAGTTTGGTCCCGTCTCTTTTTAACCAACCAACCTAGCCACCTCTTTCTAAAGAATCAGTTTATCTTGCAAAGTGATCCATTACCTACCTTAAGTTGTCCTTTCACATCCCCTCGCTGATTTAAAGCAAGCATAGTTTGGGATATTTTGGCGTCCTTCTTCTGCTCAGCAGAGTGATCTTGGAGTGCAGCGAGACAGTCACTATCTTCGTCTAAGTTTAGATGGTCTTGCAAAGCGTTTCTTGATAGGCAGTAGCCGCTTGGTGTTTTCTTCCACTTTTGTACACTATGGTAATGTCATATTCTTGAAGATGTAGTTCCCACCTGGCGTGTCGCCTACATCTACATCTACATGATTACTCTGCAATTCACATGTAAGTGCTTGGCAGAGGGTTCATCGAACCACAATCATACTTCCTCTCTACCATTCCACTCCCGAACAGCGCGAGGGAAAAACGAACAGCTAAACCTTTCTGTTCGAGCTCTGATTTCTCTTATTTTATTTTGATGATCATTCCTACCTATGTAGGTTGGGCTCAACAAAAAATTTAGCTTTCGGAAGAGAAAGTTGGTGACTGAAATTTCGTAAATAGATCTCGCCGCGACGAAAAACGTCTTTGCTTTAATGATTTTTTTGCATCGGTTTTTAACCACTCAAGGGGTGGCCTGGCTTTGATACAAAAGTCTTTGATAAAACAACGGTAATAAGGATATAATCCGAGGAAGCTTCTCAGATCTCTAATACTTTAAGGAGTAGGTAATTCCGTTACAGATCTCACCTTTTTTGGGTCTGCCCGCACACCTTCGTTTCACATACATTGTCTAAGTATTATGATTTTTTTGCTCCAAAGAGACACTTTCTTGGATTAAGTTTCAGTCCGCCTTGTTGGAGACACTTAAGTACGACCCTCAGTCTTTTTACGTGCTCATCAAATGTCTCTCAGAACACTGTCATCTAAATAACAAAGACACATGGCCCATTTCAAGTGACTTAGAAGATTATCCATCATCCGTTCAAAAGTTGTTGGTGCATTACACAAACCAAACAGCATTACCTTAAACTCATACAGGCCCTCATGGGTGATGTATGCAGTTTTCTCACGATAAGCCTCATCTACTTCGATTAGCCAGTATCCTGAGTACATGTCCATGGATGAGAAAAACTTAGTCCCCTACAGACAATCTAGTGTATCATCAATTCGTGGAAGAGGGTAAACGTCCCTTTTAATTATCTTATTAAGCTTCCTGTAATCAACACAAAAGCGCGAACTGCCATCCTTCTTCCTGATGAGAACCACTGGTGACGACCATGGGCTCTGCGGAGGCTGAATGATGTCATTCTTCATTGTATCTCTCCAAAAGTAAACATATATCTTGTCTTTGTTCGTCTGACCAAGACGTTGCTTCCTCGGACTTCCTTGGACTTATTCTGAATGGCGATAGAGTTTACGTCATACTGCTGGATACCCTGTTCATCTGGTACGACTTGACTCAAGTGATAAAACAAAGCAGCACGCTTTTATCAGAAATATTGACCCTTAGACAATATGTCTAATAGTGTATTTTAAATACGACAGTAAGCCATCTTAGGCACTGTATAACAATAAAACACTCCATAATGACATTGTGAAGCCGAAATCACGATCGTGTAAATGTAACACTGTAAATAAAAAAACAGTCTAATGGCGGTACTGACTTTAAAGAAATCTCATTCCTCTTACTGAATGTTTCACTTTCCTTTATTTCTACCTCTTCTTTTCTGCCTTTTGCCTTCTCTCTTCTGCCTGCTTTGAAAATTTTAAGACTGCAGCCATGTTTTGTTGCCCGTCACTGCATTTGACCTAGACATACGTTACCTGACTGCTCTGCGGCACTTCGGTGGAAAAGCAGGCCTACCAGTATCCCATGCTGAAGCATTCGTATTTGTGACTGCAGTATCAACATGTTGTGGATCTACTCCCCCTTCATTTTCACTGACATGAAACGAACTGTTTAACTAATCACAGTTTGACACGGCTTTATCCGTACTGTCACCACTTCTGTATGACTGTTCTGTATGAAAATTGATGAGTTCATCACCGGTCTCTCCTTCCTATTTTATCCTTTTCTATACTATCGAAATTTCTGGTTTTATTCTCTTCGTATGCTAGCCATCCATTATGAATAATTTCCATTCCTCCAATCCCATCGCTTTCCACGGCACAGAACTGTGCAGTTCACAATTAAGTGCCTGGTGGAGGATTCTTCATAACACCTTCAAGCTACAAGGGGCATTCTGTAAGTAATCCAACACATTCTTTTTCTGAAGTGGGATTGATTTTATTCCTGATTTCAATACACTATATTATTCTCCACTCGTTTGGCTAAAGTATGATATTTTTCAACATAACCTCCGTTCTACGAGTCGGTCTTACGCTGCCTTGCTTGGAAGGCTTGTATGTGGGCACGGTATCGCTCTACTTGTCGACGTAGGAGCCAACGTTCTGCTGCATCAATAACCTCCTAAACCTCCACATACACCTTCCCACACGATCAGCCACATAACGCGAAAGCAACTCCGCGCAGATGGTTCTTCATTACTCTTTATGGTGTTCTGTTAGGCGGTGAGGAAACCAACATAGGCACAGACCTTTGAGTACCTCAACTGGTGGACGAGTGTGCCGGCACTACCAACAAAGACGTCTAGTAGCAGACTGATCTATGGAACACGTCAAATGAGTGTGTCCAAAAAATTCACATGCATGCATGTCCGAAGGACCATTGCATCGTACTTCTGAAAAGCATAGGCATTGCCATATTATATTTATCTTCCTACACTGAGCAAGTGACTTTCAATTAAAATGTCTCCTCTGTACAGGAATACAAACAATGGTTGTACGAGTGTAGGTTGTAGATACACGGTTGACAGCGTACTGGCTATCAAATGTGCTCAGTTAGTCTAATGGTAAGGCGTCTGTTCTCGATAGGCAGGAAATTCAGGTCCGAGACCTGGTCCAGCACAAAGTTTCACAGTCAAAATTCCATTGAACAGCTGACGGCCGTCCATATTGGCAACTGTCAATACTCCATTTTGCTGACTATCAATACATTTAATGTAATTATTAACGTATTCCCGTTGTCAAGTATAAACTCTACCTTGAAGTGAAACTTTGGTAGATGGTTCCTTTGAGTTAGAATGGATAAACAATTTCTGACAACAGTAAACATTCCACTATGAACGGTATTTGATCTATCCTTTCTAAACACAGTTAGATCCTTTGTAAAAATTTCGACCGAACCTATTTTGAGCTTTATCCAGCTTTCTGTACCTTTAGCACTTGTGGTTCTGTTTCTTTCTCAAAACAGTATAGTGGCACCACCGTTTAGGATAGGGAAAGTTAGTTTTGTGCGATATTCGGAGCACGAGTTACAGCTAGGTGCAGGCCGGATTTCAGTAATTTATGCATACCAGCAGTTGCGAAGGTAAATAGAGGCCACAGGGGCATAGAAGTGCCCGAGAAGACACACACAGCAGTTTGCATGGAGCAAGTGGCAAGCAGGAGGGGGCCACTGGCCAGCCTAGCGTGTTATGCATACGTTACTCAGAGCAGCGCGTTCACGAGCGTGCAGCCGAGTTAAAATAGGTGTTGTTTTCTAACGAGAGTCATTCAAGTGTGGAAGTTCTCTTGGATGGCACGGCGTATCACACCAGCAGGCTACACGCAGCATCCATATTACCGTGCTTCTTCCCAGGTTTGTGCACCATCTTGTAGTCGAATTCACTAAGCCTCATAGCCCATCTAGCGAGTCTAGTGGACAGATCATTCAACCCCAACAACCACTTCAATGCAGTATGATCTGTCACTACCAGAAATCTTCTCCCATAACATTTAAAATATGTGATTATATAGATTACACTAAGCATCTCCCTCTCTGTTGTTAAGTCCCAGTCTACGGCAGATTGTTGATTCGACCCTCTGAGGCCAGCCAGTGATGGGCTACTCTTCGGCTCGCTAACGCGGGCAGTCGTCTCGGCTCCTGACACGCACTGGAGACTTACAGGGTGAGGACCAGGTTTGGACACCGGATAGGGTGAGCTGGTTGTCACCACGTTCTTAGCCATAGTGGCAAGAAGGATGCAGCTGGGTTCCCGTGGCTCACACCGAGAGGCGCTGATGCAGGCCGCCGAGTCAACTGCGTCATCATGACGACGACGCAACTCTGCTGGCATACAAGGCCAGCACGACATAGCTTTGTATTGCACAGGCCGCTGGGGTGCTTCCTCAGCATTGCGGGGCCTCGTGACACAGACCAAGGTGAACAGAGCGCTTTAGTGGAAACAAATAAATCTTTTGGGAAGTTCTCGCCAAAGTTTTAATACTGCACCTCCTGGCACCCATCCACAACATTTGGTGTGAATACGCCACATTTGGCGTCTGATATGAGAACATTTGGTGTCAGAATAGCGTTTGACGGTCGAGGCCACTGCCTGCAGTACAGTCACAAGATGTGGTGAGTGCTGACAAAATTGTTCTTTATGAGTTTTGGACGTTTTCTTTATTTTTTGTTTGTTTTCGAGTATGGCTCCTGGAAAGCAACATTTGTAGATATTTTGCGTGGGAATAGTATTTTTTGTTGTCAGAGTAAGTTTCAGTGTATTTGGGACATTAAGATTTATTTTTTTTCGTGGCATGTGGTTACTTTTGTATTGGTTTGTGTATGATGTTACTGGTATGATGATACGGACCTGTAGGAAGTCAGATTATTGTTGTACTTAGTCCCAAAACAAAACGACTAACTGGGAATGAAAGCGACACAGTCGCAGAGTCAGGGACGCAAGGTGTGTCAGAACCAGAAGCAGTACGAATTTTGATGGAAAAGATAGCACAATTGACAGCAGATAATACACAGTTGAGAAATGAATTAGCTTCTAGAAGTGAGCGGGAAAACGCATCTGATCAATCGTTGCCTAGGATGCAGGAGAATGATCCAGCCACTGCAAGTTCGATTATTCCATTTTCTGGCAAGGCATCTGAGGATGTTCGTTCGTTTGTGGAGGACTTTGAGACTTCATCGGTGATGAATGATTGGTCTGGTAAGCAGTTGTTACATAAAGCCAAGATTAGATTAACGGGTGAAACGAAAACATATTTAAGGTGTTCTGAGGCCTTAAGGAAGCAGGATAGTTTAAGCAGTTAAAGAAAGAGCTTTTAGAAAGGTACAAGAAACAGAATAGCGCTCGGTACTTTAGAGAGACGTTAAGTACAAGGGCAAAGAGACAGGGGAAGACGGTGGAGAATTTGCGGACAAGATAAGGGAAATTCATGAGTATACTTAACAAGAGTTGGGTCAGAGTGATGAAGTGAATAGTGTTTTGTTGGAGGAGGCCGGGCAAAGGGCACTTGATGTATTTTTGAGAGGGTTACCGGCGCACATGTCACGGAAAGTGCGTGAAGGAACTCCAAAATATTTGTATTCGGGCATTCAGCTGGCAATTCAATGTTAGGAAATAGACATGGCAACAGGGGCACACGAGAGGCAAACAGTGTTTACGGCGGGTGTGAAATGTTTTAAGTGTGGTTGTGCGGGACATGAGTAGAGGCAATGCCCAGAGGGGGCCCGAGACCCTCCTAAGGGAGCTCCCGTTTAATTTCAGTGCTACGAATACGTAGGCAGAGCTGGAATGTTCAGTGGTAGGATCCGAATTAACTAAAAGGTTTAAGATTTTGTTGTACACAGAGGTGCAAGTGACAGTGGCTACTAAGAATATAATGAGGCGAAGGAAGTTAGACCCACCACGTCATAGGTTGCATGGGGTGGGGAATAAGGTCACGCCTTTGGGGTCGGTGACAGTTGACTTTCAAATAGAGAAAGTCCGATTTAATGAATGCATGGAGGTGGTGCCAAGGGTGAGCGTGGGCTATGACATGATCCTAGGAGTAGATTTCCTGCTTCAATATCATGCCAAAATTTACCTTGGACAACGAACTGTGGAACTTGCTAGGGGAAACTATTGTCAATGGAGAGCTGTCGTGAGGGGAGTTCAACGTAATGAACAAACCAATTGAGCCGCGTACATTGGCATTAAGGCTTAATTAGCATGAGCGTGTGTCTAGTGGCACCGGGAAGTCGCTTCGGGTAAGTGTGGAGTCGAATCTACCTGTGGGTACAGTAAGTGTTATTGAACCATTGGAGGATAATGAAGTTTTGGGTTCATTGAGTTGTTTTGTGAAACGTAGTGTTGTACGCGTATAGGAGGGGAACGACGGGCGAGTAGTTTCCGTGAACGTGGATACGCTGTAGACGCGAATCTGAGGAAAGGAGTTTTAGTAGAAAATTTGGATGTGCCAGATGACGAACACTGGTGTTCGAGAGGAAGGCGAAGCGATCAACCGCTAACTGTCGATAGAACTGCATTGCGTGACAAAATTAAGCAACTGAAAGAAGGAGAAAGAGAGCATATGGATGAATCGTTGTGAGTATTGAAGGACTTTTTTTTCCCACAAGGACCGTTGCCAGCAACTCCATTACTTCAACATAGGATACCAACAGGGAATGAAGCACCTATTTACCGAAAATCATACAGAATACTGAAGTATTTGCAGCCGATTGTGGAGGGTTTCACTGATCAGCAGCTTGCTGTCGGAATTATAGAGCATAGAAATAGTTGCTGTGGAGCAGGCATTGTTGTTGTGCCAAAAAAAACTGTAGATGGAAGTAAGAAATACATAGACAGTAACGGACGCATACCTCATTCCAAATATATTGGAGACTTTGGATCACTTAGTGCCAGTAATTTTCTACGATGGATTTGACAAGTGGTTATCATCAGTTAGAGGTGGCTCCAGAGGAGCGTCCAAAAACTGCTTTCTCTACACCTGGAGGCCATTACCAGTACATTAGAATGCCATTCGGCTTGAAAAACGCTCCGGCAACGTTTCAGAGGTTGTTAGACAGTGTCTTGAGGGGCTTGAAACCACGGCAGTGTCTTATCTATTAGGATGACATTATAGTGTTTTCAAGTAGTATGGAGCAACATAGACATCGATTAAGGGAAGTCTTTATGAGGTTAAGAGGAGCTCGTTTGACGCTGAGCCTGGAGAAGTGTCATTTCTATCGAACGTCCGCGAAGGGTTTTGCAGATGTAGCACAGCCGTTGACGCGATTGTTACGGAAGGGTGTGAAATTTGAGTGGACAGAAGAGTGTCAGAAAGAATTTGACAAACTGAAAGAAGTGTTAACATCAAGTCCGGTTCTTGTGTTTCCAGATTTTGAAAAGGAGTTTATACTAGCATGCGATGCACCGAAGGAAGCATTAGGGTGTGTTCTTAGTCAGGAAATCGATGGGAAAGAACATCCTGTAGTCTTTGCGTCTAGGCAGATTAATGTAGCAGAGAAGAATTACTCAACAACAGAGAGGGAGATGCTTACCGTAATCTATGTAGTCACATATTTCAAATGTTATTTATATGGGAGAAGATTTCTGGTAGTGACAGATCATGCTGCATTGAAGTGGTTGTTGGGGTTGAAGGTTCCGTCCACTAAACTCGCTAGATGGGTTGTGAGGCTTAGTGACTTCGACTACGAGGGGTGCATAAGCCTGGGAAGAAGCACGGTATTGCGGATGCACTAATTAGGAAGGTGGCAAAAGTAGAAGTCATAGGTTATGACCTAGCAGTATGGCAAAATTTACAGGACGTGGACAACGATTGTAAATTATATCGGACACAGCCACAGTTTAATGTGTACGACGGTCTTCTGTGCAGGGAAACAAAGTTAGGGCCATGGGTAGTACTACCAGCGAAGTTGAGGGATGAGGTTTTAAAGGAAGCATATGATCACGTGTTATCTGGTCATGGAGGGTGTAGAGCGACGAATAGGAGAGTGGCGTAGAGGTATTGGTGGAGAGGTAGGAGAGGAGATGTAGGCCAGCATGTGCGCAGAGAGCAGATTTGAGTCGGAAAAAGATGCAGCTACAACGATTACCGGAAGCAACATGTCCATTTTCTTTTCCGGGGATTGATGTCTTAGGACCTTTTAGGCGAACACCATCGGGGAGCAGATTCGTTCTGACAATAATAGACCATTTTTCGAGGTATGTGGAGATGGTGGCTATGCAAATCAACAGGCAGCAATGGTCGTGCAAGCATTAGTAAATAACTGGATTTTGAACTTTGGTGTACCAGAGATAATAATTACTGACCAAGGGGCCAACTTCATGTCGGATTTAATGAAGGAACTGTGTACATTGTTGAACGTAAAAAAGTTGAGGAAGAGCGCGTTGCATCCACAGGCGAACGGAAGGACAGAACAGGTACACAGAACAATCGGGAAGATGCATCAACATCAGTGGGACGAAAATTTGAAGCGTATTGTATGCGCATACAATGCAAAAGTCCATACAAATACCGGTTTGTCTCCATATGAGGTAGTGTACGGGCGGAAAATGCCGTCACCATTTGATTTAGTGAAGCTACAGAAAGGAAGGGCTGACGAATCTGTACGTCAATTCGCAAGGACAATACGGGATGTTTGGAAACGGGTACAAAAGGCGAATACAAAGGCTTTGGAAAGGCAGGAAGACGCAGTAAAGCGGAAAGGAAGTTTACCGCAGTATAAAGTCCAGCCACTATACGTAAAAAGGGAAAACAAAGACGTTCGTCACAAGGTATCAAGGGCCACACCAAGTTGTTGAAACCACATCTCCCGTTAATGTTACGCTTCAGCTGTCAACTTGAACGACGATAGTACACGTTGGGCGGTTATAGCCATTTAAGGGTTGCCTGGATGTAATTCCAGGCGTGTCACAGGAAGGAAAGAGGAAGAAAGAGAGAGTGAAGAGAGGTGCTAGGTGCAGAGAAAACCAGGGAGATACAGTACAGCATGAAGTACCATATGCTTTGAGATCTAGAAAGTAGTAGAGTATTTGTAGTTTTTGTTGTTTTCGTGTCATGTATCACTGGGTTTACTTAGATTAATTAGGCACTGTATTTTATGTTTTCGAGTATTGTGACCCTGCTGGGGACAGCAGCCCTTTAGAAGAGGGAGGAAGGGTGATGGTATCCCTGTCCTCAGGTCACTGAAAAGAGATGTGTAGCGTCTGCGTATGTGGAGTGTTGTTGGAGAAGAAATCAAACGCAGTTCTGGAGAAATAAATGCGCCGTAATAAATATGTATTGAATGATGTCAGAGTCGTACGATTTCTTGTTGACATGTGTAGTTATAGACAGTGCTGCGTCAGGAAAGTCGTGTTTATTGCACCAGTTCATATAATGTAGATTTAAGGGTGAAAGTAGCCACACAATCGGTGTTGAGTTTGGATCAAAAATAGTGAATGTTGGAGGAAAATCTGTGAAGCTACAAATATGGGACACATGCACGGTGCAGTTACTTTTAGCCAGGGGGAAAGGAATAGACCTTGCAAGGGACATCATAGACCCAAAATTGAGCTTGCAACTGGTCTGGATGCATTGTATCTTTCCCACCTACGAGATTTTGGTAGTAATAGCAAGTTATTTTGAGCAAGGAGTGTTTACGGAAGCGAAGCGTGTAGAGCTCGAAGGAAGCGGAATATTAATAAATGGAACTAAGTGTAACATAATAAGACCAACATTCCACCTGCCAGCATCAATTTCAGGAGTCACACAAGTGAATGTTAACGCAGCCACAGCTGTACTGGCCAGAAACCATTTAGAGTTTTTGCCAAGGCAAAATCTGACCTTGTTAAATCAAACTCTGGAGCCAGGTCTGTTGAGATCCGTAAACCAGTTCATTTTAGAGCAAGAGGGGCGCATATAAGCCGAACAGCTTTTTCAGTGTGTCGCTCAGTATAGGGAAAGGCAACGGCAAATAACGATCATTTCGAGCACCTCTGTACCAAGTGTCATCACAGCCTTTGTTATGTTTTTTTCTTTCTGATCAGGTGGAGAGCCATATCCCAGAGGGATCCAAGAGTAGTCCCAGTAGATTGGATAGCGAGGGAGTAGGTAAGGGGTTGAGCGAGCGTTCAGTGGAGTGGTAATCCAAAACGATTTTTTTATGTTTTTCCCCTCATGTCATGTGCTTAGGAAAACTGGACCATGTCAAAGTTTTCTAAGTAAGTATGTCATAAGTGCCAATCCAAACAAGTTTAAGAGTTAGTAAAAGGACGACCCAGGCACTGGGTCTTTCAGAAGAGGGGTAATGTAGCGGCACCACCGTTAAGATAGGTAAAGTTATTTTTGTGCGATATTCTGAGCATGAGTTACAGCCTGGTGTGGACCGGATTGCAATAAGTTATGCACACTAGCAATTGCGAAGGCAAATTGAGTCCACAAGGGCATAGAAGTATCGGAGAAGGCACACACAGCAGTTTGCATGGAGCAAGTCGCAGGCAGAAGGGGGCCACTGGCCAGCATAGCGTGTTATGCATATGTGACTCGGAGCAGTGCATTCACGAAACAGAGGCGCGCAGCTGAGTATAAACAGATGTTGTTTTCTAACGAATTCAAGTGTGGAAGTTCTGATGGTGGGGTGTATCACACCACTGGGCTACACGCAGCAACAGATGGGGCGACAGCTTCCCACCCAAAGTGGGTCGCTGATTCGACCCTCTGAGGCCGACACTGGGTCCGCACCCAGCCAACGGAGGGCCACACTTCGGCTCGCTACAGCAGGCAGTCGTCTCGGCTCCCAACACACGCCAAGGACTTCTGGGGCGAGGGCCGCAGGTTTGGACGCCGGATAGCAGGCGCTCGTTGTCACTTTGTTCTTAGCCACACCGGTGATAAGGACGCAGCTGGTTGCCCACGGCTCACTCCGAGTGGCACTGAGTCGTCAGGGACGCAGGTTGCAGAGTCAACTGCAGTATCCTGATGACGCCACAACTCCGCTGGCGTACAAGGTCAGCACGACAGAGCATTGCATGGCACAGGCCACTGGGGTGCTTCCTCAGCATTGCGGGGCCTTGTGACACAGACCGAGGTGAACGAAGCACTGTAGTGGAAGCAAATAAGTCATTTGGAATGTTTTCACCAAAGTTTTAATACCGCACCTCCTGTCACCCATAACAACAGCTATGACCTTCGTCCTGATGCACTTCATGTAGATTCCTGAGAGCGTCTAACCTTAACACCACCCAGTACCTTCCACATGTCCCTGCTACCCATATAGCTGCTTCCTATGTGTAGTGGACCGCGGATCTATTTAGCAGAACCCAGAAACCCACCACCCTGTGGCGTAAGTCGAGGAATCTGCAACCTACAAGGTTGCAGAATCGTCTGAACCTGTGATTCAGACCCACCACTCTGCTCTGTATCAAAGAATCACACACATGTCTGTGGCCCCATTATTTGCCTAATTTTGGATCTCCCAACTACCATTAATCCAAACCTCTGTGAGTGCCGTGAACTTGTGGACTGAGAGACTTCCCGAGGGACAGGGTGAACGATTTCATCTCGCTCATGTACTTTGTCAGCCAAAAACAGCACTTGAAACCTCTTCTTCAGACAACCTGGGTAGGCCATCCGATCATTCACCAGAAAGTGTTTCACAACCTGTCACAGCTGGGAACGACTCTCACTCGACCGTGGGTGAGGGTGCAACCTCAGTGCAGGCAGTATCTGGGGCGGCCACGGTAGTTGGCCCATTGAGGGACTTGTGGGATATGCTGGACATCCCTCACATCCTCACGTCTGTCCTCCACAGTGAGGCCCATTGGCAGCAGCCTTAAGCTGCATAACCAAAGCCGACACTGCCTGCATCTGTGAGTGAAGGGTCACCAACTTAAATCCCATCTGAACACAGCAATCATAGTTCCTGTCCATACTAAAGATGGCGCATAAACACACAAACATAGACGAGATATAAGAGTTTAAGCTAAGGAGCCAGAGGAAATGTAAAACAAGTCGCTTCTTCTCAGAAACTGTTTGACCTGACGATACTCTGATGCGCTGCTGCTGCTGCTAGGAAACAACGCTGTTTCTCTGCTCACACAAGAGAGCAGTTGATGTGAGTGCCTGCATGACTTCTAAAAACGCAATGATCATTCCCTGTGACGGTGAATGAGGCGTTTCACTGTGCCAACCCATTTCGGCCAACGATGGGAAATTTTTTCATGATCCTACAGCTGCTGATCTCAACGTCCATGGAAAGCGTCGTCATGGAGACCTGCAAAATCTGAAGAGTGCAGTGTCCTCAACAAGGATCAGTTGTCAGGGAGCCTGTCCATCGTGACTCTTGCTAAAGAAGTTGTAAAAGACTCTGGGACAATGTACTGTAGCGTACTGAGAGCCATTTTCTGCACGTGTCTGGAGGCAGCCCCGCTATTTAGGCAGTGTCCAACAATTTATACCCTCTGTGCAAAAGCAACGACAGGTCTCACAGGCCCTGCCGATATACCTGCTTCTGTGTCCCTTGTTCCCCGAACTACAACTATTAAAGCGGCCTCTTCACTTTCTACGGTCAGCGGGCTTCCCTTCGGCTACCTGCAATCTAAACTCCAACGAAACGTTCAACCAAACACAAACTCAGTCCCGTCACCAGAAATTACTCCGTGCGATTGCACTGCGCAACATAATTGAAGGGTTATTTTTTTTTTTCTAAACCCAGTAATTTTCTCCCATTGCGACTCCTAAGTTTTAAGTTACGCTCAAAGATGCCTAAAATCGTCCTCTGTAATGTCCCGAAAGCTCGGCGTCCTGCAACGCCACCCTCGGTGCCGGCGGTGCTTCAGACAGCGATGTGCCGACACCTGCGAAGATAAGGCCACAGCTCAGAAGCTCGTGTAAGCTGTGAGGTGGGTTTGTGTTGTCACACCAGCACCAAATTTCACCGCAATCCTGCCCAATGCCACCGCGGACGTGTCACACGACGAGAAGGTCGTTAAGCCCCACCTTTACCCTCATTCCAACCCTTCTTTTGGCGCCTCTGCAATGGAGGTCGGAAACGCTGCACCTCGCGTTGAAATCAGCGATTTTGAGTGGGCGACGATAACATAACATTGCCACTCCAAATCGGCTCTAAAATACGTCAGCGGATGAGAAAGGGCGGGCGGCAAGGAGACATCTCTTTCCCTGGGGTACTGATTGTCACACATTTCGTGGTCGGAAACGTCAGTTCGCAGTGCAGTGGGCAAAAGCACTCCCTCGGACGGTTCAAGCTTCTCTAAGGTCATTGTGGGGCTGCATCACCATTACCATTAAATGTGATCGCATCCCTTCACAGTGCAGCTCGGCCGCAATTTTTGGTTTTTGCTCTGGTGTACAGGTCTGAACCACAAGTGACCGTTCAAAACCACCTGGCCTAATCTGATCGTGCTTCGAAGCAGTAAAGCATACATATACTTTTATAATATTCCCTAGGATGTGATAGAGATTCCTTCGGGCCCTGGAGCAATGTTTAATTTTAGCAGTTTCAGCTGTTTTCCTAAACCACTGTCTATGGCATCTATATTACTCATTTCCGCAGTGGTGCGAGAATTAAACTGCGGAAATAGCTCCACATTTTCATTTGTAGAGAAACATTTGAAAACTGAGACCAGTGTTTTTGATTTTGCTTTGCTGCCTTGAGTTTCACTCGCTGTCTGGTCAGTGAATGAATGTCTCGACACTAACTTTGGTTCCACTAACTGCCTTTAGACATGACCAAAATTTCTTTCGGTTTTTCTGACGGATATTTCGATAATATTCTGCAAAGGTAGTCTTTGAAGGCCTCAAACATTTCCCTGTTGATAGCCAAACGCGTTTGATTCAGCGTCTTTCTGTCTGTAGTCCTGTGCTTTGTTTTACACCTAATATGCAGTAGTCTCTATTTCTTTAGAGGTTTTTCTGTTATTTACATATCGTTAGGCATAGAAACTTGGAAAAGTATGATGCAGTGGGCATTTATATTGCTCCAACTGAGGGGCTAAGGAAAGCGGTACATCAAGTTTTACGGATATTAGCTGTAAAATACGTATAAAACACGCAGAACATGAACAGCCAATGTGCAGTGCAGTGAACTGAAAAAAGACTATTAAAAACAAGCTGTTTAGACAGCCAGTAAAAGGAACACTGCGTGCCATGGAAGGTCTGTCCTACAGTGCTGCAGCACTCTATGGTTGACGGGTGACGGCTCGGCTGCTATATGGGCCCCATACGACTCTGCTTGGCCACCTATCCGCCCCGTGTCTGTTGTCTGGACTCCGGACATCCGAATAACCGAGCATCACAGATCTCGCCTCTGTACAAACCCGACACCTCTCTCTCTCTCTCTTCCTTTCTTCTTCTTCTTCTTCTTCTTCTCTCTCTCTCTCTTTCTGTTTTAATACACAACTAGCGTTCTGCAGAACGCGTCCATGCCACAGTTAAACTCATACATCACGTGGAAAATAATTGCAGTTCAAATCAAGGGAAAAGACTCGTTGCCGAACAATAGATTTATTCTGCTTCTCATTAATAGAATACTACATACATATCAAAATAAATACTATATCTGCAATATAGGAGACGACAGTCTTTCAAAAGAAAACATAGGAAGAACATTGTATGTTTACAGCTGTAACTGTTCACTTCCTTGCAGGAGAAGAAAATTTGTAGTTATGTTGACCACTAGTGGACTACTGACGGCTTCTGGACTTAACTGGCTGCAGCTGTTTATTAATAACTGCTGCCTTCCACGATGGAAGAATCTCCATCATATTCTGTACTGAATTTGCGGTTGAGCTAGCCCGTCTTCTAGCAATAATCCATCGTAATACCTAGAAACAAAAAGGCGTGCCCAGTTCTTGGAAAAGAGGCCTGGCCACACCAGTCTGCAGGAGGGGTAGCAGGAGAGATCCACAAAACTACCATCCAATAGCTTTTACATCGACTTGTTTTAGAATATTAGTACACATTTTGAGCCCAACATTACGAGGTATCTTCAACAGAACAGACCTTCAACATGCCAACCAGCACGGATTCCGAAAACATTGAGCATGTGAAACCAAACACGCACTTTTCTCACATGACGTACTGAAAGCTTTGGATCAAGGCAATCGAGTAGAAGCAGTATTTTTCGGTTTCCGAAAAGAATTTTATCTCAGTAAAGCACCTATGCTTATTCTCAAAAGTACGATCATATGGTGGATAATGCGAAATTTGTGACTCGACTGAGGACTTTTGGGTAGCTAGGATGCAGCATGTTATCTTGGATGGAGAGTGATCGTCACATGTAGAAGTAACTTAGGTCTGTACCAGCGAAGTGTGTTGGGATCCGTGTTCTTCGTATTGTATATCAATGACCTTGCAGGCAGTATCAATAGCAACCTCAGACTTCTTGCAGATCATGCAGTTATCTGGTGCAAAGATTGGCTACTGGATTTAAATGTTCAAAAATGAAAAATCGTGCATTTCATAAAACGATAAAACGTAGTATCCAAGGACTATCATATCAATGAGTCACTGCTGGAAACGACCACCTCATACAAATACCTGGGTGTAACACTTCGTAGGGATATGAAATGGGATGATCACAGACTCAGTCGTTGTTAAAGCAGGTTGTAGACTTCGTTTTATTAGTAGAATACTGGGGAAGTGCCATCCGTCTACAAAGGAGTTTGCTTATACATCACTCGTACAACCTATTCTATGATATTGCTGAAGTGTGTGGGACCAATACAAATAGTATTAACAGGGGATGTTGAACGTATACAGAGGGCAGCACGATTGGTCACAGGTTTGTCTCATCCGTGGGAAAGTGTCGCAGAGGTACAGAAGGAACTGAACTTTCCGACTCTTGAAGGTAGACGTAAGTTACTCTAAGGAAGTCTATTAACAAAATTTCAAGATCTTGCTTTGATGATGACTCTAGAAATATTTTACAACCCCATACGTATCACTCATGTAGGGATCATGAGGATAAGAGTCTAATAATTACAGCAGGACGAGAGACATTTTTACAGCCATTCTTCGCGCATTTCATACGTGAAAGCAATTGGAAGAACCCTTAATAACTGATACAATGGGACATACCCTCTGCCACGAACTTGATAGTGGTTTGCAGAGTATAGATAGAGCTGTTCATGTAGATCTGCTGAGGATAATTTGTATTCTCCCAGTCCCTGAAATTCTCTCTCTTTCTGGCTGGAAATAATACTGCATATGAAGGTTGTATATTAATGAACAGAAGACAATTAATACAGAAACGGCAAGGAAATCATGAAGATGTACCTAGAAAGAAATTGTTTTTTATGTTGATGAAATATTATACGAAATATAATACCAAATGGTTATAATTAAAGTGCAGCTACTTACGGTGGTCTATTGTGGGCAGCAATTATCACATGGCAGCGAAACTTGGTAGATATGCTAATGTGTTAATATGGAACCAACTTACACTGGCAAACATTGTTTCCAGTTCTGGCCACCAGGTGCAACTCTACTAGTGTACACTTTTTGTAGGACAGTATGACGTCTACGCTAGTAGTGGGGCTTAGCCACTTCTAGTCCATTTTGATATCAAATTGATATATAATTAATTATGCAAATTAATTAATTGCCAATTAATTATCCTCAATCCCATGATGACATCATGAGTTTTTCCCAGCCAGCATGAGGGTCCCCCTCAGGGAACTCCCAGTCCCCTCCCCCTCCCCAGCCATGATGTTATCAAAGATGGCAGTCCAGAAAAAAAGAGCAGGAACCAAATGGAACATGAATCCAGTCACATGACAGGCTTCAGCCAATTGGATCGCAATATCTGACAACATCATCAGAGGAGATATAAGGCGGTCTCAGCAGCTCTGCAGGCTCGGTCTGACTCAACCAGCCAGCAGCAGCAGAAGAACCGTGAAACAGCAGAAGCAGCCAAGACCGAGCGCAGCCCTGCAAACAGAAATAAGTGGAAAAGTATGTATCGCATGTTACATCTTTGCCTTCAGATAGCATCGTTATTGGTTGTTTTGTGGCTTGGTCTGAATGTGGCACTTCCATCTCGTTGCTCAGCAATTACCTTCGACCTGACGACACCTCGACCTCCCTCACCAACCTCAGCCAGCATGTTGTTGAGACCTGTACCAACATATCGACCTGTTGCAGCAGAAACCTCCAACATTTCAAACCCTGTAGTGATCACAAGGGATCCTGTAGTACACATTGCCCACATTCTGGAGCAAGACAAGAAGCTGTTATTGTCTGCCCCACTCATTGGTTCAAAATGGTTCAAATAGCTCTGAGCACTACGGGACTTGACATCGGAGGTCATCAGTCCCCTAGAACTTAGAACTACTTAAACCTAACTAACCTAAGGACATCACACACATCCATGCCCGAGGCAGGATTCGAACCTGCGACCGTAGCGGTCGCGCGGTTCCAGACTGAAGCGCCTAGAACCGCTTGGCCACAATGGCCGGCCCCACTCATTGATTTGAGTGATGAGGATGGTCGGCTTGTTCCTGACGCCTCAAATGCTACTGCTGTTTCTAAACAGCAAGATGGATGTCAGTACTCATCACCGACATACAGCGTATCCCACCAGAACATCTGTGTGGTAGCACAGGGGCAGAGTGCAGATGCTGTGGATAAGGAAGTGCCACACATAGCCCACTTGCTGGAGCAGGACAAGGAGCTGCTGTTATTGTCTCTGCTGCTTATTGATTTTTGTGGTGAGGATTTATGGTCTGTTCCCAATGCCACGAGTGCCTCTACTGGTCCTGAACAACAAGATGGAATGCAGTACTGGTCACTGACATATGACCCATTCCAGCAGAATTTCCCTGTGGTAGTGCAGGGACGGAGTGTAGATACTGTGGATAAGAAGATACCAAGCGTGCTACATACAACTCCTAGTGGTACGAAATGTGCAACTGTTGATATAGAAGCACATCATGGCTGGATCTTGCATGTGAGGATAAAAACTGAAAATACATCGAAGGGTGTTAAACTACTATTTCTAAGTTCAACTAGGATGAAATATGTCATTTACGTCAGTCAGCAGATGACCACAGAGTATTATCCAACTGATACCACACCAGACATTCACCTTACTGGTGGGACACTACCTATTACAACAGTGTATGATGACTCTACACCATGTGCGAAATTAGGTGACGTATGTGTTTATATGCAGTACACTACAGTTATGAACGTATACAACATGGATACTGTGTTACACACTGCACTGGAGGGTTGAGTCGGTGGTTGGCAAGCAAAGAATCCACATGCAAATATGTTGTAAACTTTCTGTGTGTGCATAGTGAAAATGATGATTTGGAACAGTACCTTTGTTTCTGCATCAACCCAGTGTCAAAAGAGAAACGGGTTCAATATGTGTGTGAAAAACCTGAGTATTGTGAGGTGCCCATCGGTTTGAAGGAGATCTGCGCAGAATTTATCGCAAATCAAAAGATTTATTAAGGAGTTTGGTGATTTTTTTGAAATGCTGCATCCAGTGTACAATATTTAAATAAATCATGTGTAGACATAGTCTCAAACTGTTTGTGTTTTATTTCATGCCTCTCTCATTATAGTCAAAGTATTACACTCGGTAATATCATTACATTCAATGCTGTGCTTATTTCATGCAGCTGCAGCTAGTTGCCTCAAACACCTCCTCACCAGTCATTGTCAAAGTGAATGATGAAGTTACTTTTCATGGGCACATATATGTAGTTGAATTCTCTGTGTAGCCACAAGTGAGCTACAATGGTAACACATATTACTGTATTACCATCCTTACAAGCGTGTGTGTGCCTTTCTGTGTAAAAGAAGGCATGAAGAAGAAGAAGAAGAAGAAGAAGAAGAAGAAGAAGAATAGAATACTGCTTCCTGTGATATATGAACAAATATTGTAGGTCCATCAGATTGTGGCAAGACAAATATTCTCATGATGCTGTTAACTATGTAGATGGAGTCCAATTTGAACATGTTTGTGTATTTGCGAAAACACTGTTTTAATCCAAGTATCAGTTATTACAGAAGATACTGCATGGTGTAAAAGACGTTACATACACAACATTCAGTGGTAGCCCACTACATGAATAATTAAAGTCAAACACTGTGTTTATATTTGATGATGTTGCTGTTTTTATCGAAGCCAGTCATATTCCAGGATCCCAAAACAATTGATTAGGGACAATACAAACCTCATTATAGCCTTGAAACAAGACAATCTGAATTTAAAATAAATTTACCGAGCACGTGTAGGAACTCACAGGTTGTTGAATAATTTACAAAGTTATGAGCCGATTGTTGCAATTATTCACAGTATGATTCTCGTTATTGATACAACAAGAAAACTGAATGATGGTAGGTTAGGCGAAACTTCCAAGAGTTTCTGTATATGTATCCTGGTAAGAGGAGAGAGTACATCAGTATACGCTGTACGAAGGACAAATTCGCATGAATGTCTGGCTCTCAACCCAAGAGAATGGTTGTATATAGACAGAATATTCGCTTGTACGTGGATACAAAAATTCAGACAAACGTGCGTAAACTTGCAGATAGAGACATGTTACCAGATTCTTCTGAGAATGATCAAAACATTAAATGAATCAGATAATGAAACTGGTAAGAAGGTAAGTGACTTGAGTGAAAAGGTTGGCACTAATGAGGGGAAAATTGATGTAGAGGCCCTAGTTATTGAAAGGGGGAAGCTGCTATATAATAACGAGATGATGAATGGATATATATAAAACCCCACGCTGCAGAGAAGTATGATGTCAATGAAGCAGAAAGTCATTCAGGCACGGAAAGCTGTTCGAGAGAGATTACAGTTGCTAAGATTAGGGCATACCGGTATGGATCGACAGCAAACACTAAGAGAGACCTTTAAGCCGGTTGTGAATCTCAGGCAGCTCTCAGCAAAAACAAAACCACTCAATAACGACGGTGTTGCCATTCATTAACCATCATGGCCCTGGCCAAACAGACAGAACACTCTGTGTCAGCATGGGAAGGCCATACATGCTGGGAATGCAGCCTATAAATGTGACTGATGGGAAAGTATAGATTGGTGGTAGGCAGTTTAAGAGAACACCTGGCTTAAGGAATCTTAGTTTCATAAGACCCACGACAAAAACCCTAAATCATTCAATAATTGATAGGGTAATGTACCCTGGAATACTGCATTTGACTGATGTACATGAGATCTTCAGAAAGGCAGAGCAACAAGAAATATAAAACCATTATAAAACCAACAGCAGCAGCAGCGGTGATGGTCCTGACATTGAGCATACACTGATGAACAATCAAATTCCACAGTATATATATATATATATATATATATATATATATATATATATATATATATATATATATATATTATGACGATCCCAACGAGATAAACTACGACATCTGCTCACGACATCAGCTGCTGCAGGTAATGCTCCTCTTTTGTACAAGGTTGTTTCGGTAATCTCTGAGCTTAGAGAAAGAGCTATCTTTGGGATACAGTAATTCAAGAACAGCACAAACCACCGTGCAAAATATGATCAAAGGTTTGGATGACTTATGGCCGCTGGTCTTGTGGATATGAGGGAATAGCCACATGAGAATAATGGATTCAAATATATTTTAATGGTTTTTAATACACATTCCAAATTTCCTGGGCATTAGCTGTTAAAACAAAAATGGGGAGAAATGTCGCAGATGTGTCTGAACGTTTGTAGCAGACAGTGATAAATCGATGCCCAGACAACCTCCAAAGCGATCACAGTGAAGAGTTTTACAATAGGTGTTTCAAAACCGTAATGCTGAGATATGGAATACATCACTACTCAACATTCACCCACCTGAAGGCAAGTATCATGGAGCGTCTGAGCAGAACAGTAAAACGTCGAATGAGGATGTGTTTAATCTTCGTGGCTAATACAGGTGGGCAGACATCCTCCCAGAAATAACTGCGCAATATAATCAAACTAATCATAGGCAATAAAACTGAGAGCAATCAACGTTCATGACAATGGTATCATGGATACGGTGTACTAACGTATTAAAATCCTGCATCTATGTAAACAGAAATTTAATGTAGATGATTTGGTAGGTATCTCAAAATACATAACAGCATTCGAGAAATCATATCTGCCGAACTAGTGAACAGAGATATTTACGGTTTGCAAGGTGTGAAGAATGAGTCCTAGAACTTGTATCTTAAAGAATAGTAAAGGTGAAGAAATTGTAGGTTGCATCTATACCGAACAGTTGCAGAAAAGCTCAGAACAGGATACGTTTCTCTTGGAGACAGTCATAAGTCGACGAGAAGATAGAGCGCTATGCAAACGGCTTGGTTTCCCTGCAGCACAAAACTGTTGGATTTTTGCTAACGATTTGCTGTTTAAAGGGGTGCGCAGTCCTCCGCAATAGCATAACATGTGTGCTAGGAGATGCATTAGAGAAGTTGGTGGTATTCTAGACAAACTGCCAATGGAATTACACATTTCAGGATATAACTACCGTGGACCTGGAACACAGCTTTAAAAACGCTTGGCACAAGGTGATAGTGATAATCTGCTCGATGAGGCATGTATGGATCATGACGCTGCATATGCTGCAAATACAGATGCACCAAGTCGTCGCATTTCACACCGCATTTTAGCTGGTAAGGCTAAGGCAATATACAGCAGAAAGAATATTGGTGTAGGTCAATGCATTGTGACTTACGCAGTTGATAAAACCAAACATGTAAAAATTCATTTGGGTTTGGGAGTGATGAATTTCAAGCAAGTTATGAACGCAGCACGTTGTACACTAGAGAAGAAGAAGAATCGGAAGGAAAGGTGTTTGAAAAACTGTATCCTGACGGTTATGTACGCAGCTAAAAACGCTCTGAAGCAGAAAGGTGTGGGAAGAATAAGAGGATCTGTTAAAGCACATCGAGTTCTTCCAATATGCAAGATGTCTTATGGTCTTCTTCCATTCGTCATCACAGCCATCCCCACTCACTCAGCAGTGGGGTTTCTCGCTGGTGGTGCTGTAACTGTAGTCAACAACGCGCAAAACTCCCAAGTGCAGTTAGAAGAAGCAATAAGATATAACCAAATAATGGAAGCCACAGCCATCGGGAAAGTTCTATAATTGAAAACGTACAGGAAAGAACTTGGTCTGTCCATAAATTTAAGAAAAGCCATTTATCTGTCCTGACATTCACAACTACTGATCTAATTAAGTTCGTTAGAAAAAAATTCAACATTACAAGATTCCATGGTGTGTTTATGTGGGATACATTTTCGAAAATTGGTGAACGTGGTACTGTGAATTTAGATGTTGCTGGAGGTCCCTTCACCCACTGTGTTGCATATGTTCTGATAAATGCAAGTACTGTCTGTTATTTCCAATCCTTTGGTGATCTGCAACCACCCACAGAGTTACAACAATACCTCACTAGCAGAAGAGATGTTTTCTACAATTTTCTTCGCTATCGGGACTTTAATACACATCTCTGCGGCATCTATGCATCATGTTCCTCATGACATTACAAAGAAGTCTGTATTATGTGCAAATTACTTCCCGACAATTGTTTTGAGCATTGGTGAAAGAAGTGTTGATTTGACTGGGGAAGTGCAACAGCACCGAGGCTAAGAACAATCTCCATCTGGATATTAATGGTGAAAAAGATTGTGGAAATAGAACCTGGTGCATACGATATCGATGATTTAAATGAAGTCTTAAAACTGTCTGGAAAAGGTATTGAGCTATGTGCAATCATCAATACACTTCAGTCTGAAATGAGGACTGTGAATGCAACTATTGACTTTAACCACGAAGATGCAGTAGGATACCTACTAGGTTTCACAAAAGGACAGGTTTTGAAGAAGGATACTAATAAATTATACAAGGCAGATCAGACTGTGGACATACTGCCTGCCACAACAATCTGTGTCGAGTGTTACATTGGAACGAACTCGTATCTCAACGACAGTCTGATTCATACTACTTATAGATTTTTCCCCATGGTTGCAACATGGTATAAGATTGTTGAGACTCCGACCAATGCAATATACCTCCCACTGACAATTCAGGCATTGGAATATTTGCAGGTGCGTATCAACTTGTAGACTTTCATGGTGAGGCAATCACTGTATTATTACATCTAATGAAGGATGGACATACGGTATAAAACCAGTGCACGAAATCCACAGCATGCCATTTCACTGCCAAACCACAAAGTGATACCATATGTGACCTACGATAATCTTAAATCAGTTGGCTTGAAATCTCGCATTTACATCTGCACTCAAGATAAAAGAGCCATACAATTTGACACAAGCCCTCTCTCAACCATTCCCTCCCTCCCTCTCTCTCTCTCTCTCTCTCTCTCTCTCTCTCTCTGTCTCTCTCTCACTCACTCACTCACTCATTCATTTACAATATTGGTGTCCCTCACCCCTTCTCGTCTTCAAGTAAATAGTGTGAGTGCAGGAAGGTTTTGATCGTCTCATGACAAATGGCTCTTTTATCATCATGAGGTGACAATCTGACTTTAGACTGGAGCGTGGTGTACACCTCATGACCTCGTGACCGAATACTAGTTTGCTGTATGACATGTGGAGGTTCTAGTGTAGCACTGTGAACACCAGTGTAGAGACACTGCAAGTAGTGTTCGACCGTGAGTACACGAGATGCTGCGCTTCACACACCCTTAGACCCCCTCTGGGTGGTCTCGTCTACTGTATTCTGTACATTCATTTTGGATCTGAGACCTACAAATTCCACAATCAGAAATACATTCGCCTCATCTTTCATGAAGCCGATAACCTTCTATACATAAAGATTATCGTCTACATAGCTGTGTCTAATTCATTACCACGAAACCTCATTACTTCATAAGGATCACAGTTCTTCACGCAACGGATGAAGCTAGCTGTATCGTATAAAGTAACATTGGTACCACAAAATGATTTTTAGCATACACGTAGTGGAATCAGTACATTTGGAATTTGGAGATCTCCAGTATACACATCCCCAAATAGATAGGTTTCATATGCTGTCCTAAAGCTTTCGACATCTCCGCAGAAACTAAGTTCTCATTGAAAATAGGTTAAAATTTGGTCTGGCGATGCGATTTCTTACGTTATAACGCCCCTCCCATGCGCTCCTAACTAAAATATCGCGTTTATTTCTTACATTCTATATAGTACTACCGAAAATGGAACTATTAATTTATAAAAGTCTTTAAAAAATGGCTCTGAGCACTATGGGACTCAACAGCTGTGGTCATAAGTCCCCTAGAACTTAGAACTACTTAAACCTAACCAACCTAAAGACATCACACACATCCATGCCCGAGGCAGGATTCGAACCTGCGACCGTTGCGGTCCCGCGGTTCCAGACTGTAGCGCCCAGAACCGCTCGGCCACTCCGGCCGGCTAAAAAGTCTTTTCGAAATCAGTAGTCGCGCCCGCCCTCTTTTCAGTGTTTCATTTAGTAAACTCCTTCAGCCAGGGTGGCTGCTTGAAGGGGGTAGCCTGAGGGATTCTACCTAGCTCCATCCATAAGCCGAGACACTGCTGGAGTTTATGAAAACGAATTATTTATTATTTATTTAACCTGATCAGATTAGTGCCATCATGCTCTCTCTTACATCGCACCAATGTTCCACACATGCAGCATTTTACACATAATAGTTACATCATGACAGTAGTTTGAGTGAGAAAAATAGATTAACCTAGTGACAATATGAATCAAGAGCAATGACCAAGACCTAATAAAGTAAATACTGGCAGTACTTTTACAACAGCTACTATACATAAAAATGATGATAAAAGCAATAGTAATAAAAGTAAAAGAAAAAATGAAATAGTAATGGTAAACATGAGAAAAATTGGCAATAGTAATGAAATTTTGTGCAGATATACATCAATATATTGGTGTATAAAGTAGATGGTTACTGATATAGGGAGTTTGGGGCAGGGAGATTTAAGGAGGCCGCATCAGTTAAGAAAGAAACTGGGAACTGAGGAAGATCTAGTGGGAAAGAAGGAAGTAATGGAGTGACGTGCATTCATGTACATGGCAAGGAACTGCTGCTGCTTCATTATATACGTTATTAACTGTTTTTTGAAGCCAGACATGTTTTTAATTTCTCTAATATAATGAGGGAGGTTCCAGAGTCGGGTTCCTGCTACTGTAAAGGACTTCGAGAAGGTGACTGAGCGATATAGTGGAACAGAGAGGATTTTATTATGATGGGAACGTGTGCTTCTGTCATGTTGTTCAGACATGAGCGTTAAAGACGAGGAGAGATATGAGGGACAGTGTATATTTATAAGACAGTAGATGAGACAGAGTGCATGGAAATCTCTGCGTTTGTCTACACGCAGCCAGGACAGTTGTGCATATGCTGGCGAAATGTGATCAAAAAGTCAAAAGTCACAGATACATCGGACGCAGGCATTCATGACCAGTTCCAGACGTCACGAATTTTCCTGAGAGAGACCTTGTAGGATAATATCGCTGTAGTCAATGATTGGGAGTATAAGCGTTTGTACTAATTTCTTTTTCAGCTCGAAAGGGAAGAGTTTTTATATTTTTGTGGGGTATGAAAGGATGCTGATGCATTTTTGCATACTGCAGTTGCGTGCTCTGTCCAATTTAGATTTTCATCTATTATTACTCTCAAACTCTTTGCTGAGGGAGAGAAGTTGATATTTCCAGAATGAGGTTTTCACTCTGCAGCGGAGTGTGCGCTGATATGAAACTTACTGGCAGATTAAAACTGTGTGCCGGACCGAGACTCGAACTCGGGTCCTTTGCCTTTGACAGGCAAGTGCTCTACCAACTGAGCTATCCAAGCACGACTCACGACCCCTCCTCACAGCTTCAGTTCTGCCAGTACCTAGTCTCCTACCTTCCAAACTTCACAAAAGATCTTCTGTGAACCTTACAGAACTAGCACTCCTGGAAGAAAGGATATTGCGGAGACATGGCTTAGCCACAGCCTGGGGGATGTTTCCAGAATGAGGCAAAGGACCTGAGTTAGAGTCTCGGTCCGGCACAGAGTTTTAATCTGCCAGGAAGTTGTATATCAGCACCCACTATGCTGCAGAGTGAAAATCTCATTCTGGAAACATCCCCAAGGCTGTGCTAGTTCTGCAAGGTTCGCAGAAGAACTTCTGTGAAGTTTGGAAGCTAGGAGACGAGGCACTGGCAGTAGTAAAGAGGCGTGGACGGGTCGTCAGTCGTGCTTGTGTAGCTCATTTGGTAGAGCACTGGCCGGCGAAAGGCAAACGTCCTGAGTTCGAGTCTTGGTCTGGCACACAGTTTTTGTCTGTCAGGAAGTTTCAAGTTGATATTTGTTCCATCTGGACAAGATGGTACGGATTCCCGATGTTTTGGGCTAATGAGCTTAGAGTGGCCAACAAGTAACGCTTGGGTTTCAAATGGGTTGAGTTTTAGTTCTATGTTCTTTGCCCATTTTGATAGTACATCGAGGTCTGTATTGAAATTTTCAATAGCTTCCTTAAGATTCATTGGTTTTGCCTGGAACAATTGAAAAACTGAAGGTCATCAGCACACATTTGATATTTGCAATAGGTCAGAATCGATGACACATCATTAATATACAGAGAGAAAAGTATAGGACCTAATACTGAGGCTTGGGTAACGCCTGACACTACCTGCCGCCATTGTGATTTTATATTCCTGGACAAGACGCATTGCTGATGAGACGTCATGTATGAGCGAAACCACTGCACTGTACTTGGTGAGAAATTTAGACCGCTAAGTTTGGCAAGTAAGATGTCGAAGTCGACAGTATCAATGCTATGCTGAAATCTAAGAAGCAAATGATAGTCGCTTCTTGTCTATTCATGGCAAGTTTCAGGTCATGTGTCAGCTTTATTAATGCAGATGCTGTGCTTTGATGTTTATGGAAACCTGATTGGTATTCGTCTAGTAGGTTGTTTGTAGTTAGATAGTTGGTGATCTGGTCATGGACTATATAGTCTAAGGCTTTTGATAGTGCAGGAAGAAGGCAGATGGGGTGGTAGTCAGAGGGTGCCGTGGCAATGTCCTTTTTAGGCAGTGGCATAATTTGTCACTGTTTCCAGGCTTCAGGGAAAACATATGTGATTAAGGAATCGTTAAAAATGGCTGTTATAGAGGGCAGTAGCGGATCAGTAATAAGTTTTACCATATGGATAGTGATGCCATCATGTCCAGTAGATGCTGATCTAATCCGCATGACGCTTTCTTGACAGCATTGCAAGTGACATGCTGTAGATGCAATTTTTCTTTGCTACAGTCGTTCATCCCCATGAAGTAATCAGTGATTCTCTGGTTTTTGCGGTTCAATTATGGTTGTAGGTAATGTGAAGAATCAGTTAGGCCTTCAGCAGGGATCATGGGGATTTTCTGCAACTTTTATTTAGCCTAAACCGAGACTATGGAGATTTTTCCACAGGATAGCTGGTCTACATTTATTGTCAGTTAATGTACGGGCATGCCTGAGTTTATCGTTTCTCACCGCTTGACTGACTATGTTTCGTTTCTGTTTGTATACAGAATGATTTTTAGATGTAGGGTGTATCTTGTATGCTCGATGTGGAGGGTCTCTGAGGTTCTTGAGCTGCTTTAGTTCATCAGGCAGCCAAGGTGCAGGTTTCCTTTTTCTTTTCTGGTCTTTATTGGAGCATATTTGTCATATAGTTGAGTAATTTTGTTAGTGAAATCCTGAAGTTTCTCGTTTGTGTCCATGAGGGGAGTAGAGGTCATCCCCCAAACTATTTCTTGTGCCTCGGTATCGAGTTCAGGCAAATTTATGCGTTTGAAGTCTCTGTATGTAGACAGTTTTTGTTTCTTTCTAGGACATTCTAGTGAATATATCATGAAAATAATGTCATGAGCAGACATGACAGGCGCTGATATTTGAGAGGTGCGGATTATTCCGTTTGGAGATTTTGTAGCGAATATATATACGAAAGTGTGACTAGTAGTCGTGTGATGAGTGGGTGCCAGCTGAAATAGCGTCATGTATGAGGAAGAAAGCATCCTCTTAAATTTCCCACTGGAAGGAGTATTGCGTAGAAAATTAATCGTAGTGTCATCTGCTATAATTACATCTTCATATGACGATTCGAGACTTGAGAGGGCAGTTTCGAAGCAGGCAAACCAACCTACTTTAGGAGGTTTGTAAAGGACACATATTAAGCACTTTCTGTTAAGGGATTTGATCTCTATGAACGTATATTCCTCTTGTTTATCTACATTATTGTCGGATGTATGCAGCACAGTAGCTGATAAATCAGAGCGTATGTATGCCCTACTCCACCCCCTCGTCTGATGCATCTGTTTTGCCTGAGAAAGATATAGCCATCTAGTTTTATGGAAGTTGTGGGAATACTTGGTTTGAGCCAAGTCTCTGACAAAAGTATTGCATGTAGTTTGAAATATATATTTGGTGAGCTGGCAGAGATTGGACATTTGCTTGTGCAATATGCAGCTTGGTGTGTTCAAGTGTTGATTGCCCATGGAGGCTGCCGACAGTTGGTTACGGGTAGAGGTTAGCACTGGCAAGAGGGTCTGGCATGAGGAACATGGAAGGTATGAGGAGGAGGGGGAGGGGGTGTTCTCCCGATTCTCTGCAGGGAAAGCAGCCAAGAGGGGGGGGGAGGGTAGTTCCCCCGGGAGGTGATGGGACCAGTGGCCAAGGTCAGCGAGGTTTGCAACGTCTTTGAAATTAGCTCGCTATCACAAAGGGATTAATCTGCATGTAACGGTTTTCGAGACAGAGTGTGATATTAATGGCACTTATGAGGATAACAAATAAAATATGGTAGTGGGTTGCTAATTAAAATGGAATTAAGACTAACTTATGTAATAATTAACAAAATTACATGAGGAAACATTTACAGATAAAAGTAGTTATGTGGAGAAACTAAAAGTTGGTAATACAAATAATAACAAAATTACATGAGAAAGCAATTAGAGATAAAAATAGTTAGGTGGAGAAAAGAAAAAGTTAAGTTATGGTTGACAATGTAAACAATATAAACATACAGGTTAGTGGCACCAACATTTGACATGATTTAGCTTCTAAAGCACAGAGTTCATTAACACGGCAAAGTGTTCTCTTTCCGTTCTCAGTCTTGACCGTTATCCTGCCGTCATTTGTCCATACATTCTGTAGCCCAAATTTCGAAATCGCGCTCTTCAAAATGTTTATTCTTTCAGAGGTCAGATCCTCGCATACTGTCAGATCTGACTTCGCGAGATTTTTCTTTGCTCAGAAGATTTCAGATCTACATCTACTGCTACATCTAAATTTATACTCCGCAAACCACTCAACGGTGTGTGGCGGAGGGCACTTTACGTGCCACTGTCATTACCTCCCTTTACTGTTCCAGTCGCGTATGGTTTGCGGGAAGAACGACTGTCGGAAAGCCTCCGTGCGCGCTCGAACCTCTCTAATTTTACATTCGTGATCTCCTCGGAAAGTATAAGTAGCAGGAAGCAATATATTCGATACCTCATCCAGAAACGCACCCTCTCGAAACCTGGACAGCAAGCTACACCGCGATGCAGAGCGCCTCTCTTGCAGAGTCTGTCTGCCACTTGAGCTTGCTAAACATCTCCGTAACGGTATCACGCTTACCAAATAACCCTGTGACGAAACACGCCACTCTTCTTTGGATCTTCTCTACATCCTCTGTCAACCTGACCTGGTACGGATCCCACACTGATGAGCAATACTCAAGTATAGGTCGAACGAGACTACATTTTCTAAGGACTCTCCCAATGAATCTCAACCTGGCACCCGCTTTACCAACAATTAATTTTATATGACCATTTTACTTCAAATCGTTCCGCATGCATACTCCCATATATTGTACAGAAGTAACTGCTACCGGTGTTTATTCTGCTATCATACACTCCTGGAAATTGAAATAAGAACACCGTGAATTCATTGTCCCAGGAAGGGGAAACTTTATTGACACATTCCTGGGGTCAGATACATCACATGATCACACTGACAGAACCACAGGCACATAGACACAGGCAACAGAGCATGCACAATGTCGGCACTAGTACAGTGTATATCCACCTTTCGCAGCAATGCAGGCTGCTATTCTCCCATGGAGACGATCGTAGAGATGCTGGATGTAGTCCTGTGGAACGGCTTGCCATGCCATTTCCACCTGGCGCCTCAGTTGGACCAGCGTTCGTGCTGGACGTGCAGACCGCGTGAGACGACGCTTCATCCAGTCCCAAACATGCTCAATGGGGGACAGATCCGGAGATCTTGCTGGCCAGGGTAGTTGACTTACACCTTCTAGAGCACGTTGGGTGGCACGGGATACATGCGGACGTGCATTGTTCTGTTGGAACAGCAAGTTCCCTTGCCGGTCTAGGAATGGTAGAACGATGGGTTCGATGACGGTTTGGATGTACCGTGCACTATTCAGTGTCCCCTCGACGATCACCAGTGGTGTACGGCCAGTGTAGGAGATCGCTCCCCACACCATGATGCCGGGTGTTGGCCCTGTGTGCCTCGGTCGTATGCAGTCCTGATTGTGGCGCTCACCTGCACGGCGCCAAACACGCATACGACCATCATTGGCACCAAGGCAGAAGCGACTCTCATCGCTGAAGACGACACGTCTCCATTCGTCCCTCCATTCACGCCTGTCGCGACACCACTGGAGGCGGGCTGCACGATGTTGGGGCGTGAGCGGAAGACGGCCTAACGGTGTGCGGGACCGTAGCCCAGCTTCATGGAGACGGTTGCGAATGGTCCTCGCCGATACCCCAGGAGCAACAGTGTCCCTAATTTGCTGGGAAGTGGCGGTGCGGTCCCCTACGGCACTGCGTAGGATCCTACGGTCTTGGCGTGCATCCGTGCGTCGCTGCGGTCCGGTCCCAGGTCGACGGGCACGTGCACCTTCCGCCGACCACTGGCGACAACATCGATGTACTGTGGAGACCTCACGCCCCACGTGTTGAGCAATTAGGCGGTACGTCCACCCGGCCTCCTGCATGCCCACTATACGCCCTCGCTCAAAATCCGTCAACTGCACATACGGTTCACGTCCACGCTGTCGCGGCATGCTACCAGTGTTAAAGACAGCGATGGAGCTCCGTATGCCACTGCAAACTGGCTGACACTGACGGCGGCGGTGCACAAATGCTGCGCAGCTAGCGCCATTCGACGGCCAACACCGCGGTTCCTGGTGTGTCCGCTGTGCCGTGCGTGTGATCATTGCTTGTACAGCCCTCTCGCAGTGTCCGGAGCAAGTATGGTGGGTCTGACATACCGGTGTCAATGTGTTCTTTTTTCCATTTCCAGGAGTGTATAATCATGCAATAAAGGATCCTTCTTTCTATGTATTCGCAATACATTACATTTGTCTATGTTAAGGGTCAGTTGCCACTCCCTGCACCAACTGCCTATCCGCTGCAGATCTTCCTGCATTTCACTGCAATTTTCTAATGCTGCAACTTCTCTGTGTACTACAGCATCACCGACGAAAAGCCGCATGGAACTTCCGACACTATCTACTAGGTCATTTATATATATTGTGAAAACCAATGGTCCCATAACACTCCCCTGTGGTACGCCAGAGGTTGCTTTAACGTCTGTAGACGTCTCTCCATTGATAACAACATGGTGTGTTCTGTTTGCTAAAAACTCTTCAATCCAGCCACATAGCTGGTCCGATATTCTGTAGGCTCTTACTTTGTTTATCAGGCGACAGTGCGGAACTGAATTGAACGCCTTCCAGAAGTCAAGGAAAATGACATCTACCTGGGAGCCTGTATCAATATTTTCTGGGTCTCGTGAACAAATAAAGCGTGTTGGGTCTCACACGATCACTGTTTCCGGAATCCATGTTGATTCCTACAGAGTAGATTCTGGGTTTCCAGAAATGACACGATACGCGAGCAAAAAACATGTTCTAAAATTCTGCAACAGATCGATGTCAGAAATATAGGCCTATAGTTTTGCGCATCTGCTTGACGACCCTTCTTGATAACTGGAACTACCTGTGCTCTTTTCCAATCATTTGGAACCTTCCATTCTTCTAGAGACTTGCGGTACACGGCTGTTAGAAGGGGTGACAAGTTCTTTCACGTACTCTGTGTAGAATCGAATTGGTATCCCACCAGGTCCAGTGGAATTTCCTCTGTTGTGTGATTTCAGTTGCTTTTCTATTCCTTGGACACTTATTTAGTGCGGTCTTCCTCTGTGAAACAGCTTTGGAAGAAGGTGTTCAGTATTTCAACTTTAAGCGTGTCATCCTCTGTTTCAATGCCATCATCTTTTCCTATAGGACACAGATTTCACTAGCATAGGTCTTAGTTTTGTCGAAACTGGCGAACTACGACCCACACACTCTATGACTTCTGTCAGTGTCACTCAGAGTCACCTGCATGCCTAGCTTTTCTTGGGCATGGTTTATCACTAGTTCATCTGTGTTCTCTCTGCTGCTCTCTGGAATGCCGAACAATCTGAGATTACTGCGTCTCTGATATTGTTCGAGCTCATCCGACTTATCAATCAATTTCTGTTAGAGCAGTCGTGCTCTCTCCTCACTTGCTTTTAACAATGTGTCCAGGGCACGTATCTCGCTCTCATTCGCCTCCAGAGTTTTCTGTATTTTATCCGTCACTGCTTCAGTGATAGCATCGGTGATGGTTTGAACAATGAGCCTGAGCGTCTGCTGAGCCTTCGCGAGTGTGGTGACGTCAGCGATGCTGGGCGGAGCGGCCGCAACTCCTGGTGTAGGCTCCACCTGTGCGCTACCGCCCGCCTCGCTGTTGGCTGCACTGCGCGTTGTTCGATGATTTCCCATTTTAAGTGTGATTTCGTGTAATTAGTATTCAGTATGTGACGCAAAATACGACATTTGGCACTAGATATACGGCTTTAGTATATGTAGACTAGCCTAACTGCTTAAAAACAACTACAGATTTCACGTAAACTTGCGAACCAAGCTAATGCATGTCACTCACTCGCTGCCATGTTGGATAACAGACTCCCCTTACATCCAACAGTGAGCATCTGTTTAGGGCTAGTGCTTCCTCACGGATGCTGTTGCTCCAGACTTAATGGCAAGTCGCTTGTCATTTCATGCATACTAACATGGTATATGGTCCACCAAATTCCCAACGTCAGAATCACCCGCCAGACCCATTAGTCTTACACCTGATCTGTCTTATTCATTTTTGGGCACCCATTGAAACCTACCAACCGATAGTGCTGCGTCATGGCGTGCCCATATAAGTTTTTACATCCAAATACAGAATATAACTTGAACTGAGGGATGCGTTGAACCCTCCACCTATCTGTGGATTACTTACTGTCGACACACTGGGAAAGTCCCAACGAATCCCGCACTCATAGAAAAGAAGCATATCAGCATCAGCCAAAAGTCTGATGCTGCCCCTCATTTTCTTGTGCATTGCATTCCAGGACAAACTATGTGCCACGTAATAAAAGGCAGGGTCCAGAGAGTATGTTTCCATGCATACAATCTCAAACTTCTCAAAAACATCTGGAAGCAAGCACATTTCTGTGTTCATGTATAGTCTTGCGTATTCACCCAAATTTGGAATGTTGACTTCCTGCCTGTCATCCGTGGCATGCTCGTAATCGGCACTAATTATGGCATCGCCTGTGAGAGAACTGGTAAATGTAGATATGTCAGTTAGCCTGGTTTCGTCGAGTTTCGCCTAGTCACAAGTTGAAACTTTAACTCATTGGGGTCTGTAGATGAGATGATGTGCATATCCTCCTGAAGTAGATTGTTAACAAGTTTCTGGAGTGAAATCTGCATGACACGTAAGGTGTCGACGATGGAAAGTGTCATTTTTGGCGCCATTCGCTCTGAGAAAAAAAAAATTTTCAAGACACTGACGTGATCCTTCTTCGTACCTAAATGAACCAACTGATCAACTAGAAACCCACTTAAATTATGAAAGAAAGTGGATATGTGTCATGGTAACTTATACTTAAAATTGTGTGCATTGTGAGCTACACCACGAAATTTCCCCATAAGATGATAATGATCTCTAGGAGTTTCAGCTTTTCTATTTAAAGGCAGCCCGCAAATATGAGAGTTAACTGCAACACTGTATAAATTTTTATTCTCCTCTGGTTCGTTCATGAGGGGTTTAGGTGTTGTAAAGACTTGCAAGAAGGTGGCATTTTAAGTGAGCACATACAACAAATAAACACTGCTCCTGAAGGACTTGTTTTCTTCTGTAGGTGTAACAACATATAGTGGTTCCTTGGATTTACAGTCCTTCACATTACTTTTAAATACTTTTCCTTGGGAAAGGTGTTTTATCCATATTTAGTGATGATTTTCATTTCCACAGAAAAGCAGTATGTTTACATGAACAAAAGTGGGGTGGTCCTACTACAGTATGCTTGTCATGCTTCTGATGCTGATTGTCATCATTGTCATCAGCTTCATCTGGCTTGCTTTTCTGAGTCTTCAGGCCAGAAATGTGAACCAGTATTCCTAAATTTTCTGCGTCAAGTTTAGGTATGTCCCGAATCTTTATGAGGAACTCAGTGCCAGCAAAGTTATAACATCCACGAATGTCAAGACCTATTCCATATCGAGATGTGCACTGTTCATGTTTCTTCTAATTTCTCTGGAGAGTCAGGACTGACCTTGCAAAACAAGCCAGATCGTTTCATTTTGGACGCCTTCTTATCATCTACATCATTAGGGAGGTCGATATAACTAGATCCTCCATTTAGTGGATCATAAACATGAATATGGATGTTGAGGTGTGGTACTTGGCTGGATGCCGTACCTGACCCCCTAACTTCCATCTCGGGAAACTGGGGCTGTAAAGCGCCCAAGGTGGATTCATGATACCACTCACCGATTGATGTGCTCTGAGATATAATGTCATTATCATCCCAAATGCTCCAGATGTAGTGTGATCTTTTCTCTTCAGCGACACTCTTCTGCATGGGAGAATAAGTCAACTTGCAGCATAGTACTGTTGTGGTATTTGGCTGAGTGCCTTACCTGACCCTCTAACTTCCATTTCGGGAAACTGGGGCAGTATAGCAACCAAGATGGGTTCATGATACCATTCACCGACTGATGTGCTCTGAGATGTAATGCCATTATCACACAAGATGCTCCAGTCTTTTCTCTTGAGCAACACTCTGCTGTATGGGAAGGTAAGTCAACTCACAGCATAGTACTGAGTTAAATTTAAAGTCATTAAATCTAGGATAATCTGTGGTTTTCAGGAGCTCATTCACAAGCACTCAGAGTCATGCTTCTAGAATTCTGACTGGGTCGGAATACCTGGTCATTAAATCTAGGATAATCTGTGGTTTTCAGGAGCTCATTCGCAAGCACTCAGAGTCATGCTTCTAGAATTCTGACTGGGTCGGAATACTTGACAGCCGGATTCTCAATTCTAGTGAAAGATATACGACCCTCAAAGGCCCTGGCAACTGCCGAGTATTCTAGAGCGGTGATTATGCCACCAATCTGATGTCGTACCGTACTACCGCTAGAAGCAGGTTCGTAATCATTAACACTCTCATTAATACTACGTGCATAAAATGAAGCTGACAACTGTGTCTACCTGGTGGATGACAGCGTTGGAGAGGAGGCACCTCCTGGTGTGAGGTTTCTGCACTGAGGCACACATACCTTTTGTTGCCAGCACAGGCCAACAATCGGAGCTGGAGTAGGAGGAGGGGGCAGTGGTGAGGTCCAGTGGGAGCAGCCAGGTTGGGGTGACAGTGTCCAGCAGTGCTGCTGCATGCTGGAACATTCAACACCACCAGCCTGGGGGCTGGGAGATCGCTGCCGTTCTTCTTCCTCAGGCTGAACTGTCCAGTCACCAGACGGTATGCGGTAGTGCCGGGGCTGGCAGTGCAGCGGCGGCAGTGAATTGTTGTTGTATGGAGGCCACAGTGACCACAGGTGTCTCTCTCACGACCACAAGTGGTGATCTGCATAGCAGTGCATACTGCTCAGGTGCGTTTTCATTCCTGCCCCACGACCACTAATCTAGGTACCTGTGCCTCAGCTAGCTGTTGTGGTGCTGGTGATGACTGTGGTGCATCTGTAACATACGAATAACGAAACAAATTAGGTGCAATGCTCAAGATTTAAGAAAGAAATGCCGAAACAACTAGCAACATTCAATAATAATAATAATAATAATAATGCGCTGTAACGACGACAGTTGCATTATAATCACCTTTTACACACTGGCAGTTGAATTGGACTTTCTGGTAGTTCTCCCACTCAATCCAGTATTTCCTCCTCCGCATCCAAAAGGGCGAGATGGCGCTGCCTTTCAACTTCCTCAGCAGCTGCCTTCTCATTTATTCAATACTGGCTGCGCCTTCTCCTTGGAGGCATCCATCTAGGTCACTAACGCTGCTTACAACAATAAGATAATGAATGTAATTATTTCTTGAAAATGTTAGAGACATACAGAAAAAATCATACAGAAAATCGTATACTTTATCTCATAGAAATACAAACTAAAATCGTATTCTCCAACAGAATGCAACATATTACGAAAAATAAATGTATATACATTACATGCCCTCATCATTAGACCCACAGTATATTACATGAACAAAAATTCTCTAGCTGCTACACGTTATGAAAATAAAATGCACTTTCGTTCTTGCTGATCTGGATTGCATATTATTGCTGGAGGCTGCTGCTGTGCTCACTCTGCCTCCAGTTGGCGGTCCAGTGCAGCCTGCATCTCGGGGATGAGAGCTGCAACGACAATAAACAAAAAGAAGGATTGTAATACCCGTTACAGAATAAAAATTGGTCCCACACTAAACTTACAGCAGCAAACCGTTCGAAACTGGGTGGTATAGAGTAGTTCCTCTGTCACCTACAGCCAAAAAATTGCTGAGAGGGGGTGAAGCACTAAAAAAATTATGCCAGCAAACCATTCAAGCCTCGATAGTACAGAGGAGTGCCTCTGCCACCTATGTCCTGAACAATTGCTAGCAGGGGGGGAGGTACTAAAGGAATTAGGTCAGCAAACCTTTCAAAGCTCGATAGTACAAAGGAGTGCTTAGCCATCTACAGGCTAAACAACTGCTGGGAGGGGGTGAAGTAGTAAAAAAGTTACATCAGCAAACTGTTCAAAGCTCGATAGTATGGAGGAGTGCCTCTCCCGTCGATGGCCTGAAATTTGCTATAGGAGGTTGCGAAAATTACAGAACACACAGGTACATTGTATGAACAGAAAAAAAGCAATTAACTTACATGGCAGGCTGTCCTGAAGAAGGCATTGTTGCTCCTACCACTGGTGATGCTGTAGATGGAATTTGAGCACTTCATTCCGCGCCCCCCCCCCCAAAAAAAAAGAACTGACATAAATACAAACAAGCAAAGACACAGGTGAACTTACGATGGAAGAATGAGGGGACGATGATGGTTTACATAACCTCTACCCTTCTGCCTACCATTTCACCCAGGGAGTCAACAGGAGTGCGATGTTCCTCCCCACCTACTGATGAATGCTGGTCGCAGAATGCAGGACAAGTTGGTACTGGTCTGCTAGCCACAGATTTCGTGCACTTTTGTATGTGGGTTCTGTCGCATTCTGGAAATACTCACTTGTTCCACTGATCCGTTCTTTGTGCTAGACATGTTCGACGATCTGGCCGGAGAGCCCACTTCTGGTCACTGGTTCACTCTGTGGAGAGTTGCAGCCGCTGATGCACATATTGCTCCGCCAGTGCCAGGCTACAATGGTGCCTCATACAGCAAACTGCTGTGCTAGTATATTTAACAATATTGTTACATGATGCAGGATCATCTTTAGAGTTTTGACATGATTTTTATTTTTATTAGTATATATTTATTTTAGTGGAAAACGTTTAAACAACTCTCCCACACATATTATAATTGTCTTTAAGGTTTTGACGTCGTTTATTGGCGCTCATTTAAACAATATTCCTGTGCAATAGACACTCCAGGAAATTGAAATAAGAACACCGTGAATTCATTATCCCAGGAAGAGGAAACTTCATTGACTCATTCCTGGGGTCAGATACATCACATGATCACACTGACAGAACCACAGGCACATAGACACAGGCAACAGAGCATGCACAATGTCGGCACTAGTACAGTGTATATCCACCTTTCGCAGCAATGCAGGCTGCTATTCTCCCATGGAGACGATCATAGAGATGCTGGATGTAGTCCTGTGGAACGGCTTGCCATGCCATTTCCACCTGGCGCCTCAGTTGGACCAGCGTTCGTGCTGGACGTGCAGACCGCGTGAGACGACGCTTCATCCAGTCCCAAACATGCTCAATGGGGGACAGATCCGGAGATCTTGCTGGCCAGGGTAGTTGACTTACACCTTCTAGAGCACGTTGGGTGGCACGGGATACATGCGGACGTACATTGTCCTGTTGGAACAGCAGGTTCCCTTGCCAGTCTAGGAATGGTAGAACGATGGGTTCGATGACGGTTTGGATGTACCGTGCACTATTCAGTGTCCCCTCGACGATCACCAGTGGTGTACGGCCAGTGTAGGAGATCGCTCCCCACACCATGATGCCGGGTGTTGGCCCTGTGTGCCTCGGTCGTATGCAGTCCTGATTGTGGCGCTCACCTGCACGGTGCCAAACACGCATACGACCATCATTGGCACCAAGGCAGAAGCGACTCTCATCGCTGAAGACGACACGTCTCCATTCGTCCCTCCATTCACGCCTGTCGCGACACCACTGGAGGCGGGCTGCACGATGTTGGGGCGTGAGAGGAAGACGGCCTAACGGTGTGCGGGACCGTAGCCCAGCTTCATGGAGACGGTTGCGAATGGTCCTCGCCGATACCCCAGGAGCAACAGTGTCCCTAATTTGCTGGGCTGGGAAGTGGCGGTGCGGTCCCCTACGGCACTGCGTAGGATCCTACGGTGTTGGTGTGCATCCGTGCGTCGCTGCGGTCCGGTCCCAGGTCGACGGGCACGTGCACCTTCCACCGACCACTGGCGACAACATCGATGTACTGTGGAGACCTTACGCCCCACGTGTTGAGCAATTCGGCGGTACGTCCACCCGGCCTCCCGCATGCCCACTATACGCCCTCGCTCAAAGTCCGTCAACTGCACATACGGTTCACGTCCACGCTGTCGCGGCATGCTACCAGTGTTAAAGACTGCGATGGAGCTCCGTATGCCATGGCAAACTGGCTGACACTGACGGCGGCGGTGCACAAATGCTGCGCAGCTAGCGCCATTCGACGGCCAACACCGCGGTTCCTGGTGTGTCCGCTGTGCCGTGCGTGTGATCATTGCTTGTACAGCCCTCTCGCAGTGTCCGGAGCAAGTATGGTGGGTCTGACACACCGGTGTCAATGTGTTCTTTTTTCCATTTCCAGGAGTGTATTTCCAAGTGTATTTGCATTAATTTATTTTGCGCGATATATTCTCGTTCCCCATGCACTGGAGAAAACTGGTCTGCTTGTGAGTGGTGAGAAGAAGTCAGTACTGGAACTGAAGACTAGAGAGAGGTCTGGCCATGGCTTGGTGCATCAGAACTTTCAGCACAGGTATATAACACTTTCCAACTACAGTGCAGTGTTTTGTGTGCAAGTGTATTCGAAACAAATTGTGTAAAGCAACATTTTCGAGGGTATTGAGGGGTCAAACATTGCACGAAGTGTCTCAGGGAGGTAGGCTTTAGTATTTCCCACAAAAGTGGACGAAACTTCCCAAGAAGGAAGGCTGGACAAAGACTGGGAGTTTTCACAGGTGTGGCAGAACCTGCTGCGATCTTTTTAGAGTCTGTGTTCAAGTGTGGCTGTATTTCTCGGAATAAAAAATGTAATTATATCGCAAATTGTTTAAATATTGTTCTGTCATCTGCAAAGGTCTCTCTCTTTCTCTCTGTGTGCAGTGCTACATTTAGTTCCTGTGACATTTTCAATTTCTAAACTATGTGAATTTACCACACCATGCTTAAACTGTTTAAACAATATACAATATTCCATAAACAATATCCCCACAAATTGTTTAAATAGTCCACGCAACATTTAGTTATAATCTTTTTAGTCAATCTGCTACTAGCTGCGAATTTTTGTGTATGTATGTGTGAAATAATATTCTGCATAATCAGTATATTTGCAAATTGTTTCAACTCCACCATCAATTTGGAGGCATGTTACAAATAAATAAACAATAGCTATGAAAATTGATTAATGCATTATGATTTACATCATATTAACCTGCTGTTGCGATAATCTTCTAGTTAATCGGCTCAACGCAGACTGAACGAATTTCCCACCATTTTTTCTGAGGCGACCATCTTGTATTACACCAATGGAGGGGAGGGGGCTGGGAGTTGTCTGAGTGGGACCCATGTGCCGGCTGTGGAAAACCCATGACGTTTTCAGGAGTAGGGGTACTTAATTGATCAATTAATTTCCTTAGTTAATTTAATATCAATTTGTCATCAGAGTGGGCTAGAAACGGCACAGCCCCACTACTCACGCTGTTATCTGACAAGTCATAAGGTGAGTGAACATTATGACTATAGAGAAGAGAGACCATGCACTGTTAGTGAAACTGTCTTACGCTAATGACGACAGGTAGAGTGCAACACTGAGTGATAAAAGCGGCTGAAAGTCTGAGGATAGACCCGATGTCATTAAATAGTATACATTAAATTATGACAAAATTAGGAAACACGGGTGAGCTTGATGTGGCATCTGGGAAAGGTAGGCGTCCTATCCCTGTAGAAGTTACTGACGAGGTTGCTGTTGCTGTAGTTGACTGCGCAGCATGTGTCCTGCGTAGTACTAGTGCACATGTGTCATGAGAATTGTCCATGCAATAGTCTACAGTGCGGAAAGTGTTCCGATATATCGGACACTGGTACATGTAGAAGATTCAGACAGTGCAGCACCTCATTTAGCTCTTCTGTTTCTGGAACAGTTCGAAGTTTGTGACATATGGGGTGACGAGGGACATTTTACAGTACAGGGTGTAGTGATTTCACAGAACTGCCGAACTTGCCTACTGTTGAACAGCATGTTGTACACGAAGAGCCACTGCATTCTTCGTATGTGACTGTGTGGTGTGGATTCACAACCACGTTTATTGTTGGTCCGTTCTTCTTTGAAGAAAGACATGCGCAGAGAGCCTGTCAGATGTACCGAGACGTGTGCAAGCTATTGTGACTTCTTTGTACTGCATGTGATTTCTACTTCGAGAAAGCGCAACTGTCTGTAAACCAGAGTTTTCATGCAAGATGGGGCAACACCTGAAGTCGCTTGTCCAGTGAAAAATCTGCTTAATGCAACCTTCCACGGGAGTGTTGTTTCGTGATGTATGGCCTGCAAGTCACCTTATCCGAATCCATGTGTCTTTTGGCTTTTGGGATATCTAAGAGAATGCTCTTATTAGAGACACGTTCGGTCTCAACCTGATCTGAATGCCGGTACACAGGGACACGCTGCTGAGATTCCACTGGAATTGCTGTGAGCAGCTGTTGATCACGTCTTTCTACGGATGCTCATACTGAACGAATTGTGTGGGCGGCGGTTAACAATAACATAAAATCTAAGCCTTTCTTACTTGTTTTACTTTTCCGCCCATGTCTCGTCCTAATCCGTTACATACGGAAACATTTCCATAACCTTTTCTCGCATTTACAACGCCAGATTTGCACGTGGTAGCCGGAACTGGAAGTATTTTTTTCCAGCGTAAATCGATTCCTCATTATCTCATTAGAATATCTACCAATTTTCTCTTCCATACGATAACTACAGTCCGCACTGGTCCTCTGTGGGCAGCTGTATTTTAATTTGCACTCAGTACTTCCGTTTCGCTATGAGACACTATACACAAAGTGTAGAAAAACTACGTTAATGGTCGCAGGTTGTAACTGAACAGCTTGCACACATTCATCACACAGTGGTAAGAAATTCGTGTTTTCCCTTTGTGTTAAACATATTGAGGTAAGGGAAGCACAGCCTAACGAAAGTAGCAATTTTATGTTTGGAAGTGACAAGTCAGGACGCTGTTTTTAATTCCTTGTACCTCCGTCGAAAATACACATCTCCCAAAATGCACCAGCTACACTAATTGATTACGAATCTGTTCTTTCCCCGTGTCGTCATGAAACGGCACTTGCGACTGCGGTAATTCAACTGACATCACAATCATTGTCTTTGACGCTACAGATTTTCTCGAGTTTGTAAAACCGAAGAAGTACCTGGATTTTAATTCATGTCTGCCCCCTTTAAACGGTTTCCGGAAAATCTACAATTCTTCCTGCTAGTTCATTCTCACACCCCTCTAATCTGTAAGCAGAATTCTTGTCCTCCACGAAAGCAGCAACTTCGTTATACATTGCGTGTGCGGATTCTCGCGTAGTGCACAAGCTGTTCAGACGAGTGGGAACTTTGGCTCCAAACATGGGCAGAACCCGCTTTTGTTCGTGCCATTTAACGTCGCAAATGTGGCTAAGTACTGTTATACGAGGAACACAACAGGGAACGCTTTCACGATATTCCAAATCTGTTATTGTACTGAAAACCTGGTCGGAGACAAAAACAAAATATTCGTATCAGTCATCCTCTCCTGTGCGTCTTTAGTAATATTTACTCCCGTCGGCTTAACGTCTGCGAATATGGTTGTAAGTAAAACGATATTCACAAGACACCAATCTGTGTTTATGTAATGTGCTGTAAGTGTCAAATAATGCAACTTTTTCACAAATCATTCCACATAGCAACTGTCGCAGACAATGTTTCATTAATAACTTAGATAATAACAGAAGGCCTTATCCGGTTCCGAGCTGCAGCAACCTCTTCTGTGACATGTTTACTTACACTAGAGAGGTTTCACATAATATCTGAAACGCTGAGTTCTCGATAATATGCGCCTAAATGAATTAATTGTAGGCCTATTTCGTTGAAACCTTCACCAGAAACAACTCTCAAAGTATCATCTCTTTAGTGCACATTGCAACGAACTGTTGTTTTTTTTATATTATTATTAATACGTACATTCCTGAAGGACGTGTGCCAGTGTGGGATATCTTACAACTGTGTTTCTTTAAATGAGTTGCTCCCGACTAGAAACACAATAACATAGACCAGTTTAGGCACGAGACGTATCCTGTAGACTTACTGTTATCGTTTATAACAAATATTTATTTCTTATTTCGCTTTTTAGACCCAATAGTTTCTTCTGCATTTACGCATTGGTTACAGTTTTAATTATTACTGCACTTGCTTTCTCACTCTGCATGATTATAAACACACCACGATTGAGAAGCCTGTGCTGGATGTAGTGGCGGAGGGATAAGGACACGTTTAACGTTGTTATAGTCGAACATTACCTGGGACACGGTCACGCCCTCTACGCTCGGGCACTATAACTAGTGCGGGCAGGCTGTCCGGTTACGCACACTTCGCATTTTGTGCGCGACTACTCGGTCATGCAGGACTGGTCTGTCCCATCACCGACGGCTCCACTTTTTATTTTTATTTATTTACACGTCAAGTTCCTTAGGACCAAATTGAGGAACAAATCTCCAAGGTCATGGAAAGAGTCAGAACATGATATTACAACATGAAAGTAATAACAGATAAAAATAAATGTAAACGAACCTGAAAAAAGTCAATCCATATGTTTAAGTAAACGCTATCAGCAATACAATAAGAATCAGCTTAACTTTTCAAGGAACTCCTCAACAGAATAGAAGGAGTGACCCATGAGGAAACTCTTCAGTTTCGGTTTGAAAGCGCGTGGATTACTGCTAAGATTTTTGAATTCGAGTGGCAGCTTATTGAAAATGGATGCAGCAGTATACTGCACACCTTTTTGCACTAGAGTTAAGGAAGTCCGATCCAAATGAAGATTTGATTTCTGCCGAGTATTAACCGTGGTGTGACCGCCAGACACCACACTTGCTAGGTGGTAGCCTTTAAATCGGTCGCGGTCCATTAGTATACGTTCGACCCGCGTGTCGCCACTATCAGTGAATTGCAGACCGAGCGCCGCCACACGGCAGGTCTAGTCTAGAGAGACTCCCTAGCACTCGCCCCAGTTGTACAGCAGACTTTGCTAGCGATGGTTCACTGACTACATACGCTCTCATTTGATTTGTATCAATCCAAACGACTGCCATTCGGGTGCGTATCCGCCCCTGTATTGTTTCAGCGATATCTACAAACTGTTGGTGCGTCGGTACTTACTGCAGCAAACTATCTGGACGATATTGTGATCTCCGGAAAGACGGAAGAAGAACATTTAGCCAGTCCCAGAGCATTGTTTCAGGTTTTGCGACGAAATGGTTTTCGCTTACGGAAGGACAAATGAGTGATTTTTGCTCGTGACTTGCCATACCTGGGCCATGTACTCAATGCCCAAGGCATACATCCCAGTCCCACACACCTCCGTGCCATACAAGACTTGCCTTCACCGCAGAATTTGAAGCAGCTACAAAGTGTGCTGGGAAAAATTAACTATTGTCGTAAATATGTGCCGCATGCCTCTTCCATATCAGCTCTGCTTCATCGCTTACGCCGCGTTCCGTTCGTCTGGACGACGGAATGCGAACGCGCCTTTCGCTAGTTGAAATCGGCGTTGCTTTCCAATACTTGCCTTACGCCATTCGATCCCCAGAAGCCCCCTTTTGTTGATGGTGGATGCATCGGATTTCGGGATCGGTGCTCTGCTTGCGCACAAAGATGGCTCGCACGATCGCCTTATTGCCTTTGCGTCCAAATTGCTCTCGTCTGCGCAAAGAAATTACTCACAGATCGAGAAAGAAGCATTGGCTCTCGTATTTGCTGTTACAAAGTTTCATGACTTCTTGTATGGTCGTCACTTTACCATAATCACAGACCATAAACCTTTGACATCGCTTTTTCATCCGAACAAGCCTGTACCTCCACATACCGTGCAGAAATTCATTCGCTGGTCTAATTTAACTTGCTTGCATGGTCATTGATTCGGAAACCGATGACGTGGTCGAATCGTTACCGATTGATTTTCGCCGTGTAGCTACAGCCACAACTGCCGACCCTGTCCTTGCTACCGTTCTGCGTTTTGTTGCTACGCAATGGCCCTTGTCAAAGTCGCGGATCGGGGATCCGTTGGTCCGCCGATTTTTTGCTCACCAGGAGTGACTTTTTGTTCGACGTGCTGTTTTGCTGTTGCGTTCTGATAATGATCAGTCCAGGGTCGTGGTCCCACGTTCGTTACAGTCCTCTGTCTTAAAGCTTCTCCACCAAGGACATTGGGGTATAGTGAGAACGAAACAACTTGCTCGTCAGCACTGTACTTGGTTCGGAATAGATGCCGCGATTACAACTATGTGCTCTTCCTGCATGGCATAAACCGAACAACAATCAGCACCACCGCGGAAATACTTTGCGTGGCCAAAAGCCACTTCCCCTTGGCAACGCTTACACATCGATTTTGCTGGTCCATTCTGGAGTGGTCATTTTCTGGAATGCTCGATGGTTGGTTGTGATAGATTCCTTCAGTAATTTTCCTTTTGTTGTCCAGATGTCTTTCACGACGTCATCTGCCACCATCCAAGCATTATCTGCTATCTTTTGCATTGAAGGTCTTCCACAGACTATTGTTTCTGACAATGGCCCACAATTCATGTCCACAGAATTTCAGTTATTCTCCAAGGCCAATGGTATTCGACATCTGACGTCCGCACCGTTTTCGCCACAGTCAAACAGTGCCGCTGAAAGATTGGTCAGGACTTTCAAGTCACAGAAAGTTGAAAGAGTCGCATTCTCGGAAGGACGCGTTATTGCTCTTTTTGTCTTCATATCGCTCTCAGCCCCGAGATGGTCGCTGGATGGCTGAGTTGCTCCACGGTCGCCATCATCGAACCTTGATGTCTTTGTTACATCCGCCGCATCAGGTTCCTGTGCAGTGGCAGACACCTGCTTTTGCCCCAGAAGACGTTGTCTACTACTGCCACTATAGAGGTTCACGGCGCTGGCTCGAAGGGCGCATTCTTCGCTGCCTTGGCCGCGCTATGTATCTGGTTTTGGGGGCCTCTGGTGAGGTGCGCCGGCATCTCAATCAGCTGCGCCTCTGTCGTCGCACGGGATCTGCCTCTCGCCCTCTGCTTTCAGCTAAGGTGCCGTCTGGTCAGCGCCCGGGGACCCATCTACTGGCTCACCTCAGCCCCATGTGTTACCGACGCTGCTTTCCATTTTGCCCCATGGCGACGCCCCGCCTCCGCCGCCGCCTGTTCTCCCGCCGGTGACGCCCGCAGTGGACGCGTCGCTGCAGCCGCCGGGCACCTCCCTGGGTCACGCGCCGCCGATCGCTTCCCGTGAAAAGTTGTCCTCCGACGTGGAACTCTTGCCCGCTCCCGACCATATGTCGTCTTCGCCCGTCGGGTGCCCCGGCCCGATGGAGGTCGACCCTTCGGCCCCTCCTGTCTCTCTACGGGCGCATACACTGCATGTTGGAGTGGTTGGTGTGCACGCTGGAGTAGGTTTTGAGGCGTTCCCTAACTCCCCGCGGTCCGAACGGCAGGGTGCTGGTGGCGCAGCCTCGCCTGTTGTTAGGCTCCCACCTCGTCACACACGACAACATGGGGTCCTCCCCACGGCGGACGGAGGCCTTATACTACAACCGTATGGCGATTCGCGGGGGAGGAATGTGGTGTCACCGCCAGACACCACACTTGCTAGGTGGTAGCCTTTAAATCGGCCGCGGTCCATTAGTATACGTTCGACCCGCGTGTCGCCACTATCAGTGAATTGCAGACCGAGCGCCGCCAAACGGCAGGTCTAGTCTAGAGAGACTCCCTAGCACTCGCCCCAGTTGTACAGCCGACTTTGCTAGCGATGGTTCACTCACTACATATGCTCTCATTTGCAGAGTCGACATTTTAGCATAGGCTTCTGCTACGTCATTTGCTAGCGAGGCGCCATATTCTTCAATAATGTATTCTGAAATGATAATATTGTGAATCATGTACCGTCAAGAGCGACGTTCATCATTAATGGATTAAAGTTAAGTATCAAACTCATTACGTCCACTTTCTGAATTCTAATTCCTTGTCATGTTCCAGACCTCACGTCAGTATAGTCCTTTCCTCCTCACGCCAGCCTGCGTGAGCTAAAACGCGTGCATTTCGGCCTCCACTACTAACACGGTGTTGGTTCTTCTGCCATCACAACATTAACCAAGTGAAAGTTGCTTAATCTTGAGAATAAACTAATATTTCTAACAAGAAACGACAATAAGGAGTATAGATATTAAGAACTAATATTTCTAACAAGAAACGACAATAAGGAGTATAGATATTAAGAGGGCAATGTCAAAATACCCAGACTCGTGAACAGAAGTCGACAGGAGGTTCGTGAACTTGCACCACTTATTGCCCGAACCGCCCGTTTCTGAGCCAAAAATATCCTTCTACAATGGGAAGAGCTATCCCAAAATATAATACCATAAGACATAAGCGAATGAAAATAAGCTAAGTAGACTAATTTTCGTGTCGAAGTATAAATCACTTCTGATGCCGTTCGAATGGTGAAAATGGCAGTATTAAGTCTTTGAATAAGATCCTGAACGTGGTCTTTCCACGACAGCTTACTATCTAGCTGAATACCTAGAAATTCGTACTATTCAGTTTCACTAACCATATGCCAGTTCTGTGAAATTAAAACGTCAGGTTTTGATGAATTGTGTGTTAGAAACTGTAAAACCTGAGTCTTACTGTGATTTAACTGTAGTTTATTTTCTACAAGCCATGAATTGAGGTCATGTACTGCACTGTTTGAATCCGGGCCAATGTTGCACACAGCATACTTTACTATCAAGCTAGTGTTATCAGAAAACAGAAATATTTTAGGGTTACCCGTAATACTAGAGGGCATATCATTTATATAAATAAGTAACAGGAGTACTTGACAGTACCACACTCGGATCCCACATCACATCTGTTTTCATCGTTGTGAATGACCTTTTGCTGCCTGTTGCTAAAGTAAGAGATGAACCAATTGTGAGCTTCTCCCCATATTCCGTAATGGTCCAACTTCTGGAGCAATATTTTGCGATCAACACAATCAAATGCCTTAGTTAAATCAAAAAATACGCCAAGCGTTCGAAACGTTTTGGTTAGCCCATCCAGTATCTCACAGAGAAAAGAGAATATAGCATTTTCAGTTGTTAAACGACTTCTAAAGTCGAACTGTACATTTGATAGCAAATCGTATGATATAAAATGATCAATTATCCTTACATACAAAGCCTTTTCAATAACTTTAGGAAACACTGGTGGCATAGAAATGGGTCTAAAATTATCTGCATTACCCCGTTCTCAATTTTTATAAAGCGGCTTTACTACTGATTACTTTAATCGCTCAGGAAACTGACCATTCCTAAAGGAAAAATTACAAATATGGCTTAATACAGGGCTAACATGCACAGCACAGTACTTTAATATTCTGCTAGACACTCCATGATAACCATGAGAGTACTTAGTCTTCAGTGATTTAATTATTGACTCAGTGTCCCTCTTGTCTGTATCACAGAGGAGTATTTCAGACATCAATCTTGGAAAGACATTTGCCAAGGAAGTTATACGATTTCCTGTGGAAACTAAATTTTTATTTAATTCACCAGCAATGATCAGAAAATGATTGTTAAATACTGTACATATATCTGTTTTATCAGTAACAGAAATACACTCCTGGAAATGGAAAAAAGAACACATTGACACCGGTGTGTCAGACCCACCATACTTGCTCCGGACACTGCGAGAGGGCTGTACAAGCAATGATCACACGCACGGCACAGCGGACACACCAGGAACCGCGGTGTTGGCCGTCGAATGGCGCTAGCTGCGCAGCATTTGTGCACCGCCGCCGTCAGTGTCAGCCCGTTTGCCGTGGCATACGGAGCTCCATCGCAGTCTTTAACACTGGTAGCATGCCGCGACAGCGTGGACGTGAACCGTATGTGCAGTTGACGGACTTTGAGCGAGGGCGTATAGTGGGCATGCGGGAGGCCGGGTGGACGTACCGCCGAATTGCTCAACACGTGGAGCGTGAGGTCTCCACAGTACATCGATGTTGTCGCCAGTGGTCGGCGGAAGGTGCACGTGCCCGTCGACCTGGGACCGGACCGCAGCGACGCACGGATGCACGCCAAGACCGTAGGATCCTACGCAGTGCCGTAGGGGACCGCACCGCCACTTCCCAGCAAATTAGGGACACTGTTGCTCCTGGGGTATCGGCGAGGACCATTCGCAACCGTCTCCATGAAGCTGGGCTACGGTCCCGCACACCGTTAGGCCGTCTTCCGCTCACGCCCCAACATAGTGCAGCCCGCCTCCAGTGGTGTCGCGACAGGCGTGACTGGAGGGACGAATGGAGACGTGTCGTCTTCAGCGATGAGAGTCGCTTCTGCCTTGGTGCCAATGATGGTCGTATGCGTGTTTGGCGCCGTGCAGGTGAGCGCCACAATCAGGACTGCATACAACCGAGGCACACAGGGCCAACACCCGGCATCATGGTGTGGGGAGCGATCTCCTACACTGGCCGTGATCGTCGAGGGGACACTGAATAGTGCACGGTACATCCAAACCGTCATCGAACCCATCGTTCTACCATTCCTAGACCGGCAAGGGAACTTGCTGTTCCAACAGGACAATGCACGTCCGCATGTATCCCGTGCCACCCAACGTGCTCTAGAAGGTGTAAGTCAACTACCCTGGCCAGCAAGATCTCCGGATCTGTCCCCCATTGAGCATGTTTGGGACTGGATGAAGCGTCGTCTCACGCGGTCTGCACGTCCAGCACGAACGCTGGTCCAACTGAGGCGCCAGGTGGAAATGGCATGGCAAGCCGTTCCACAGGACTACATCCAGCATCTCTACGATCGTCTCCATGGGAGAATAGCAGCCTGCATTGCTGCGAAAGGTGGATATACACTGTACTAGTGCCGACATTGTGCATGCTCTGTTGCCTGTGTCTATGTGCCTGTGGTTCTGTCAGTGTGATCATGTGATGTATCTGACCCCAGGAATGTGTCAATAAAGTTTCCCCTTCCTGGGACAATGAATTCACGGTGTTCTTATTTCAATTTCCAGGAGTGTATTTTTACTGTGAACTGACTTTATATCGTCGACCTTGAGCTTCTGACCAGACACTTCCTTCACAACTCACCATATGGTTTTAATTTTATCCTGTGAATTAGCTATTCTATTTCCATACCACATACTCTTTCCCTTCCTAATAACATTTTAAGCACCTTACAATACTGTTTGTAATGGGCTACTGTAGCTTGATTGTGACTACTTATAATATTTTGATATAATTCCCTCGTTGTTCTACATGATATCCTTATCCCACTAGTGAGCCCCCTGGGCTGCCCATTACTGCTAGTACCCCGTTTAGAATGGTGTAATGGAAAGCAACTCTCAAAGAGCATTAGAAATGTGTTAAGTAAAGAACTGTATTTATCACCTATGTTATCGGCGCTATAAACATGCTGCCACTCTTGTTCCTTGACAATTTTTAAAATACTCACTATTGCCGTTGGGTTAACTTTCCTACATAGTTTGTAATGAAATGTGACATTGGTTTGAGTACAAAAGCCTATTAGTGCTAAAATGTGTGCATCGTGGTCTGAAAGGCCATTCACGCTCTTACAAACAGAATGACCCTCTAGTAATGAAGAATGAATAAAAATATTATCTATGGCTGTGCTACTGTTCCCCAGCACCGTAGTTGAAAAAAACACAGTTTGCATCAGATCGTGTGAATTTAGATCTACCAACATCCTTTTTCTTGCACAATCATATACAAAATTAATATTGAAGTCACCACATGTAACTAGTTTCTGGTACCCCCTACAAAGTGAATCAAGAACCCTCTCTGGCTTGATCAGAAATGCTCTGAAGTCGGAGTTATGGGACCTATAAACAACAACAGTTAGAAGTTTAGTTTTACTAAATTCAAGTAACTCTACACAGCATTCAAATATCTGTTCAGTGCAGTGTCTTGATACGTCTATGGACTCAAATGGAATACTGTTATTCACGTACACAAGGGACTCCTTGAGAAACAGCCAGCTAATCTGTAGCCTGGTAAAGGAGGGCCTCTGAATTGCCAAATTATTTAAGTGGTGCTCTGATATACCAATAATTTCAGAGTCAACATCTATAAGCAGTTCACTAACTTTATCTCTAATACTTCTTATATTCCACAAGGCACATGTCCATGAAACACATGGTCAGCTTTTCTTCTAAACCTGAGCCACAGTTCTTCACACGCTTCTCTCTAGAATCAAACGTTTTGAATTCCTCAAGGACCTTAAACACACACACACACACACACACAAACGCATACACGCACAATTTATCGACCGACCGACAAATTTCGTGGCAGCCCACACAACGCACGTCCCGGCCGACTACACTCGAACGACTGCAGCGCCGCCCTGCACCTTTCGCTGGTTGTGACGTTATGTTCTACGAGATATCGCTTAGTGTTACACAGAAAAAGAATTGGGATTTGGCTTAGCTGTTTTCGAACGAAAAATGCCAGAAAAGGCTGTGGTAAAGCTGCAGGTAAAGAAATGGATAATGCAATGGAAGAAATACACCTACACTGTGTTACTAACGGAGCTGGGACCCGAAGATTTTTGGAATGGATGAAAACTGCTTTTCAGAACATACAGAAGATACAGTCGTGAAGTTGTAGTAGTAGTAGTAGTAGTAGTAGTTAGTAGCTTTATTCATCTGTAGATCTGGTTTTACATGGATATGGGCCATGTCAAACTATTTACAAGTTACGACCAATTTAAAATAAGCTAATTCCTATACACATACATTTACAGACTTCTAGTCAGAGACAATCATTAGATTTATTCCTGATATACAATACTTTTTTTTTAAAAAAAAATCATTAAATAATGTAATGCCACACTGATCACTCATATTTCAGTATCAGTCACTGCACACACTATACAGACATTGTTTCATAACACTTCACTCACTACACACACACACACACACACACACACACACACACACTGTTGATACCTGAGCCATTTTCTGTACTGCAACTTCCCATCTGCAATCCTGAAAAAGTGAGTCAGCATCCCTCTATAATGTTGAGCTCAGAAGGAGGAAGAGGTGTTAGTATTGTGCTATGCATAGCTTGCGGGTAAGTATTTCTAGAAAAGGAAAAAAATAAGGAAAAAACATAATGTGTAGGTGTTACATGGAAAGTTGGGTGTTTTATAATCATTATTGTTATTTATTTGTATAACTGTTCTTTACCAAACCCATATCGTTTTATCTAAGTAATCCTTCACTGTATAAAATGTGATGCATAACATGTACATTTTAGCTACCGTATTAAATAAGTGTATTTTTGCAATTTCTTTAATCTCTTTTGGTATTTTATTGTACAGTTTTATTCCTTGGTAGAAAATGCTGTTGGAATTTTTTGTTTATTTTTTCTTGGCAAATGTAAGTTGAGCTCAGCTCTTGTTCCATGGTCATGGACAAAGCTGTTTGTGCAGTAATTACCAATGACATTTTTGATGTGTACAACTGACTAGTAAATGTATTCCCATCGGGCAGTAAAGCCCCCAGTGTTTTGAACAGATCTTTACAATGAGCTCGACTACTATTTTTGGTTATTATTCTTATGATTCTTTTCTAGAGTTTGAAAATTGTGTTCATATTTTGTTCATTTGTTCCCCAACGCCGGCCGCGGTGGTCTCGCGGTTCTAGGCGCGCAGTCCGGAACCGTGCGACTGCTACGGTCGCCGGTTCGAATGCTGCCTCTGGCATGGATGTATGTGATGTCCTTTGGTTGGTTAGGTTTAAGTAGTTCTAAGTTCTAGGGGACTGATAACCACAGCAGTTGAGTCCCATAGTGCTCAGAGCCATTTTTGTTCCCCAAAAAAATATGACATAGCTGAGATCCCCTTCTATACCCGCAGGACAGGACAGATAGTTTAATTTGTGGAAAGGGACCAAAATGAGTGGCTGTCAATTACACTCGAACATACTACTTTATTCATCTGACAAACATTAAAAGAATAAGAAAACATTAAAAACAGAGCTAGCCAAACATTAATTTCATACCTCAATTCCCGGCTAAATGCGCCTTTCAATATCATACTTCAAGGGCAAAACAACTTTAATTTAAAACCAACTGAAGGCCAATCACTTAAGAATCAAACACATGAATTTGAATTTTAAAAGGCAGAAGGCCTCATCTTTAAAACATTTCTCTAAATTAGGCTGAAGGCCCAAACAATCTCACACGTTAAGGGCAAAACAAATTTACTTTAAAATCGGCTAGAAACCATACACAAACATCAAGGACAAATAAGAAAAGGCAGCACATCAAACGGCGCTCAGAACTTTCCTAGGGTCGGCCTGGAATTCACACACTAACGCTTGCTTAGGTGAGACAGGCAGATGGCCCAACAATTCTCACTCCGACAGCAACCCAACTGACAGACAGTCACCTGACGAAGCGACAGGATAACATCCTCTCCACCCGACCAGCACACAACAGGGAGTTCAATGGAACAACGCAGAAGGTATTGGCGCCCACAACGAATTACACATTCAGCTGTCAAACTACATGTCGTGCAGGACAGCCACAACACAAGGAGAAAAATACAAATGGTTCAAATGGCTCTGAGCACTATGGGACTTAACTGATGAGGTCATCAGTTCCCTAGAGCTTAGAACTACTTAAACTTAACTAACGTAAGGACATCACACACATCCATGCCTGACGCAGGATTCGAAACTGCGACCGTAGTGGTCGTGCAGTTCCAGACTGTAGCGCCTAGAACCGCTCGGCCACTCTGGTCGGCGAGAAAAATACGCTGCCTGAATTTACGTCAACGCCAGGGCAGGTAACCAGAACATTAACGGCCACAAGGGAGAAGATTTCGCTGGTGCACTTCAATTCAAAAATAATTAAGTTAAACTCCATAGGAGGGCGGCTAGTTTTTCACCTACTTGAAAATACACATTGTTGCTCACAGGAATGTCCCAACAGCCCACAACGAAATTCAAACGACACAATGTGAACAGTTGGGGCTGGCTGGTAGATTAAGTAAGGACTCAACTTTCGTGTATGGGATCGGTGAGCCAAGGACCTCGTAGCAATGGGAACAGCCCCTCACACTCCAACCACACGTGAATGCCGCCAGCGGCCCCGGCCAGACCCGCACCATGGAGACTTCCTCGCTGCTCCACACGAAGAGGGCACAGCCAGAAGCGATAAGCGTGAGGCCAAAGATAGTACAAGGGTGCGAATATCGATACATGCTGCTGCTGCGACTCGTGAAGAGAGAGGATAACAGCATAACCGCGATAAGTGTGGGAGACTAATCACAGAATAGCAACCAAGGTTTAATGAAAAACATATTACGGGCCAGCCACAGCTCAACCTTCCCCCTTAAACTCAACACAGGGAGGGGGTGACTCATACCCTAAGCTACCTGAACTTAACTTGGCTAAGGTGAACCCGATACTGGTTACCCGAACAGTATCCTTGACCAACAGATTTACCGGGCCTAACATACGCATCATGGTGCAAGACCCCAGAAAACGGGGAGTAAATTTACTAAGATTCCCGCCACGCACCTGCCTCCCCAGGAAATTGCGGACATAGACTTGATCCCCTGGCCTGCCCATAAAAATTTCTCGATTACTACTATAACGCTCAGCTTGTTTGTTATGTGCTCTGAGTATATTTCGTCTGGCCTGGTTCCAGTTTCCCTTGATAACTTGAGGACTAAATATCTCGTGGAATAAGATCTTGAATTCCCCACAAGTTCGAAAGAGGGGAATTAATGGGATACGAAAGGATCAAGGAGGCGGGCGTAGCTCGCAAAACTTCATGACGCGGTATTAAAGGCAAAACTAAGCCAAGGAGGACTGGAGTCTCATTTACTAGGCGTTTTCTGATGATAAATAATCAATTCTGACTTAAGATTTCGGTTAACTCTTTCCGCATGGGACCCCTGCGGATAATATGGGGTGGTTGTGATATGCTTGACACCGTTCTGAAAACAGAAGGCCTTGAAAGGAGCCGAAAGGAAAGCAGGAGCATTATCGCTAACTAGCTACTTAGGTGGGCCAAAAACACTGAAGACATTAGTTAAAAGAGAAATAGTAGTGGGAGCGATAACGTTATGGCTCGGGAGGAGCCAAGTAAATCTGGAGAACGCCTCGATAATAACTAGCACATATCGATGACCCTTCTTATTACTAGGTAAAGGTCCTAAATAACGAAAAACAGGGCGCACCAAAGCTACAGGCAAACAGATCTTGCACTGCTTAGCATCGCCCACCCTCTTACAGAGAATACCACTCTTAACAACAAACTCATCCGACTGCTCTCCTGCCAACACACGTTGCTTAATCTGGGCCCAATCAGAGTCCTGATCCCGATGCTGAGCAACCTCCTCAAACAAGAGGGGAATTTCACCCGACACTCTACAATTAAGACTGTCTCCCTCTACCTGCTGGTTTCCCTTACTAGGTGTAGTTTTGGCGAACATCCGGCTGAGGACATCCGCAAGGATATTTTCAGAGCCTCTCACATGTTTAACTTTACACTGAAATACCGAAATACGTACCGCCCATCTGGCAACATGTCCAGTTTTACGCGACCTAGCCAACACCCAACTGCTTGTCCGTTTCTAATTGGAAAACCCGATGTTCAAGGTGGAAGCGGTACTTCTCCAACGCAAATAAAACGGCCAAAGCCTCGCACTCGTAGACAGAGTACCTAAGTTCGGCATCAGTTAACCGATGCGTAGGCTAGAGGCTGTATCTGCCTCTCAAACTCCTGGAGGAGAACAGCTGAAATACCGGCATTAAAAGCGTCAGTTTGAACAACAAACCTTTTATTAAAACCGGGTACTCCAAGAACCGGAGGACTGGCTATTGCTCCTTAATGTGCTCAGAGACGGTTTCGTGGGCGGGTCCCCATTCAAAACGCGCGCCCTTCCGCCGTAACTGATTTAAGGGTGCCGCCAACTGAGTAAAATTGGGATCGAAACGCCTACAGTAGTTCGCCATGCCTGTGTATTTAGCAATTCTTCGCTTATCAGTAGGTGAAGGCAAAGCCCGCAAGGCTTTAGTTCGCTCTTGGTCGATGCAAATACTCTGACCTGACACTATATGACCCAAGAAAGCTACCTGCTGCTTGGCTAGCGTCATCTTACTAGGCTTAACGGTCAACCCGGCTGCCTGTAACTTAAAAGAACTTGCTAGATATGCTCCAAATGGTCCTGAAACGAACAGACACAGATAGATAACTAAGTCGTCCAAATAGTTGTACGCACAGACTAAGTTCAAGTCGCCAAGGATATTATCCAGAAAACGAGTAAGCACAGCTGCACCAGTCGCTAGCCCAATAGGAACTCTGTTAAACTCAAACAAGTTCCAATCAGTACAAAACGCAGTAACATGTTTACATTCTTCAGCCAAGGGAATCTGATAATAGGCCTGATTCAAATCGAGGACCGTAAACCAATTAGCGCCAGCAAAGCAAGGACAACCCTAACGTTCAAACGGCGGTAGGCAACTACAGGTCTGAAATCGCGCCCTCATCTTTATGTACAAGAAATATTGGGGACGGATAAGCAGATGTAGAAGGCCTAATCACTTCTTGTTGGAGCATCTGACATATTTTAGACTTGAGTATCTTCACTTTAGGGGGTGAGAAGCGATATGGGAACTGCCTAACCGGAATATTGTCGCACAGATGGATATGATAATCAAGGGGGTGAGAAGCGATTTGGGAACTGCCTAACCGGAATGTTGTCACACAGATGGATATGATAATCAAGAACGTTAGTGTGGTGTCACCGCCAGACACCACACTTGCTAGGTGGTAGCCTTTAAATCGGTCGCGGTCCGTTAGTATACGTCAGACCCGCATGTCACCACTATAAGTGATTGCAGACCGAGCGCCACCACACGGCAGGTCTAGAGAGACTTCCTAGCACTCGCCCCAGTTGTACAACCGACTTTGCTAGCGATGGTTCACCGACAAAATACGCTCTCATTTGCCGAGACGATAGTTCAGCATAGCCTTCAGCTACGTCATTTGCTACGACCTAGCAAGGCGCCGTTATCAGTTACTATTGATATTGAATCATGTACCGTCAAGACCGACGTTCACCATTAATGAATTAAAGTTAAGTATTCCACCAGCTACGTCCGTTTTTCTAAATTCTAATTTCCTTGTCCTGTTCCAGACCTCACGCCAGCCTGCGTGAGCTAAAACGCGTGCCTTTCGGCCTCCTTCTAGTAACATGGTGTTGGCTCTCCTGCCAATCAAAACATTTGCGACGGGGCACAACCGCGTTCTTATCGATATTGCCCTGATTTGCTTGTGTAATGGCTTCGCCACAATCTCCAGATGTACTGTCCGAATTTTATTGCTTACAGAACCAGCAGACGCAGGCCTTACTGGATGCCCTTGGACAGCTCGTCGAGGGTCAACGTCTGATGCAAAACGATGCGGCAGCAGCCGCTCCACCGCTAACGCAGCCACAACACGCTGTTGCACCAACTTTCCGACCTTTTGATGCTGCACTGGAAAGCTGGACGGAATGGTCACGCCAATTTGGATTCCATCTCGCCGCCTATAGAATTCAAGGTAACGAGCGGCAGCCTTTTTTGTTATCATCCGTTGGGGTGACCACATACCATGTGATAGACAAATTATTTCCCCGACGCGACGTAGAAACTCTGTCCTACGACCAAATTTTCTCTGCATTCGATGCATATTTCAAAGAACCAGTCAATGTAGTTGCGAAGAGGTATACCTTCTTTCATACAAAACGTATGGCAGGTCAGACTAATCGGGAGTGGGCTGAAACCTTGCAAGGCCTTACTAGGGATTGTGCTTTTGAGTGTCAATGTGGACTCCCTTATTCAGATACTATGGTACGTGATGCAATTGCACAGAACGTTTCTGATCTTAGTATAAGGGAACAGATTTTGAAACTAGTCAATCCCTCCTTTCTACAAATGATGGACATAGTGGATCAGCAGGTCACACTTGACTTTGCTCAGGAATCATTTGAATCTTCACCAGCCGTGTGTCAGGTTAACCAACACGCCGGCGAGCTGCACGGAGCAGTAAACAGCCCTCGCGCCCGGCCGTGCCACTGCCGCCAGGCTCTCAGCCACGTGTGCCACGCAGGCAAGGAAATGCAGTGCTAAAATCATGCCCGCAGTGTGCTACTAGACATTCGCGTGAGAATTGCCTGTCACGCGAGGCTATTTGCTTTTTCTGTAATAAAGAAGGACATGTTCAGAGTGTTTGCCAGAAAAAGCTCAGATCAGAAACTCACAACCATTCCAGGCCCTTTGCTTCGCGCCGAATTCGAACCAAGGATACCCAGGCTCGTGAAACTTCAGCCATGGAAATTCATGTAGTTCATTCCACTCCGCTCAGTGCCACTCTCTCTAACAGTGACTGTGTTCGTCCCACAAATAGTGTGCGTCGACATCGCCGGAAATCCCGTCAAGTCGCAAGTGATTATGTACCAGTGTCAGTTCACGTCACACGAGACAGTCGCTCTTGTCATCAGCAGGACAATAAACTTTTTGTAGACTTGGAAATTAATGGCAAAGTGATACCATTTCAGCTCGATACCGGAGCTGCAGTTTCACTGCTCAATCAAGACACGTACAAACAGCTGGGAACACCTCCGTTGCATGCCGCAAATGTTAAGTTAACTAGTTATTCAGGTCAAGAGATCCCTGTGTTAGGACAATGCAGCCTTCTTGCAACATACAAAGGACAAACAAAACTTGTGTCATTTTACGTCCTTCGTTCTTCTTCTACAGTGAACTTGTTTGGTTTAGATTTATTTCAGTTGTTTAACTTGTCTATAGTAAATCAGGTCCTATCAGTGAACCAGACTGTGCCTTCAGACAGTGTTTCTCTTCTATGTGATGAATTTGCAGACGTTTTTGCACTGGGCCTTGGTTGCGCTAAGAACTATAAAGCACATTTGGAACTGAAAGTAAACGCGCAACCGAAATTTTTCAGAGCGCGCAATGTTCCCCACGCATTGCGTGATGAGGTCGCAAGAACATTACACGATTTGGAATCACAGGGTGTGATTGAACGTGTGCAGCCTTCTCTCTGGGCATCACCCTTAGTCATTTTGCCAAAACTTTCGGGAAAATTGAGACTTTGTGTGGACTTCAAGGCAACAGTGAATCCATAACTAGTGATTGCAACTTTTCCTTTACCCTGCCTGGAAGATCGTTTTGACAAACTGTGCCAGGGTAAATATTTTTCGAAGTTGGACCTCGCAGATCCGTACTTGCAAATATCGGTGGACGAAGAATCCCAGCGCGTTTTGGTGGTTAACACGCATCTTGGTTTGTATCAATTCAAACGACTGCCATTCGGGTGTGCATCCGCCCCTGCATTGTTTCAGCAATATCTACAAACTGTACATCGGTCCCTACTACAGCAAATTATCTGGATGATATTGTGATCTCCGGAAAGACGGAAGAAGAACATTTGGCCAATAGCAGAACATTATTTCAGGTCTTGCGACAAAATGGTCTTCGCTTGCGGAAGGACAAATGTGTGTTTTTTGCTCGTGACTTGCCCTACCTGGGATATGTACTCAATGCCCAAGGCATACATCCTAGTCCCGAGCACCTCCGTGCCATACAAGACTTGCCTTCGCGGCAGAATTTGAAGCAGCTACAGAGTGTGCTGGGAAAAATCAACTATTATCATAAATATGTGCCGCATGCCTCTTCCATTTAAGCTCTGCTTCATCGCTTACGCCGTAAAGGTGTTCCGTCGTCTGGACGACGGCATGTGAACGCGCCTTTCTCCAGTTGAAATCGGCGTTCCTTTCCAATACTTGCCTTACGCCACTCGATCCCCAGAAGCCCCTTTTGTTGATGGTAGATGCATCGGAATTCGGGATCGGTGCTGTGCTTGCGCACAAAGATAGATCGCACCATCGCCCTATTGCCTTTGCGTCCGAATTGGTCTCGTCTGCGCAAAGAAATTATTCACAGATCGAGAAAGAAGCATTGACTCTCGTATTTGGTGTTAAAAAGTTTCATGATTTCTTGTATGGTCGTCACTTTACCATCATCACAGACCACAAACCTTTGACATCGCTTTTTCATCCGAACAAGCCTGTAACTTCACGTACAGCGCAGAAATTCATTCGCTGGTCTATTTTCCTCTCGCAGTACTGCTACGATATCTTGTATCGGTGCACTGCTAAGCACGGAAACGCTGATGCGTTGTCCTGTTTGCCTGTTGCTGTGGATAGAGCTTTCGATTCCTCCGAACTTGCTTGCATGTTCATTGATGTAGCAACCGATGACGTGGTCGAATCGTTTCCGATTGATTTTCGTCTTGTAGCTGCAGCCACAGCTGCTGACCCTGTCCGTGCTACCGTTCCGCGTTTTGTTGCTACGCAATGGCCCTTGTCAGAGTCACGGATCGGGGATACATTGGTTCGCCGATTTTTTGCTCACAAGGAGAGACTTTTTGTTCGACGTGGTGTTTTGCTGTTGCGTTCTGATAATGATCAATCCAGGGTCGTGGTCCCACGTTCGTTACAGTCTTCTGTCTTAAAGCTTCTCCACCAAGGATATTGGGGTATAGTGAGAACAAAACAACTTGCTCGTCAGCACTGTACGTGGTTCGGAATCGATGCTGCGATTACGAATATGTGCTCTTCTTGTATGGTGTGTGCCGAACAACAATCAGCCCCACCGCAGAAATTCTTTGCATGGCCAAAAGCCACTTCCCCTTGGCAACGCTTACACATCGATTTTGCTGGTCCATTCTGGAATGCTCGACGGTTAGTTGTGGTAGATTCATTCAGTAATTTTCCTTTTGTTGTCCATATGTCTTCCACGACGTCATCTGCCACCATCCAAGCGTTATCTCCTATCTTTTGCATTGAAGGTCTTCCGCAGACTATTGTTTCCGACAATGGCAGACAATTCATGTCCGCAGAATTTCAGTCATTCTGCAAGGCCAATGGTATTCGACATCTGACGTCCGCGCCGTTTTCGCCACAGTCAAACGGTACCGCTGAATGATTGCTCAGGACTTTCAAGTCACAGATGTTGAAGTTAAGAGAGTCGCATTCTCGGGAGGACGCGTTATTGCTCTTTTTGTCCTCGTATCGCTCTCAGCCCCGAGATGGTCGCTGGATGGCTGAGTTGCTCCACGGTCGTCATCATCGAACCTTGATGTCTTTGCTACATCCGTCGCATCAGGTTCCTGTGCAGCGGCGGGCACCTGCTTTTGCTCCAGGCGACGTTGTCTACTATCGTCACTACCGAGGTTCACGGCGCATTCTTCGCTGCTCGGACGCGCTATGTATTTGTGTTTGGGGGCCTCTGGTGAGGTGCGCCGGCATCTCAACCAGCTGCGCCTCTGTCGTCGCATGGGATCTGCCGCTCCCCATCTGCTTTCAGCGACGGTGCCGTCTGGTCAGCGCCCTGGGGACCCATCTACTGGCTCGTCTCAGCCCCAGGTGTTACCGACGTTGCCTTCCATTTTGCCCCATGGCGACGCGCCGCCGCCACCGCCTGTTCTCCCGCCGGCGACGTCCGCAGTGGACGCGTCGCTGCAACAGCCGGGCGCCTCCCTGGGTCACGCGCCGCCGATCGCTTCCCGTGACCAGTTGTCCTCCGACATGGAACTCTTGCCCGCTCCGGACCATATGTCTCTTCGCCCGTCGGGTGCCCCGGCCCGATGGAGGTCGACCCTTCGGACCCTCCTGTCTCTCTGCGGGCGCATACACCGCATGTTGGCGTGCACCCTGGAACAGGTTTTGAGGCGTTTCCTAGCTCCCCGCGGTCCGAATGGCAGGGTGCGGGTGGAACAGCTTCGCCTGTTGTTATGCTCCCCACCTCGTCGCATACGTCAACATGGGGTCCTCCCCACGGTGGGCGGAATCCTTATGCCACCACCGTACGCCGATTTGCGGGGGTGGAATGTGGTGTCACCGCCAGACACCACACTTGCTAGGTGGTAGCCTTTAAATCGGGCGCGGTCCGTTAGTATACGTCGGACCCGCGTGTCGCCACTATCGGTGATTGCAGGCCGAGCGCCGCCACACGGCAGGTCTAGAGAGACTTCCTAGCACTCGCCCCACTTGTACCACCGACTATGCTAACGATGGTTCACTGCCTACTTACGCTCTCATTTGCCGAGACGATAGTTTAGCATAGCCTTCAGCTACGTCATTTGCTACGACCTAGCAAGGCGCCATTATCAGTTACTATTGATATTGAATAATGTACCGTCAAGACCGACGTCCACCATTAATGGATTAAAGTTAAGTATTGCACTAGCTACGTCCGTTTTTCTAAATTCTAATTTCCTTGTACTGTTCCAGACCTCACGCCAGCCTGCGTGAGCTAAAACGCGTGCATTTCGGCCTGCTTCTAGTAACACAGTGTTGGCTCTCCTGCCAACCAAAACAGTTAGTAACACCCAAGTGACCACTCAGGAGCTGGGGAAAACTGTGCAACAAATCGCGTAACTTAGAAGCCTGATGGGGCAATAGATGGGCCAGATCATAGTCGTCAGCTGCAGCCTCAACGACCAAAGCGCCATCAGTTCGATGTACAATAGGTTTAGCGCATTCGCAAAGGCCAAACTTCTCCTCAGGAGCGAATGTAAAGGAAAAGGTTTGCCCGGAATAATCCAAGGCCAACCAGTGAGATCCCCTGCTATACCCGCAGCACAGGACAGATAGTTTAATTTGTGGAAAGGGGCCAAAATGAGTGGCTGTCAATTACACTCGAACGTACTACTTTATTCATTTGACAAACATTACAGGAATAAGAAAACATTAAAAACAGAGCAAGCCAAACATTAAATTTAGAACTTAACTCCCTGTTAAATGCGCCTTTCAATCTCACGCTTCAAGAGCAAAACAACTAATTTAAAACCAGCTGAAGGCCAATCACTTAAGACTCAAAAATAAGAATTAGAATTTTAAAAGGCAGAAGGCCTCACTTGAAATATTTCTCTAAATTAGGCTGAAGGCCCAAACAATCTCACGCCTAAAGGCCAAAACGACTTTAATTTAAAATCGGGTAGAAGCCATACAGAAGCAAACAACATGGATAAATAAGAAAAGGCAGCACATCAAACGGCGCTCAGAAGTTTCCAAAGGTCAACCTGGAATTCAAACACTAACGCTCGCTTAGGTGAGACAGGCAGTCGGCCCATCTCAGTCTGATGGCAACCCAATTGACAGACAGTCAACGGTCCAAGCGACAGGATCACTTCCGCTATACCCGACCAGCACGCTATAGGGAGCTCAATGGAACAACGCAGAAGGTATCGGCACTCACAACGAATTACACATTCAGCTGTCAAACTACATACCATGCTGGACAGCCACAACACGACGAGAAAAATATTCTGCCTGCCAGGGCAGGTAACTGGAACGCTAACGGCCACAAGGCAGAAGATTTTGCTGGTGCACTTCAATTCCGAAATAATCAAATTAATTTAAACTCCACAGGAGGGCGGCTAGAATTTCGTCAACTTGAGAACACACGTTGTTGTTCACAGGAATGTCCCAACAGCCCACAACGAAATTCAAAGGACACATTGTGAACAGTTGGGGCTGGCTGGTAGATTAAGTAAAGACTAAACTTTCGTGTCCGGGATCGGTGAGCCACGGACCTCGTAGCAGTGGGAACAGCCCCTCACACTCCGACCGCGCGTGGACGCCGCCAGCAGGCCTAGCCAGACATGCGACACGGAGACTTCCTCGCTGCTCCATGCCAAACGAGCAACATCCCGCACACAGCACAGCCAGAAACGATAAGCACGAGTACAAGGGTGCGAATATCGATACACGATGCTGCTGCGACTCGCGGAGGAAGAGGATAACAGCATAATCGCGATAACTGCGGGAGACTAATCACAGAATAGCAACCAAGGTTTAATGAAAAGCATAACACGAGCCAGCCACGGCTCAGTAGCGAAGAATTGAGTGCACATATGAATAATGTGTAACTAAAACATCTCGCACGTTACACACTGATGATAGGATTCTGAGTGCGTAACATGCTGATGGCATTCCGTTTGCAAGTACCTTTGTGTGTTCACACCACTTCTACTGAGAATCAATATTCATTCCTAGAAATTTTACATTTGTTACACAGTCTATAGAGGTACCAGCTACATTTAATTTGACATTGTCTTTTCCCTCTTCAAACTGAAATTCATAGCATTAATTTTCTGTTTGTTCAATGTCACTTTATTGCTTATTGACCAATCATAAACTTCCTTGAGAGTTTCATTTGCTTTCTCTGCAAGGAGTTCTCTTGTCATCTCAGTGACTAAAATATTGCTGTCATCAGGAAATAGAATTTTTTCACCATGAGTAACACTGCTGGGAAACTCATTGATGTATATCAGGAATAGTATTGGTCCTAATATACTATCTTGCAGAACACCTATATTGATGTATTTTGGTTCTGATAGGTGTTTTACTAAATGTTTAGATCCATCTGAAGTATGTGTTATCTCTACTCTCTGTACCCTGTATGCTAGATACGATCGAAACCAGTCATTAGCTACCCTTCTCATTACTAATACTTCTAATTTATTTAAGCGAATCCTATGGCCTTAGAAAGATCCAAAAATATGCCTGTGACACTCTCATCCTTATCGAGAGCATCAAGTACATCGTTTGTGAATTCTACTATGACTGACTCTGTATTTTTGCCACTTTGGAAACCAAAATGATTCGCTTAAAAGATTGTATTTATTGAGGTAATTCATTAATCTGCCTTTCATAATTGTTTCTATTATTTTTGAGAATGCTGGCAGCAGGAAAATGGGATGGTAGTTTTCTATGTCTTCTGCGTTACCTTTCTTAAGCAAACGTACAACTCTTGCCCGTTTTAACTGCTCTGGAAATGTCCCTGATGTGAAGGATTAGCCGGCCGGTGTGGAAGAGCGGTTCTAGGCGCTTCAGTGTGGAACCGCGCGACCGTTACGGTCGCAGGATCGAATCCTGCCCCGGGCATGGATGTATGTGATGTCGTTAGGTTAGGTACGTTTAAGTAGTTCTAAGGTCTCGGGGACTGGTGACCTCAGATGTTAAATCCCATAGTGCTCAGAGCCATTTGAACCAGAGCCATTTCTGAAGGTTTCATTTCTTATATTTGTTACGGGGCCTTGTATAATACCTATGCATTGTTTCAGTATACACATCGGTACTTCATCTAAACCTACTAACTTTTATTTTTTAGTTTTTGATCATTTTTATTGACTGCATTCTCTGAGGTTGGAAGTAACATCATTGTACATTGTTATAGGAATTATATTTGTTTAGGGGCATATTTGCTGTAACTTCTCTGCAATACTTGAAAAATGCCCGTTTACATAGTTTGCTAAGTGTTGTGGATCATTTATTACCTTATCCCCCTCCATTAGCAATATGTTATTCTGTGTTTGTTTGCCTCTTCCCGTTTTCTTTTTTATAACATCCGAGACTGCTTTTCTTTTATTCTCTACATTATATATTATTTTGTCATTATATGAATTTTTGCAGTAATCAGCACCCTCCTATAGATCTCTTTGTATCTATGATAGAAAATTAAGAATTCTGGATCATTGCTACTCTTTTCCATGAAACTGTTAGCTCTAAACTGCGAGAGAGACTGTTAGCTACATCACGATTTCTAGGCATTGGCATAATTTGTGAAGACCTCAAATTCGGCGTAATGGATCCCCACAATTATTATCTAAAATGTTTCTTGAAACCTGCAAAGTGATTCATAGCTTCCTGAGGAAATATGTCATGATAAAGCAAAGGCAAAACAAATAAAATAAATTATGTTCATGTAAACTTAATGAATTAATGTATGTGTGGTCCGACGCGCCCGACTTCCCGACAATGAAAGTTAGTCGGTCTGTCGGTCAAAGCACGGACACACGTCCAATTTGACGGTTGGTCGATCAGTCGGCTGGTGCAAGCGAGGCACCACGACAGGCGGTACTCTCGAGTCACGTGATCTTGCTGACTGCTGCGACGGACGAAACGAACAGCTGTACGTTATTCCGCTGCCTGCTACGCTTGCTGTTGGACTGCTATACTAGTTGCTCGAGTTTATTTCTGCGTTTCAAGTTTTTCCATTTGTTGTTCCTGTAGTTTTCCTGTTGTTTCACTGGTGTTTGAGGTTTTCCTGTTATTTCAGTAGTTTTTGGTTTCCTGTTGTTCCACTAGTTTTTGAAGTTTCCTGTTTCACCAGTTTTTGAAATTTTCCTATTATTCCAGTAGTTTTTGAAGTTTTTCTATTATTCCAGTAGTTTTTGAAGTTTTTCTATTATTCCAGTAGTTTTTGAAGTTTTTCTATTATTCCAGTAGTTTTTGAAGTTTTTCTATTATTCCAGTAGTTTTTGAAGTTTTTCTATTATTCCAGTAGTTTTTGAAGTTCTTCTATTATTTCAGTAATTTTTGAAGTTTCCCATTTCAGTAGTTTTTCAAGTTTCCCGGTTGAGTAGTTTCTCCAAGGTTTTCCAAACGTTTTCCTGTTTCCAAAGTTTTCCGAGCTTTTCCAGTCAACTACCACAGTAAGTGAAGTCGTTTATATTTCCTGCGTATTGTATTTTGCAGTGCTGTTAAGTCCATCAAATAACTCAACTTCTTAGCTTCACTGAAAACAGCACTGTCCACGTATTAGTTCTTATAAACATGTGATGCTTACTGATTAAAACTTTCCTCTGAGACAATGTGCATAATAGCACGCTCATTGCGACTATTTTGACAGTAAATATAAAACGAGCTACATTTTACGGTATTTGCCCATTTACATTCGATTGATGGTTGATTTTTTCATTTTAATCAGAAGTGGCTGTGCTGTTTATTTTTGCATCAGAGGTTTTATTTCCGTTATTCGACAGAAGGTGTTTTACCCATCTGACTCTGAAAGCCCGTGTGGTGAAGACTGAAGGAAAGTTTTGAAACCGACCAAAGTAACAAATGTTCTCAGCATTTTCGGGATGAGCACAGACAACGGACGTAAATTTAGTTAAGGAAATTCACGAGCAGGTCATTACTTGTTGCAGTGGGCGAAGACATTTTCTGCGATAAGCTTCCAACAATTGTTTCTACCGATAGCAAACGATTTTTTAAAGGTAGTAAGAATGTGAGTGCTGATAGTGTGTTTGTGTTGTGTTTTAGGGAATGTTTTTGGTTTAGTTTGCATGTGTGGCGTGTTTATATTTGGCGTATTGTTGCGGTCGTGGCTCTCTCTGGTGGTGTGTTTATGGGTAGCGTGTTACATGGCGAAGAGGTTAATTTCCGTGGTAGCATTGCACGTGTGTGGTATCGTTGGTGACTGCTTTCAGTGTAATATTTTTAGTGAGTTAACGATTTTGGTTTTGTTATGTCTACGTCATTGTATTTTTTTCTGTTCGTCGTGTGTGAATTTTGGTAAAGTGCTTTGTTCATGTCTTTGGTAGTTATGGATATGATGGGGGACAGTGCGTTGTCTGTCGTGGTCGACAGAAGCGTCCGATCCCACGCGTCGGCTTTGACCCGAGACGTAAGGGTGTTGTCGTGTGTGACGTCATGACGGCGCGGAGTTTGGTTTGAGTGTGGCTGTCTCCAGTTCTGTTTTATCTTATTTTATTTACTTTTCTGATCTGTTCGTTCTATCTCATGAGATTTTTAAAATTTAAAAACACTTATTACTTATGTTAATTATGTTTCCTCCAATTTCTGTTTTAGTTTATTATATTTATCTTTCTGATCTGTTCGTTCTATCCCGTGAGATTTATTTTTAAAAAAGACACACTAATCAGCTACTGAAGCATCTTTACCTTCTATGGGTTGCAGGGGTTACGACCCCTGGGGAGGTGGGTGGGTATTCATACATGGCTGTCTTCACTTACACGTTGTAGCTACGCAAGGCGTCTAAATTTGTTTATATTTAGTTTGCCCCCCACCCAAAACACCCAATTTCCCGCGCTTGTCCCGTTAGTGTCATTAGGCTTCTTGTGGAAAGTGTGTGTGTGTGTTTTTTTGTTGCCGCCATATTTGTGACGTCATGGGTCAAAGCAGACGGGCGGGATCGGACGCTTCCGTATTTCCTAAAATTTCTACAGCTATTCGGCTTGTTGGCTGAAGTCGTGAAGTGTTCAGTGTGTCGTGAAGAAATGAGGCTTACTAAACTTCCGGCTTCTCGGACCAGGGATGGCTATATGCAGAGATGTCGTAAGGATAACCTATGGCGCTCCATTAGACGAGGTTCCTGGTTCGAGAAGTCTAGGTTGGCCATGCGAGAAATAGTGTTTATGACGTATCATTTTTTTATAAATCCTCTCACAGTTTCTGTGCGCATGAGGTGAGTGTGAGACAACGGTGCTTAATTGGTATTATTGTTGTGAGGTATGTTCTGAATGTATTAAGTATGGGGGTAGGTTGGGTGGACTGGGTGCTGTTGTGGAGATTGATGAGTCGCAGATTGGGAAGAGAAAGTATGGGAGGGGTAAGTCTTTGGTTGGTTTATGGTTGTGGGGGGAGGGGAGGAGGAGGAGGAGGAGGAGGAGGAGGGGGAGGAGGAGGAGGAGGAGGAGGTGGTGTGGTATCAGGGGGGTTTCAGAATGTGTATTTAGGGTTCTGGAGGGCGAGACAAAAAGCGAATTAGTGGGATTGAAGGAGGATTTTATTGAAGAGGGTACCACTATAGTTTGACCGATTTTCTTGTAGGTGGTTGGGTCAGCAAGTGTATAATCACTTAGTACTGAACCACATTGTTGAGTTTAAGAATGATGAGATGGGGGCCTGTACGAGTGCTATAGAGGGGTTTTGGGTGGCAGTTAAGTCAGTAATGAGGAGGGGAAGAGGCGCTCTTCTAACCTTCAGTCTCATCTGGTGGAAGAGCATCCATGAGGGCTACTGTATGTTTAGGGTTTTTTAAGGGCGTTAGTGGGATGTATAGGGTTAGTTAGGTGTTGGGTGGGGCGTTGGTGGCTGCGGCTTGGGTTAGGGGGATGTCTTTAGTTGTTGGAGTTTGTAGAGGGATTTTGGGGTGGTGGTTTTTTATTTTATGTAGAGGATTTTTTGTTACGGTGGTGATAGTGCTATTTTTGGTTTTTCTTGGTTTATGCGTCTTTTATTTTTTGGGGGAGGGTGGGTTGGGTTGTGGGTCTTATGGGAGTTTTATTTGGTTGTGGTTATTTTGTTGGTTTGTATTGATTTGGTATTTTACTTTGCTGCTGACTTACATGACTTCGGCGAAGTGTTTGATAGCAAGCTGTGGTTGTGGCTATGGCTGGTTTGGTATCGTTAGTTGTTGTTGACCTATATAGGTCAAGGGAAGTGTTAGATTCCAACTTCGGTTTTACAGATTTTTGTGGTAGGATTTAAGGGGGGTGGGTGGTGGTTTTGAGATTTATAGCTTGATTACTAGACATCGATCCAGTTCTATAAATACTACTTTCGGTTTCGTTTGACATCCAGTATAGAGCAGTACTAACTACTGTATGAACAGGAAATAACCACTCACTTTTAAATTAATAGTATTTTTCGGAAGTGCAGATCAACAGTGATAAATGTTTGCAAAAGTTGTGGTGTAAGTAGGACAGATATTATTCCATTGATTACATGACGCGTTATCGCGAGAGACATCGGCCTGTTAACGATTATCGGATGCCAATTATCCATACGGATTCTCATGGTTTTCCATATTGCGATCGACGATTGGCCTCTTGATTGAGTTGATTGTCATGTAGTTTGTTGGATTTGCTCTAAGTTGTTAATCATCGTCATTAAGATTTTTCTGTACACCGAAAAACGAATGCGCCTCCAGAACATATCGGGGTTATGATTTTTTTACCATTTTAAATCTCTATGAAGGCCTAAACAACGTGAAGACTGGCTTAGAAATGCAGTTGGCGAATAAACCACATCCAATACAGAAATTTGTATCTGGCATAGCGACTTCAAAAGAGATCATCCGTACAGATTCTCGTGGTTTTCCATATGGTGGTTGACGATTGGCCTCTACGTTATGTGAATTCATGTACTTGGATTGTCACACCTATATATGGAGATTTGTCCGTCGATTATAAGGTAGTAGTTCATGCATTTGTGTTCGGTTATATCTACTATGGACTTCACTATGTGGTCAATTCGGTAGAGAATTCTCTTTCCCTTGTCACACTCCATACTTGACACATTATCGCCTTTCGCTGTGAAGTCAGTTTCATCCAAATCACTTACGAGGCCTTGCGTCCAGAATAATTTTACTTCCCACTCTCATGCTTGTTCCCGTCATCAGTGTATAGCTTATATTTTAAGTAGTAATTTTATACAAGAACTGCTGTATATGGATAAGCGAAACGAACGAGTACCCATGGTGTGATGGTGATATTGGTTGTTAGACTTTCCTCCGTCCTAATAAGTAGTGATTAAGCATGTCATTGAGTGTAATTAACCTAATCAACCTTTCGCTAGATCACATTTACAATAAGAGTGCTATACGCTGTATATTTTACAAGTGTGACGAATTGTTAACTGTCAGTACCTGGTTACTACTTTTGGAGTATTGCTATCAACTTGATCGTTCTATTGATCATGTAAGCATAATAGAATTACACTACTTGTGACCAAGATTACTGCCGTCGATGAGACAAAGACGTTGAAATAAGGTTTTTCAGCGGCATGTTAACTTAAATTTTTCATTTGAATGAGTAGGTTTTAGATTGATTAGTATGTATTTTACACCAGACTACGTTTTATTAACTAGGTTCCATACTAGTTTTGCGGTTTCTTATTATTCGTTTTGCGACGCTGTGATTGACGTTCTTTAAGTAACTTGGTTCACTGTCACTTTAGTGTGATGACAATGCAGTATTATGCAAACATAACACTATTTCTACCTTTCGCTCCCTTTACTACTGTTTAATAATGAATCTTACCCTACATATGTCTGATTAGCAATTTATATTCTTTCTAACACAGTTTATTATCCGTAAGCATTACGGCTTGTCACATAAGTTTTTTTTATATGTACTCCCATTTCGTTTAATGCTTGACATTGATCTGTAATAAAACGATTATATATATATATATATAATGTAGAAATAGACAATATTTGCTTCATAAAAAAGGGACAATGATAAATAGTGGATTAACGTGGTTATAACTGTAAAATATTCGTAAGTGGGAAAAGGGCTAACATTTGCGACACTATTAGCTTTGGGTTTAATAGAGGGGATGAAGGCAGCAGAGACAGCTCTGAATATGTCGTGTGTGGGACGAGTGCCTTTGGGCAAAACATTGCAGAAAACGTTTTCTTCCTTAAGAACGATCGTATTGGCATGATTTTCCACAGATTCGAGTCGGGAATAGGATTACTCCATGCTCAAATTCAAAGCAACAAAAATTAAACTGTGATTACTACTGCGTTAATACTTCTACGCAAGGTATGATTCCGTTGCGTCAACTTCTTAAGAAGAAATTAATGTGAGGGTCGAAATGCTGGATCAAAGGTCAGTGGTAACACTTAGCATCAGTGCTAGGCACTAGGAGCTCCTTTCCCAGAGGCGTCTCCATTGCAGTGTGTATGCCAACAACTGAGACACCTTTTGGTATGAGCGTAAGACAAAAGCAGACAGAATTGCATCACTTGTTGCTACACTAAGACGCACTAATTTCAAAACCAAAACTATCCGGCAGGTTGTTTGGGAAATCATACCTCACCAAATTCTGGTTTTATGCTCTCAGATGTTTACCTTCCCCACTCCTTACCAAACAACCGTTAAGAAAATTCGTTTCCAGACTAAAATGCACTTCAGACGTGGTTTGACATCTTTAACGTAGAGCCAGTAGGTTGCTACAGGTATGGAGTCCATAAACTACTTGAGCATTGTCCGACTGTTTGAGATAATGAGAATATATTTTTGGTGAGTGATGTTTGTTGTGTTTAGTAAATTAATGGGAACTTCTGTTAAAATACGCATTGCCCTAGTACAAATGAAATAACACTTGCTGCAATAACACTATCACGAAAGTCTGTCTTAATGAAATATGAAGTATCTGTAACACATCCATAACTATATCAACATGAATTAGTGAGATATTATTCACTTTGGACCTCGAAACAGTTTGTATATTTTACTAATTTTTTTCATTTTTCCACACAACTTCTTCCTATTTTCTCGATTGATGTGTGTGCAGTTTTTCAAGGCCTATCCACTGTGCCAACTTATAACTAAATCTGAGGGGGGTGCGATGGCGAGGTTCCCTTGTTAGGTGCACCAACTGCAAATTAAATGCAATAAGCAAAAAACTGTAACAATTATTTCATGTTTTATGTCATAAGAACACTGAAAGATCATTCACCAACGAGATAACGTTTTGGGGGCGTTCCAGTGGCTTTTCTGTAAATTTTATGAATAGGCAACACGTCTTGATCATTGCACACGTTCAAATATTTTCTTAGAACTCTGTCATTTGCGCTGTCTCCAAAACAGAGGAACGCGGTGCACGAAACCAGGCGCCGTGTCCCAAAAACTACCTCCAAAATGAGTGGAGAAAAATGAATCGGCTAAAGTGACAAGAGAAGCAGTTGTCACCAGTACGTAGAACAAGGAACGCAACATTGACGGAAACGTCTGGAATACGTCGTTTTGAAGCAAAACAGCCATTCCGTCTAGAAATACTGAAAGAACGAAAACATACAAATACAATATTAGCATTTTTTATGCTCCGTAAAAAGCGAAAAGCGCCTGTTTTGAAGAGCTTTTCAACGTGAAGTACGCTTAAGACAGAGAGAACTCGAAATAACTGGTTCACACAGCCGAGCTTGGTGCCGGGATTCTATGTAGCATTTGCGCAATGCGTTATTAATTCATGCAGTCGCCTGAGCGACGGCCTCGTGGTACTGTAGTAGTCATGTGACAATTGGCGAATTGTAACGCGACGGCGTAGATGTGCAGACGGTTGTAGACTTTGCTGTCACTGTCCCAAGAAATTATCTGTTTTTAACGCGTACCCTCTCAATTTTTGTTGGATGTCAAAACAGTTGTAAATAAAGTCCCAGAAACCTTCGAAGTCGGCAACCCGTGTCGACTAGTAGACGAAACGTGTCAGGTTGCCAGTATTTGCAAAGGCGGGCACGCGCTTCAGTGTCGATGTGTCTGTAAGATTGCTAGTAGTGTCGTTGTTAGTCAGTGAATGTCACAGGAATACGATATTTGACCTTTTCCTGGAAACTGCGTTAAATGCTTGTCTTTTTACGCTCCCACCATGCTTACTTTCCTCTCGAATTTCAGTATTTATAGTAACGGAAGTGAAATTCAAATATTTTGAAAACCCCCTAAAACGCTCCATTCGAGTCACGTGACGCCCCTGACGTCACTGGCTAGCTCGATGCACCGGCGGCCGTCATGTTAATTCAGAGAGAGGTTTTGATTTGGAAAATACACTCCTGAAAATTGAAATAAGAACACCGTGAATTCATTGTCCCAGGAAGGGGAAACTTTATTGACACATTCCTGGGGTCAGATACATCACATGATCACACTGACAGAACCACAGGCACATAGACACAGGCAACAGAGCATGCACAATGTCGGCACTAGTACAGTGTATATCCACCTTTCGCAGCAATGCAGGCTGCTATTCTCCCATGGAGACGATCGTAGAGATGCTGGATGTAGTCCTGTGGAACGGCTTGCCATGCCATTTCCACCTGGCGCCTCAGTTGGACCAGCGTTCGTGCTGGACGTGCAGACCGCGTGAGACGACGCTTCATCCAGTCCCAAACATGCTCAATGGGGGACAGATCCGGAGATCTTGCTGGCCAGGGTAGTTGACTTACACCTTCTAGAGCACGTTGGGTGGCACGGGATACATGCGGACGTGCATTGTCCTGTTGGAACAGCAAGTTCCCTTGCCGGTCTAGGAATGGTAGAACGATGGGTTCGATGACGGTTTGGATGTACCGTGCACTATTCAGTGTCCCCTCGACGATCACCAGTGGTGTACGGCCAGTGTAGGAGATCGCTCCCCACACCATGATGCCGGGTGTTGGCCCTGTGTGCCTCGGTCGTATGCAGTCCTGATTGTGGCGCTCACCTGCACGGCGCCAAACACGCATACGACCATCATTGGCACCAAGGCAGAAGCGACTCTCATCGCTGAAGACGACACGTCTCCATTCGTCCCTCCATTCACGCCTGTCGCGACACCACTGGAGGCGGGCTGCACGATGTTGGGGCGTGAGCGGAAGACGGCCTAACGGTGTGCGGGACCGTAGCCCAGCTTCATGGAGACGGTTGCAAATGGTCCTCGCCGATACCCCAGGAGCAACAGTGTCCCTAATTTGCTGGGAAGTGGCGGTGCGGTCCCCTACGGCACTGCGTAGGATCCTACGGTCTTGGCGTGCATCCGTGCGTCGCTGCGGTCCGGTCCCAGGTCGACGGGCACGTGCACCTTCCGCCGACCACTGGCGACAACATCGATGTACTGTGGAGACCTCACGCCCCACGTGTTGAGCAATTCGGCGGTACGTCCACCCGGCCTCCCGCATGCCCACTATACGCCCTCGCTCAAAGTCCGTCAACTGCACATACGGTTCACGTCCACGCTGTCGCGGCATGCTACCAGTGTTAAAGACTGCGATGGAGCTCCGTATGCCACGGCAAACTGGCTGACACTGACGGCGGCGGTGCACAAATGCTGCGCAGCTAGCGCCATTCGTCGGCCTACACCGCGGTTCCTGGTGTGTCCGCTGTGCCGTGCGTGTGATCATTGCTTGTACAGCCCTCTCGCAGTGTCCGGAGCAAGTATGGTGGGTCTGACACACCGGTGTCAATGTGTTCTTTTTTCCATTTCCAGGAGTGTAGATTTCAAATGGTGTATAGTACCATACTGTACAAATATATTTATGGAAACCCCTGAAATGTTTCTGAGGGTTTACTAACTCACTTAAAAATGTGTAGAAGCGTGAAGTCAGCATTAACTTGCCTTGGAGATACGCTCTTCCTCTGTTAGAACGAAGGATGGCGACATTCAACGAAATTAAACTTCTAGCGAAAATTATCGTTTTACCCACCTATATCTCGAGTATTCGGTATCTTACTTGCTAGGGCGGTAGACCGTCCTTGGATCGCTGGTTCAAATCTAGCCTGAACGAACATTTTAATTCGTAAGAAAATTCGGCTCTCATACGGAAACCAAATCACAATCACAAAACGTCCCCATAGTGATCACAAACAAAATTATTTCTTACTGTTCAGATGCGCTTACATTTGCAAGCGCTGTTCACACGTTACGCTAAAATAGAATTTTTCTAGTGAATGGGACCACACACATTTTGCTTTACTAGAAACCGTTTTTATTTTCGTACTGTCCAGTTAGGATCCTGATGGTTCAAACTTTTGCGGTTCCGTCATTTTACGTAAAGAAGTAGTAAGCCCGCTTCAGACGCTAACGTTAGAGTACCCTCACAAACGCTGCAGCCGTTACATTTGTCACCTTCATGTTGTACACGCTTTATATCCCTCCGTAGAACCTCATCGTCCTACACCTCGTTGCGCTGTGGGCGTATGGTAATATCTTCACTACTAGCAATGCTTTCCAAAAAAAGCGAATTATTGGTCCGCAAAGTACACTACTGTCCATTAACATTGCTACAGCAAGAAGTAGTGCAGATGATAAATCGGTATTCATTGGACAAATATATTATACTAGAACTGACATGAGATTACATTTTCACGCACTTTGGGTGCATAGATCCTGAGAAATCAGTACCCAGAACAACCACCTTTGGCCGTAATAACGACCTTGATACGCCTGGGCATTTAGTCAAACAGAGCTTGGTGAGAGATCTGGAGAATGTGCTGGCCAGAGCAGCAGTCGAACATTTTCTGTATCCAGAATGGCTCGCACAGGACCTACAACATGCGGTCGTGCATTATCCTACTGAAATTTAGGGTTTCACAGGGATCGAATGAACGGTAGAGCTACGGGTCGTAACACATCTGAAATGTTACGTCCACTGTTCCAAGTGCCGTCAATGCGAACAAGAGGTGACAGAGACGTGTAACCAATGGAACCCCATACCATCACGCCACGTAATACGCCAGTATGGCGATGACGAATACACGCTTCCAATGTGCGTTCACCGCCATGTCGCCAAACACGGATGCGACCCTCACGATGCTGTAAACAGAACCTGGATTCATTCGAAAAAATGACGTTTTGCCATTCGTGCACCTAGGCTCGTCGAATACACCATCGCAGGCGCTCCTGTCTGTGATGCAGCATCAAGGGTAACAGCAGGCATGGTCTCCGAGCTGACAGTCCATGCTGCTGCAAACGTCGTCGAACTGTTCGTGCAGATGGTTCTTGTCTTGCAAACGTCCCCATCTCTTGACTCAGGCATCGAGACGTGGCTGCACCATCCTTTACAGCCATGCGTATAAGGTGCCTGTCATCTCGACTGCTAGTGATACGAGGCCATTGAGATCCAGCACGGCGTTCCGTATTACCCTCATGAACCCACCGATTCCATATTCTGCTAACAGTCAATGGATCTCGACCAACGCGAGCAGCAATGTCGCGTTACGATAAACCGCAATCGCGATAGACAACAATCCGACTTTAATAAAAGTCGGAAACGTGATGGTACGCATTTCTCCGCCTTACACGAGGCATCACAACGACGTTTCACCAGACAACGCCGGTCAATTGCTGTTTGTGTACGAGAAATCGGTTGGAAACCTCACTCATGTCAGCACGTTGTAGGTGTCACCACAGGCGCCAACCTTGTGTGAATGCTCTGAAAAGCTAATCATTTGCACCTTCCTGGGTGCATTTTCCACCATGCACTATGCAGTGTCGCTTTCTGTGTCGACTATGAAAATGGATTTCTTTGTACAGTATCCACTCCGTTGTGGTGGGGCCGCCATGTACCTTGCTGGTTGTAGCCCCCTGACCACACAGGGATTGCTCTGTTGATGCCTGTGCCGTAAACACCCCGCATATGCCAAGAGGTAGATGCCCACCCCCTGGGACATCGGGACTCCGTTCAATGGTCATCCTGCCAGGTAGCCTTTGCTGTGACTAGGTGGCGTCCATGGAAGGGCCCCTGGTTGGTGTGTGTGTGTGTGTGTGTGTGTGTGTGTGTGTGTGTGTGTGTGTGTGTGTGTGTGTGTGTGTGTGTGTGTGTGTGTGTGTGTATCAGGGTGGATGACACATGATGAAGCGTAGTCCATCTCTTACTGGTGGTGAAACACCAGCAGTCTCTAAGCATTGAAGAGCTCAAATCAGTGCACGGAAGTGTAAACCAAAATCGTTCCCTACCCTGGCCACACCATGCAAGTAATATCAGGCTAAGGATGGCAGTGTATCTTATTTGCCCCAGTACCTTGTATGTTCAAAAGCTGATAAGGAATCCTTCACAACAATGAATCCTCAGTTTTTTGTTGAGCATTAAGGACAAGTTCGGGGAGGTAAAAGCTTGTCCAAAATGAGATCTTGGTCAGTCTTGATCAATACAGAATCCTCTGCCTAGTCACGGACGTTACTCGCTTGTGACAAGCTGGGAGACGTTTCTGTAACCATCACGCCTCATAACAGCTTAAATATGGTCCAGGGTATCATATTTCACAGGGACCGTCATTTGCAGCCTGACGATCAGTTGCACGATAATTTAGTGTGTAGAGGTGTTCATTTCGTCCGGCATATCCACCGCGGTCAGAGGGATAATCAGGTAGCCACCAGTGCCGTCATCTTGGCCTTCGAGGGTGATAAATTGCCCGAGAAGGACAAGGTGATGGTCTACCACTGTGATGTAAATCCCTGTTGTTGTTGTTGTTGTTGTTGTTGTTGTTGTTGTTGTTGTTGTTGTGGTCTTCAGTCCTGAGACTGGTTTGATGCAGCTCTCCATGCTACTCTATCCTGTGCAAGCTTCTTCATCTCCCAGTACCTACTGCAGCCCACATCCTTCTGAATCTGCTTAGTGTATTGATCTCTTGGTCTCCCTCTACGATTTTTATCCTCTACGCTGCCTCCAATGCTAAATTTGTGATCCCTTGATGCCTCAAAACATGTCCTACCGACCGATCCCTTCTTCTAGTCAAGTTGTGCCACAACCTTCTCTTCTCCCCAATTCTATTCAATACCTCCTCATTAGTTACGTGATCTACCCACCTTATCTTCAGCATTCTTCTGTAGCACCACATTTCGAAAGCTTCTATTCTCTTCTTGTCCAAACTATTTATTGTCCATGTCTCACTTCCATACATGGCTACACTCCATACAAATACTTTCAGAAACGACTTCCTGACACCTAAATCTGTATTCGATGTTAACAAATTCCTCTTCTTGAGAAACGCTTTCCTTGCCATTGCCAGTCTACATTTTATATCCTCTCTACTTCGACCATCATCGGTTATTTTACTCCCTAAATAGCAAAACTCCTTTACTACTTTAAGTGTCTCATTTCCTAATCTAATTCCCTCAGCATCACCCGACTTTATTTGACTACATTCCATTATCCTCGTTTTGCTTTTGTTGATGTTCATCTTACATCCTCCTTTCAAGACACTGTCCATTCCGTTCAACTGCTCTTCCAAGTCCTTTGCTGTCTCTGACAGAATTACAATGTCATCGGCGAACCTCAGTTTTTACTTCTTCTCCATGAATTTTAATACCTACCCCGAATTTTTCTTTTGTTTCCTTTACTGCTTGCTCAATATACAGATTGAATAACATCGGGGAGAGGCTACAACCCTGTCTCACTCCTTTCCCAATCACTGCTTCCCTTTCATACCCCTCGACCCTTCTAACTGCCATCTGGTTTCTGTACAAATTGTAAATAGCCTTTCGCTCCCTGTATTTTACCCCTGCCACCTTCAGAATTTGAAAGAGAGTATTCCAGTCAACATTGTCAAAAGCTTTCTCTAAGTCTACAAATGCTAGAAACGTAGGTTTGCCTTTTCTTAATCTTTCTTCCAAGATAAGTCGTAAGGTCAGTATTGCCTCACGTGTTCCAACATTTCTACGGAATCCAAACTGATCTTCCCCGAGGTCGGCTTCTACCAGTTTTTCCATTCGTCTGTAAAGAATTTGCGTTAGTATTTTGTAGCCATGACTTATTAAACTGATAGTTCGGTAATTTTCACATCTGTCAACACCTGCTTTCTTTGGGATTGGAATTATTATATTCTTCTTGAAGTCTGAGGGTATTTCGCCTGTCTCATACATCGTGCTCACCAGATGGTAGAGTTTTGTCATGACTGGCTCTCCCGAGGCCGTCAGTAGTTCTAATGGAATGTTGTCTACTCCCGGGGCCTTGTTTCGACTCAGGTCTTTCAGTGCTCTGTCAAACTCTTCACGCAGTATCTTATCTCCCATTTCGTCTTCATCTACATTCTCTTCCATTTCCATAATATTGTCCTCAAGTACATCGCCCTTGTATAAACCCTCTATATACTCCTTCCACCTTTCTGCTTTCCCTTCTTTGCTTAGAACTGGGTTGCCATCTGAGCTCTTGATATTCATACAAGTGGTTCTCGTCCCTCCAAAGGTCTCTTTTAATTTTCCTGTAGGCAGTATCTATCTTACCCCTAGTGAGACAAGCCTCTACATCCTTACATTTGTCCTCTAGCCATCCCTGCTTAGCCATTTTGCACTTCCTGTCGATTTCATTTTTGAAACTTCTGTATTCCTTTTTGCCTGCTTCATTTACTGCATTTTTATATTTTCTCCTTACATCGATTAAATTCAATATTTCTTCTGTTACCCAAGGATTTCTATTAGCCCTCGTCTTTTTACCTACTTGATCGTCTGCTGCCTTCACCACTTCATCCCTCAGAGCTACCCATTCTTCTTCTACTGTATTTCTTTCCCCCATTCGTGTCAATTGTTCCCTTATGCTCTCCCTGAAACTCTGTACAACCTCTGGTTTAGTCAGTTTGTCCAGGTCCCATCTCCTTAAATTCCCACCTTTTTGCAGTTTCTTCAGTTTCAATATGCAGTTCATAACCAATAGATTGTGGTCAGAATCCACATCTGCCCCAGGAAATGTCTTACAATTTGAAACCTGGTTCTTAAATCTCTGTCTTACCATTATATAATCTATCTGAAACCTGTCAGTATCTCCAGGCTTCTTCCACGTATACAGCCTCCTTTCATGATTCTTGAACCAAGTGTTAGCTATGATTAAGTTACGCTCTGTGCAAAATTCTACAAGGCGGCTTCCTCTTTCATTCCTTCCCCCCAATCCATATTCACCTACTATGTTTCCTTCTCTCCCTTTTCCTACCGACGAATTCCAGTCACCCATGACTATTAAATTTTCGTCTCCCTTCACTACCTGAATAATTTCTTTTATCTCGTCGTACATTTCATCTATTTCTTCATCTGCAGAGCTAGTTGGCATATAAACTTGTACTACTGTAGTAGGCATGGGCTTTGTGTCTATCTTGGCCACAATAATGCGTTCACTATGCTGTTTGTAGTAGCTAACCCAAACTCCTATTTTTTTATTCATTATTAAACCTACTCCTGCATTACCCCTATTTGATTTTGTATTTATAACCCTGTAATCACCTGACCAAAAGTCTTGTTCCTCCTGCCACCGAACTTCACTAATTCCCACTATATCTAACTTTAACCTATCCATCTTCCTTTTTAAATTTTCTAACCTACCTGCCCGATTAAGTGATCTGACATTCCACGCTCCGATCCGTAGAACGCCAGTTTTCTTTCTCCTGATAACGACGTCCTCTTGAGTAGTCCCCGCCCGGAGATCCGAATGGGGGACTATTTTACCTCCGCAATATTTTACCCAAGAGGATGCCATCATCATTTAATCATACAGTAGAGCTGCATGTCCTCGGGAAAAATTACGGCTGTAGTTTCCCCTTGCTTTCAGCCGTTCGCAGTACCAGCACAGCAAGGCCGTTTTGGTTAATGTTACAAGGCCAAATCAGTCAATCATCTAGACTGTTGCCCCTGCAACTACTGAAAAGGCTGCTTGCCCCTCTTCAGGAACCACATGTTTGTCTGGCCTCTCAACAGATACCCCTCCGTTGTGGTTGCACCTACGGTACGGCCATCTGTATCGCTGAGGCACGCAAGCCTCCCCACCAACGGCAAGGTCCATGGTTCATCCCTATATCCCTCCCCCGATGCTGTGGTTTGTGCTGGAAGTTCGGCCATACGACTTCCTGCTGTATTTCCAGCGTCGCATGTCGAGATTGTGGATGCCCATCACCTTCCAATACTAAATGTGCCCTGGGTCCCATATGTGTCAACTGCGGAGGGCCTTGCTCGCCAGACTGCAGGATTCTCCAGAACCATGGACCAAGTGACCAACACTGAGGCTAAGAGAAAATTAGAACACCTGCGTCATGTACGTATGACATCGTCTTACGGCGCCACTACTACAGTTCTGGCACCATCAGCTCTGCCAACCCCAGTCACCTCCGAGCTTGAAACTACACCTGCTCGTTTGATGGTTGGGGCATTTTCCTCCCAGTTTCTCCTGCACCACCTACTTCAGGAGCACCCCCTCCCCTACTATCAGGGGGGACATGTCCCCACTGTCATTCCAGCGAAGTGTAAGTAGTCTTCTTCGGCTTCTCTCGCCAGGAAGGGGTTCCTTGTTTCTGCTAGTGGGAAAGATAACACCCACCAGTGGCTGAAGAGCTCAAAAGCAGCTGGTCGCAGGGCTTCATGATCCTCAGTCCCTGAGACTCAGCCAGTGAAGTCCACCCAGCCAGAGAAACCCAAGGAGCAGGGAGAGAAATCCAAAAAGGAAACCCCTATGACCAAGGAAATTGCGGTGGCACTCGCACCACCGCTACCCACAAGCTCTGCGTCTGAGGGTGGGGTGGAGATTTTTTCGTCCGCTGAGGACCTAGATCTCGCCAGACCCTCAGGCACAATGGATATATACTGCTCGGGCAAATAAATCGGTGGCAGCATGTAACTTGAGGTGTGAACTGCCTCATTGAATGTTCCATGCCTTCCCACTCTCACGATGACATCATCCTCCAGTGGAATGGCTGCGCTTTTTTCCACCACCTGGCTGAGCTATGGCAACTGTTGAGCTTTACACCTGCAGTCTGCATTGCCCTCCAAGAAAGCTGGTTCCCAGCAATGCGGACTCCTGCCCACCATGGCTATAAGGGATATTACTAGAACCATAACGACTATAATAATGTCAGGTGGAGTTTGTCTATGTCCTAAACTTAATCTGTAGTGACACTGTGCCGCTTCAAACCCCTCTTGAAGCTGTGGCTGTCACAATGACGAAGCAGGAAATAAGTCTGCTATGTATATCTTCCTCCAGATGGTGCTGTACCCCTGGATGTATTAGCTGCACTGATTAACTCCCTTTACCTTTCCTACTTTCGGGAGATTTTAATGGCACCATACTTACTGGCTGAGGCAGAGATGTCGAAACTTTACTCTCTCAGTTCGACCTCTGCCTCATAAATACTGGGGCCGCCACATCAGTGAGGCTCATGGTAGTTACACGGTCCTTGATTTATCAGTTTGGAACCCAGGACTTCACCCATCTATCCACTGGAGAGAATATGACGACCTGTGTGATAGTGACCCCCATCTTCCTGTCACTGCCCCTGCGTCGGACCCATGCATGCCTGCCCAGATGGGCTTTAAACAAGGCAGACTGGGAAAATTTGACCTCTGTCACCATTGAATCCTCCCACACGGTAACATTAATGTGACGGTTGAGCAGGTAACAGCAACAGCAGCAACAACAAGAACAACAATTGTTTCTGCAGCAGAAAACACGATCCCTCGCTCTTTAGGTTGCCAGAGTCGTAACGCAGTCCCTTTGTCGCCGGAAGTCGCTGACGCAATTAAGAAGCGTCGGCGAGCTCCACAACGGCATAAATGGCACCTTTCCTTGGAGCACCTCACTGCCTTTAAACGCCTCCGTGCCCACCTTCCCCAACTTAACAAACGATGGAAACAGGATTATTGGGGGAGAGAAGTCTCGACCGTTGGATGCCATACGTCACCTTCCCAAGCCTAGGCAAAGATCAAACGTCTTTCGGGTAGCAGGCCCCAACAGGTGTCCCTGGTGTTACCATAAATGGCGTATTATTTACCACCCCCCCCCCGCCCCCCTAGCGTTTCAAACTCTAAAAAATGGCTCTGAGCACTATAGGACTTAACTTCTGAGGTCATCAGTCCCCTAGAACGTAGAACTACTTAACCTAACTAACCTAAGGACATCACACACACCCATGCCCGTGGCAGGATTCGAACCTGCGACCGTAGTGGTTGCGTGGTTCCAGACTGTAGCGACTAGAACCGCTCGGCCACCGTGGCCGGCCGAACTCTAAAACCGCAACTGGAAGGGAACGTCCTCTCATTTACTACACGCCACAGTGAATCCTGTAACGCCCAATTTACAGAGTGGGAGTTCGTCAGTGCCCTAGCACATTGCCCCAGCACAGCCCCTGGACCAGATCGAATCCACAGCCAGATGATAAAACATCTCATCTGACTACAAGCGACATCTCCTACTCATCTTCTACCGGATTTGGTGCGATGGCGTCTTTCCATCGCAATGATGGGAGAGCACAATCATTCCAGTGCTCAAGCCCGGTAAAAACCCGCTATCGCCCCATCAGCCTCGTCACAGTTCTTTGTAAGCTGCTGCAACGTATGGTATGTCGGTGGTTGCGTTGGGTCCTGGAGTCACATGGCCTGCCAGGGTCGCTCTACCACTGATACTCTTGTCCATCTGAACAGCCTTTTCCAGACTCCAGCACCTGGTTTCAATCTTTTTTGACTTACGTAAAGCATAAGACACAACCCGGCGACATCATACCCTTGCCACATTCTGTGTGTGGGGTCTCCAGGGCCTGCTCCCGAATTTACCAAACTTCCTGTCACTCCGTACTTTCTGTGTAAAAGTTGGCGCCTCCCTTAGTTCCATCCATATCCGCAGGGCTGTGTGTAGAGCGTCTATTTTTAGTGACCATTAACGGTCTAGCAGCAGCTGTCAGGCTGTCCGTTTCACCTCTGTAGGCAGAAGACTTCTGCATTTCGTACTGCTGCTCCAGTACTGTTGTTGCTGAGCGGTGCCTAGAGGGAGCCATCCACAAGGCGGGCGATTCCTAGGACTGGCTTCATACGCTCGATTGACTTTGCTTCTTCCTCTTCGTCAGCTGAAGCAGAAGTGCTGGCAGCACCTAAATGTGCTCCATTGCCTGAGCAACACCAATTGGGGCGCAGATAGCTCTATGCTGCTGCGGCCTTGTACAGTCCCGAATTGGCTATGGAAATGTGGTTTATGGTTCGGCAGCGCCTTCAGCATTGCATTTACTCAACCTGTGCAGCACTGTGGGGTTCGATTAGCGACAGGAGCTTTTAGGAAGAGTCCAGTGACCAGCGTACTGGTGGAGGCTCGTGTCCCTCCACTGCAGATCAGATGTGCGCAACTGCTCGCCAGTTAAGCAGCAGACATTTGTAGTTCCCCTGAGCATCCGAATTACTGTCTCCTTTTCCCACCCACGGCAGTCCATCTCCCACATCGGCGGTCCAGGTCATGGCTAACGATTGCGGTTTGCGTGCAGTCCCTTCTCTTCCCTTTACCATCTCTACTTGTGGTCTGCTCGTGTACACCTCCGTGGTGTACACCTGGTCTGCAGCTTTGTATGGTCCTTTCACATGGCCCTAAGGACTTAATTAACCCTGTGGCTCTCCACTGTCACCTCCTCGATTCTTAATGTGTTCTGGGGCTCTGACGTGTTATACATTGATGACTCCGTGGCTGATGGTCGTGTTGGCTTTGCCTACGTTCACGGCGGCCATATTGAACAGCATTTCTTACACGATGACTGTAGTGTATTTACTGCAGAGCTGGTGGCCATTTCTCGTACACTTCAGCATCTCTGTTCATGTCCTGGGGAGTCTTCTCATGTACTGACTCCTTGAGCAGCCTACAAGCTATCAACCAGGGCTACCCTCGTCATTCTTTGGTAACGTTCATCCAGGAGTCCATCTATGCCCTGGAATGTTTCAGTCGTTCAGCTGTATTCGTCTGGACCCCTGGTCACATCGTAATCCCAGGAAATGAACTACGATGGGCTGCCCAAACAGGCTACACGGAAACCACTTCTGGAGATGGGCATCCCCGCAACTCACCTGTGTTGGTTACTACGCCACAAGGTTTTTCACCTTTGGGAGACGGAATGGCAAAATCTCAGTATGCACAATAAACTGAGAGCCATTAAGGGGACCAGGAAAGAATGGAAGTCCGCAATGAGGGCCTCTCGCAGGGACTCCATGGTTATCTGCCGGCTCCGCATTGGCCACGCCTGGGCTACCCACGGCTGCCTCCTTTGCCGTGATGATCCATCTCAGTGCCGGTGCGGCGCCCGGTTGACAGTGACCCATATTCTTCCTATCTGTCCTTCTTTGGCTGCTGTGCTACTTCATCTTCGGTTGCTGGACTCGTTGTCATTGATTTTAGCAGACAACGCCTAATTGGCTGATATGGCTTTAGTTTCAGCCGTGAGGGTGGGTTTCATCATTCGATATGAGCTTCAGCCCCTGTCCTTTGTCCCTCTGTGTCCCCCACCCTAGTGCTTTTAGGGTGCCTGGCTTCTCCTTTCCATTTTCGTGGTGGGCCAGCCGCTGTAATCTGCTTTTACTCTCTTCTTGCATCTTTGTTTCTTGTTCTTTTGTTCTTTTTAGTGTTTGTTGCGTTTCCTTCGTTCTTGTGGTCTTTACTTTCTTTCCGTTTTATGTTATATGTCTCATCTATTCTCACGCTTGTGGTATCGTTTTATTAGGAACAAGGGTCCAATGACCACGCTGTTTGCTCTCTTTCCTCTTTTTTTAAACCAACCAACCGATTATGTATCTCTTCCTAAGACACACTGGCACCATTCCCAAGAAAAGCAAATGATATACACTCCTGGAAATGGAAAAAAGAACACATTGACACCGGTGTGTCAGACCCACCATACTTGCTCCGGACACTGCGAGAGGGCTGTACAAGCAATGATCACACGCACGGCACAGCGGACACACCAGGAACCGCGGTGTTGGCCGACGAATGGCGCTAGCTGCGCAGCATTTGTGCACCGCCGCCGTCAGTGTCAGCCAGTTTGCCGTGGCATACGGAGCTCCATCGCAGTCTTTAACACTGGTAGCATGCCGCGACAGCGTGGACGTGAACCGTATGTGCAGTTGACGGACTTTGAGCGAGGGCGTATAGTGGGCATGCGGGAGGCCGGGTGGACGTACCGCCGAATTGCTCAACACGTGGGGCGTGAGGTCTCCACAGTACATCGATGTTGTCGCCAGTGGTCGGCGGAAGGTGCACGTGCCCGTCGACCTGGGACCGGACCGCAGCGACGCACGGATGCACGCCAAGACCGTAGGATCCTACGCAGTGCCGTAGGGGACCGCACCGCCACTTCCCAGCAAATTAGGGACACTGTTGCTCCTGGGGTATCGGCGAGGACCATTCGCAACCGTCTCCATGAAGCTGGGCTACGGTCCCGCACACCGTTAGGCCGTCTTCCGCTCACGCCCCAACATCGTGCAGCCCGCCTCCAGTGGTGTCGCGACAGGCGTGAATGGAGGGACGAATGGAGACGTGTCGTCTTCAGCGATGAGAGTCGCTTCTGCCTTGGTGCCAATGATGGTCGTATGCGTGTTTGGCGCCGTGCAGGTGAGCGCCACAATCAGGACTGCATACGACCGAGGCACACAGGGCCAACACCCGGCATCATGGTGTGGGGAGCGATCTCCTACACTGGCCGTACACCACTGGTGATCGTCGAGGGGACACTGAATAGTGCACGGTACATCCAAACCGTCATCGAACCCATCGTTCTACCATTCCTACATCGGCAAGGGAACTTGCTGTTCCAACAGGACAATGCACGTCCGCATGTATCCCGTGCCACCCAACGTGCTCTAGAAGGTGTAAGTCAACTACCCTGGCCAGCAAGATCTCCGGATCTGTCCCCCATTGAGCATGTTTGGGACTGGATGAAGCGTCGTCTCACGCGGTCTGCACGTCCAGCACGAACGCTGGTCCAACTGAGGCGCCAGGTGGAAATGGCATGGCAAGCCGTTCCACAGGACTACATCCAGCATCTCTACGATCGTCTCCATGGGAGAATAGCAGCCTGCATTGCTGCGGAAGGTGGATATACACTGTACTAGTGCCGACATTGTGCATGCTCTGTTGCCTGTGTCTATGTGCCTGTGGTTCTGTCAGTGTGATCATGTGATGTATCTGACCCCAGGAATGTGTCAATAAAGTTTCCCCTTCCTGGGACAATGAATTCACGGTGTTCTTATTTCAATTTCCAGGAGTGTATATCTGTCCATTTCAGATTTTCACTCAATATTGTTTTATGTCACCAGCATTTGGTTAGTTGAGAACTATTATACTTAGTAGGTGATGTGTGTAAGATTGGGTGTGGTCACCAGGCTTATGAAGTACGTCTTGGAATGTGAAGTGACCTAGTTTTTGTTACGATGTGTGCAAAGAAAAAGGCGTTGCTTGGTACTGAGGTAGGTATAGATACGACGTGTAGACTTGCAGTTTCAGCAAATCGACAACCATATGGGCGATGGATTTTACGGAGAAAATTATGGCAGTCATGATAATGGTGCAGATACTGATATTTCTAAAGCCACAGTGGTCAGGAGGAGGTATTTCTAATACTTTGCTTATTGTCTGATGTCATATTGGCGATACGATCGTAATATTTAATTGTAATTACCCTGATAAGTATATGGATGGTTTTCTAGCACGATTCTGCCTGACGTGCAGGTGCGTGACAGAGATAGCCAGTGACTGCAACGAATTGAAATTTATGGCTTACACCAGAAGCCATCACTTAACCACCCGAACTGGACAGGCTTGGGTGCCAACATGCAGCTGACCTAACCGTGTTGCCCTCTAGGTGGATGAATAGCGAACTACCATTCAGTTCCTGCTGGGTAACCTTCATGGTCGCGTGTGTTCGGTGTGTGCTCTGTGTAAATCTGAAAAGATTCAGTATGGGCGAGTGTGTGCGCTGGGCAGTTGCTCCTCTCCATGTAAATTGAGCTGTTGACAGCTTGTACCGCCATTCTACGTATTTCCCATCTTTATTTGGTTGAGGGAACATCGGTTGTTGGGTGTGCATGTAATGGTGATAAACAGCTGGAAGAGAGGTTTGCTGGTTCTCTATTTATTAGAAACACTTACGATTATAAGTATAAATAGTTGAATTCATAAAGTGCAAGGATTATATGTAATCTGTTGTATCACTGACATTCGTATCCGTTAAAAATGAGTGGAACAACCTTCCCCTATTATCAAGTATTTATGTAAAGATCTTCACAGACGAGATGACCCCCCCAGGGGGTCCACAACTCTTTTGTGGACACGTGCGTAGCGAGCACGGGACCACGAGCTAATGTGGCCCTCCTTCCTTTCCGGGCTGCATACCTTCCCTTTCCGCATCCTTCCCCGTCTCCCATCTTCGCCCCCCCCCTCACCTCTGGCTCTTCCCTTCCCTTTCTCCCCCTCTGGGAGTATAGTTTGTGCCTACGTCCGGAGACGGACGCTCGAAACTGTTCAAAATTCCTTGCTTTCAACGCTTGCAAGTCCTTGTCCTTCCTCTGTCCTTCTCTTTTCCTCCCCTCTTCTCTTTGCCCTTTTCTCCGCTGCGGCGTTTGAGACCCCCTCTTCTTTCCTTTCCCTTTTTCTTTTTTCCTCCCTGTGCGTGTCTGAAGGCCGACCCACGCACTTCCATGCGTAGCCGGTGACGGGGTAACGCGTAATTCCCCGCCCCGGGTAGACAGGTAGGACACATACGTACCCCCTGGTAACGGCCAGGCCCAGGGAGGGGTGATTACCCAAGCTGATACCTTCCGAAAGTGCCGATTGGTCCCTCCGTCCGTTTGTCAGGAGGTGTGACCTGAGGTGTGAACAATCACCTAAGGCGGGTGTGCCCTCAGTGAGGGCCCCCACAAGGAAGCAGCGCGCCATCGGAGACGCCGGTAATCATGGGGGATTCTTCCGCAATGGTTTCCTCACCTTCCACAATGTCTGCTCACAAACGTAAGTTCACTGAGTCTCAGCCACAGACAGTTCTTCCATCGTTGCCACAGTTACTTGTTGTTTCTCGGTCTGATGAAGGTCACGACTTCTCCACGGTCAACCCTTTCATTATTCAGAAAGGTGTCGACGCAATTGCAGGTCCTGTAAAGTCTTGTTCCAGATTACGAAATGGCACCCTGTTGGTAGAAACACACAGTGCCCTCCAGGCACAAAAATTGCTGCGTACTTCTCTGCTCCAGACCTTCCCTGTCCGGGTGGAAGTGCACCGTACCTTAAATTCCTCGCGTGGAGTCGTTTATACACGCTCCCTCGATGGATTGTCTGACGACGAAATTCAGCACTACCTGTCTGACCAGGGCGTAACGGCTGTTCATAGGGTTATGAAAAGGGTTGACACGAACATCATTCCAACCCGTACTGTCTTCTTGACATTTGACAGAGTTCAACTCCCATCGCAAATCAAAGCAGGCTATGAGATAATTTCCGTTCGCCCTTACGTCCCAAACCCTACGCGTTGCTATCGGTGTCAGCGGATCAATCACACCAGCCAGTCCTGTTCCAATCCGGCCAAATGTGTTACGTGTGGCAAGGATGCCCATGAGGGTGCTTGTCCACCTCCATCCCCTCGCTGCATCAACTGTATGGGTGACCACGCTGCTTCCTCTCGAGATTGCCCCGTTTCTAAGGACGAAAAGCTCATCCAGGAAATAAGAGTGAAGGAAAAGGTGTCGACCTTTGCTGCTTGAAAATTATTCGCCAGTCGACAGCCCACCGTGCCTCAGACAGGAAAATACAGCACTGTCCTTGCTTCTCCTCGGCCAACAAAGGAGGCGGCCACGCAGACTTGCGACCTCACGTTAGTACCACGGTCGTCAGATCGGCCAGCGCAAAGATCGCCCGTTCAACCTCACTACTTTCACCTGCCCACTCTCTGGCTCACCCTTCGTCGGGTTCTGCTAAATCTCGAGCCCAAAAGTCAGATACCAAGACTTCGAAAAAAGACATACTCGTGAAGAGTTTTTACGTACCACAACTTCACAACCATCGGTTCCTCCTTCATCTAAACATCATACTTCCAAGAAGGCTACAAAGAAACCCAGTTCCTCTCCTTCTCCGCCAAGGCGTGTCCCATCTACAGCACCTCCTGGCGGAAATCGCCCTCGGCCATCTTCTGTGTCGCCGAGGCGCACTGCTGGCGGCCGATCAACCGGCCGATCGCTGGTGGCAGGAGCTGCTCCTGACCAACCTATGGATCAGGATCTTCTGGCTTCTGCTAAATGCCATTCCATGCTGTCGGTCGCAAGCTCTGAGCAGTCGTTGAGTTGACGGCAACCTTCGTCACAGTCCTCCATTTTCTGTTTACTCTATGTTCATTATCCACTGGAATATCCACGGCATTCGAGCCAATCGGGATGAATTGTCGATCCTCTTACGATCCTACTCGCCGGTCATCTTCTGTCTTCAGGAAACAAAGCTGCGTCCTAATGACCGCTTTGTTCTCCCTCATTTTCAGTCTGTCCGATATGACCTCCCCTCTGTGGAAGGCACTCCAGCCCATGGAGGACTCACGATTCTTCTCCGTGATACTCTCCATTATCATCCAATCCCCTTAGACAGTTCCTTCCAAGCTGTCGCCGTCCGTCTTTCCCTTTCTGGATACACGTTCTCTCTTTGTACTGTATACATTCCATCGTCCACACCAATGGCACGAGCTGATCTCCTTCATCTTCTTGGTCAGCTTCCACCCCCCTATTTCCTGGTTGGGGACTTCAACGCCCACCACCCGCTTTGGGGATCTCCACATCCTTGTCCACGTGGCTCCCTATTGCTAGACATCTTCCACCAAGCGGATCTAGTTTGCCTCAACACTGGGGTCCCCACATTTTCGTCTGCCTCCACGACAAATTTATCTCATTTGGACCTTGCGATCGGTACTGTTCCGCTAGCTCGGCGCTTCGAATGGTTCGCCCTTGATGATACACACTCGAGTGACCACTTTCCATGTGTCCTTAGGCTGCAGCCTCAACTGCCATATATGCGCCCGCGACGCTGGAAGTTTGCCCAAGCCGATTGGACACTTTTTTCGTCTCTAGCGACATTCGATGACCGTCGCTTTCCCAGCGTCGACGATGAGGTCACACATATTACCGACGTTATTCTTACAGCTGCGGAACATTCAATACCACGCACCTCCGAATTGCCCCGGCGCCCCCCAGTTCCTTGGTGGAACGAGCATGCCGTGACGCAATACGTGAGCGGCGACGTGCTCTTCGCATTTTCCGTCACCATCCTACTTTGGCCAACTGTATCCGCTATAAGCAGCTCCGTGCGCGATGCCGTCGCGTCATCCGCGATAGCAAGAAGGCAAGCTGGCAATTCTTTATTAGCTCATTTAACACCTTCACTCCCTCCTCGGAAGTTTGGAGTCGGCTTAGACGGTTCTCAGGCACGCCTAGTTTCTCCCCGGTCTCTGGGCTCACTGTCGCGCATGATACCTTAGTGGACCCCGTCGCAATTTCTAACTCATTGGGTCAGCACTTTGCTGAGATTACGAGCTCTTCAAATTACCCGCCAGCGTTTCTCCCGAAGAAACGTGCAGCGGAAGTGCGACATCTTGCTTTCTCCTCTCAAAATCACGAAAGCTACAATACTGTTTTCTCCATGCGGGAACTCCAACATGCCCTCACTTCTTCTCGCTCCTCCGCCCCAGGATCGGATGGTATCCATGTCCAAATGTTGCTGCATTTATCAACCCATAGTCTGCGTTACCTCCTTCGCCTTTATAATCGAATTTGGACCGACAGTACTTTTCCCAGACGATGGCGGGAAGCTATTGTCGTTCCCGTTCCGAAACCTGGAAAGGACAAACATCTCCCCTCTAGCTATCGCCCCATTTCTCTCACGAGTAGTGCGTGTAAGATTTTGGAGCGTATGGTGAATTACCGTTTAGCTTGGTGGCTGGAATCACGCGATCTTTTAACACCTGCCCAATGCGGATTCCGAAAGCATCGCTCTGCAGTTGACCATCTTGTTGCTCTCTCCACTTATATCATGAACAATTTCCTCCGGAAACGCCAAACGGTAGCAATATTTTTTGATCTGGAGAGAGCATACGATACCTGTTGGAGGACAGGCATCCTCCGCACACTGTTCTCTTGGGGCTTTCGAGGTCGGCTGCCCCTTTTTCTTCGCGAATTTATGGCAGAGCGCACATTTAGGGTGCGGGTGAACACTACTCTCTCCCGCACTTTCTCCCAAGAAAACGGGGTACCCCAGGGCTCCGTACTGAGTGTTGTACTGTTTGCCATTGCCATCAATCCAATTATGGATTGTCTCCCTCCTGATGCCTCGGGCTCCCTCTTTGTGGACGATTTTGCGATCTACTACAGCTCTCAACGGACCAGCCTTCTTGAACGACGTCTTCAAGGATGTCTCGATCGCCTCCACTCTTGGAGCCTCGAAACCGGCTTCCGTTTTTCTCCCAGTAAGACAGTTTGTATTAATTTTTGGCGACGTAAGGAGTTTCTTCCGCCCTCCTTACATCTAGGTCCTGTCAACCTTCCGTTTTCAGACGTCACTAAATTCTTGGGGCTTATGTTTGACAGAAAACTGTGCTGGTCCTCCCACGTTTCCTATCTTTCGGCTCGCTGTCTGCGAACGCTCAACACCCTCCGTGTCCTGAACGGTACCTCCTGGGGAGCGGACCGAGTGGTCCTTCTCCGCCTCTATCGCGCCTTAGTGCGCTCGAAATTGGACTATGGAAGCATAGTCTACTCCTCTGCTCGGCCGTCTATTCTTCGGCGTCTCGACTCTATCCACCACCGTGGATTACGTTTAGCGTCTGGAGCTTTTTACACTAGCCCCGTGGAAAGGCTTTATGCTGAGACTGCTGAACCTCCGCTGTCCAATCGGCGAGCGGTCCTTCTGAGCCGTTATGCTAGCCATTTGTCTTCCATGCCTGCTAATCCAGCCCATGACCCTTTTTTCGACGCCTCCTTTGATGTAGGGTATGCAGGCCGCTCCTCCTCCCTACTACCCCCGGGAGTCCGCTTCCGTCAACTGCTCCATTCTCTTTCCTTCCGCTTTCCTAAAACCTTCTTGACAACTTGGGGTACAGCACCGCCTTGGCTCCGTCCCCGGATCTGTCTGCTCCGTGATCTTTGTCGATTTCCCAAGGATGGTACACCTTCACTTGTTTATCGTCGGGCATTTGCTGCTCTATGTGCACAAATGACGGACGCCACCTTTATTTACACCGACGGCTCGAAAACATCGTTGGGTGTAGGAGTGCCTATATTGTTGGCGATACCCCAAATCACTTTCGGCTTTCCGACCAGTGTTCGGTGTATACTGCGGAGCTTTTCGCTGTTCTCCAGGCTGTCCACTACATCCGCCGCCATCAGCGGATACAGTACGTAATCTGCTCAGATTCTCTCAGCTCTCTCCTCAGTCTCCAAGCTCTTTACCCTGTGCACCCTCTGGTCCACCGGATTCAGGACTGTCTGCGCTTTCTCCACCTGGGGGGCGTCTCGGTGGCGTTCCTCTGGCTCCCGGGACACGCTGGTATCTGTGGGAATGAGGCGGCTGATACAGCAGCCAAGGCTGCAGTTTCTCTTCCTCGGCCAGCTATTCAGTCGCTTCCCTTCACCGATCTACGGAGCGGTTTATGTCGCAAAGTTGCTCATTTATGGCATGCGCATTGGTCAACACTTCCCCGTAATAAATTGCGGGAAGTGAAAGCCCTTCCTTGCGCTTGGACCTCTTCCTCCCGAACACGTCATCGGGAGGAGGTAATTTTAGCTAGACTCCGGATAGGGCACTGTCTTTTTAGCCATCGACATCTTTTAAGCGGCGATCCTCCCCCACTCTGTCCCCACTGCTCTCAGCTGTGGACGGTCAGACACCTTTTAATTGACTGCCCCTATTTTAATCCGTTACGCTCCCGTCTACAGCTATCGCCTGATCTATCGTCGATTTTAGCAGATGACACGCGCTCAGCCGACCGCGTTCTCCAGTTTATTAGTGACAGTGAAATGACGTCAGTCATTTGAAGTTTTATCGGGGACCATCAACCCCTCTCTGTAGTGGAATTTTAAGCCTTGTTTCTGCATTTAGTGTCTCCAATTTTTTGAGTTTCGTTCCCATTTTTGCTGTTATTCATTTTCAGTTTTTATTATTTTCTCAGTCACGGACCGGGCGCTAATGACCATAGCAGTTTTGCGCCCTAAAAAAAAAAAAAAGACGAGATGACGTTCTAGTTACTCAGTGGACTGCAGCATGTCTCACATGGCTTCGCTTCAGTTCCGGGTTTCTACAGATATAATTTCCGCTCTTTACCTTTAGAATTGTACTGAAATATGGTTGACACCAAGAACAGTCCCCCCCTCCCCCCCTCCCCCAGGGGGCCCACAACTCTTTTGTGGATACGTGCGTAGCGAGCACGGGACCCCGAGCTAATGTGGCCCTCCTTCCTTTCCAGGCTGCATACCCCCCCCCCCGTTCCGCATCCTTCCCTGTCCATCTTCGCCCCCCCTCCTTACCTCTGGCTCTTCCCTTCCCTTTCTCCCCCTCTGGGAATACGGTTTGTGCCTGGGAATACGGTTTGTTTCTCTTTTTTCCTCCCTGTGCGTGTCTGAAGGCCGACCCACGCACTTCCATGCGTAGCCGGTGACGGGGCAACGCGTAATTCCCCGCCCCGGGTAGACAGGTAGGACACGTACGTACCCCCTGGCAACGGCCAGGCCCAGGGAGGGGTGATTACCCGAGCTGATACCTTCCGAAAGTGCCGATTGGTCCCTCCGTCCGTTTGTCGGGAGGTGTGACCTGAGGTGTGAACAATCACCTAAGGCGGGAGTGCCCTCAGTGTGGGCCCCCACAAGGGAGGAGCGCGCCATCGGAGACGCCGATAATCATGAGGGATTCTTCCGCAATGGTTTCCTCCCCTTCCACAATGTCTGCTCACAAACGTAAGTTCACTGAGTCTCAGCCACAGACAGTTCTTCCATCGTTGCCACAGTTACTTGTTGTTTCTCGGTCTGACGAAGGTCACGACTTCTCCACGGTCAACCCTTTCATTATTCAGAAAGGTGTCGACGCAATTGCAGGTCCTGTAAAGTCTTGTTCCAGATTACGAAATGGCACCCTGTTGGTAGAAACACACAGTGCCCTCCAGGCACAAAAATTGCTGTGTACCTCACTAATAGACACCTTCCCTGTCCGGGTGGAAGTGCACCGTACTTTAAATTCCTCGCGTGGAGTCGTTTATACACGCTCCCTCGATGGATTGTCTGACGACGAAATTCAGCACTACCTGTCTGACCAGGGCGTAACGGCTGTTCATAGGGTTATGAAAAGGGTTGACACGAACATCATTCCAACCCGTACTGTCTTCTTGACATTTGACAGAGTTCAACTCCCATCGCAAATCAAAGCAGGCTATGAGATAATTTCCGTTCGCCCTTACGTCCCAAACCCTACGCGTTGCTATCGGTGTCAGCGGATCAATCACACCAGCCAGTCCTGTTCCAATCCGGCCAAATGTGTTACGTGTGGCAAGGATGCCCATGAGGGTGCTTGTCCACCTCCATCCCCTCGCTGCATCAACTGTATGGGTGACCACGCTGCTTCCTCTCGAGATTGCCCCGTTTCTAAGGACGAAAAGCTCATCCAGGAAATAAGAGTGAAGGAAAAGGTGTCGACCTTTGCTGCTTGAAAATTATTCGCCAGTCGACAGCCCACCGTGCCTCAGACAGGAAAATACAGCACTGTCCTTGCTTCTCCTCGGCCAACAAAGGAGGCGGCCACGCAGACTTGCGACCTCACGTTAGTACCACGGTCGTCAGATCGGCCAGCGCAAAGATCGCCCGTTCAACCTCACTACTTTCACCTGCCCACTCTCTGGCTCACCCTTCGTCGGGTTCTGCTAAATCTCGAGCCCAAAAGTCAGATACCAAGACTTCGAAAAAAGAGCATACTCGTGAAGAGTTTTTACGTACCACAACTTCACAACCATCGGTTCCTCCTTCATCTAAACATCATACTTCCAAGAAGGCTACAAAGAAACCCAGTTCCTCTCCTTCTCCGCCAAGGCGTGTCCCATCTACAGCACCTCCTGGCGGAAATCGCCCTCGGCCATCTTCTGTGTCGCCGAGGCGCACTGCTGGCGGCCGATCAACCGGCCGATCGCTGGTGGCAGGAGCTGCTCCTGACCAACCTATGGATCAGGATCTTCTGGCTTCTGCTAAATGCCATTCCATGCTGTCGGTCGCAAGCTCTGAGCAGTCGTTGAGTTGACGGCAACCTTCGTCACAGTCCTCCATTTTCTGTTTACTCTATGTTCATTATCCACTGGAATATCCACGGTATTCGAGCCAATCGGGATGAATTGTCGATCCTCTTGCGATCCTACTCGCCAGTCATCTTCTGTCTTCAGGAAACAAAGCTGCATCCCCATGACCGCTTTCTCCCTCATTTTCAGTCCGATATGATCTCCCCTCTGTTGAATGCACTCCAGCACATGGAGGACTCATGATTCTTCTCCATGAAACTCTCCATTATAACCCAATCCATTTAAACACTTCCTTCCAAGCTGTCGCCGTCCGTCTTTCCCTTTCCGGATACACGTTCTCTTTGTACTGTATACATTCCATCGTCCACACCAATGGTACGAGCTGATCTCCTTCATCTTCTTGGTCAGCTTCCACCCCCCTATTTGCTGGTTGGGGATTTCAATGCCCACCACCCGCTTTGGGGATCTCCACATCCTTGTCTACATCTACATCTACATCTACATTCATACTCCGCAAGCCACCCAACGGTGTGTGGCGGAGGGCACTTTACGTGCCACTGTCATTACCTCCTTTTCCTTTTCCTGTTCCAGTCGCGTATGGTTCGCGGGAAGAACAACTGTCTGAAAGCCTCCGTGCGCGCTCTAATCTCTCTAATTTTACATTCGTGATCTCCTCGGGAGGTATAAGTAGGGGGAAGCAATATACTCGATACCTCATCCAGAAACGCACCCTCTCGAAACCTGGCGAGCAAGCTACACCGCGATGCAGAGCGCCTCTGTTGCAGAGTCTGCCACTTGAGTTCATTAAACATCTCCGTAACGCTATCACGGTTACCAAATAACCCTGTGACGAAATGCGTCGCTCTTCTTTGGATCTTCTCTATCGCCTCCGTCAACCCGATCTGGTACGGATCCCACACTGATGAGCAATACTCAAGTACAGGTCGAACGAGTGTTTTGTAAGCCACCTCCTTTGTTGATGGACTACATTTTCTAAGCACTCTCCCAATGAATCTCAACCTGGTACCCGCCTTACCAACAATTAATTTTATATGATCATTCCACTTCAAACCGTTCCGCACGCATACTCCCAGATATTTTACAGAAGTAACTGCTACCAGTGTTTGTTCCGCTATCATATAATCATACAATAAAGGATCCTTCTTTCTATGTATTCGCAATACATTACATTTGTCTATGTTAAGGGACAGTTGCCACTCCTTGCACCAAGTGCCTATCCGCTGCAGATCTTCCTGCATTTCGCTACAATTTTCTAATGCTGCAACTTCTCTGTATACTACAGCATCATCCGCGAAAAGCCGCATGGAACTTCCGACACTATCTACTAGGTCATTTATATATATTGTGAAAAGCAATGGTCCCATAACACTCCCTTGTGGCACGCCAGAGGTTACTTTAACGTCTGTAGACGTCTCTCCATTGATAACAACATGCTGTGTTCTGTTTGCTAAAAACTCTTCAATCCAGCCACACAGCTGGTCTGATATTCCGTAGGCTCTTACTTTGTTTATCAGGCGACAGTGCGGAACTGTATCGAACGCCTTCCGGAAGTCAAGGAAAATAGCATCTACCTGGGAACCTGTATCTAATATTTGCTGGGTCTCATGAACAAATAACGCGAGTTGGGTCTCACACGATCGCTGTTTCCGGAATCCATGTTGATTCCTACATAGTAGATTCTGGGTTTCCAAAAACGACATGATACTCGAGCAAAAAAACATGTTCTAAAATTCTACAACAGATCGACGTCAGAGATATAGGTCTATAGTTTTGCGCATCTGCTCGACGACCCTTCTTGAAGACTGGGACTACCTGTGCTCTTTTACAAACATCTGGAACCCTCCGTTCCTGTAGAGACTTGCGGTACACGGCTGTTAGAAGGGGGGCAAGTTCTTTCGCGTACTCTGTGTAGAATCGAATTGGTATCCCGTCAGGTCCAGTGGACTTTCCTCTGTTGAGTGATTCCAGTTGCTTTTCTATTCCTTGAACACTTATTTCGATGTCAGCCATTTTTTCGTTTGTGCGAGGATTTAGAGAAGGAACTGCAGTGCGGTCTTCCTCTGTGAAACAGCTTTGGAAAAAGGTGTTTAGTATTTCAGCTTTACGCGTGTCATCCTCTGTTTCAATGCCATCATCATCCCGGAGTGTCTGGATATGCTTTTTCGAGCCACTTACTGATTTAACGTAAGACCTGAACTTCCTAGGATTTTCTGTCAAGTCGGTACATAGAATTTTACTTTCGAATTCACTGAACGCTTCTCGCATAGCCCTCCTTACGCTAACTTTGACATCGCTTAGCTTCTGTTTGTCTGAGAGGTTTTGGCTGCGTTTAAACTTGGAGTGAAGCTGTCTTTGCTTTCGCAGTAGTTTCCTAACTTTGTTGTTGTACCACGGTGGGTTTTTCCCGTCCCTCACAGTTTTACTCGGCACGTACCTGTCTAAAACGTATTTTACGATTGCCTTGAACTTTTTCCATAAACACTCAACATTGTCAGTGTCGGAACAGAAATTTTCGTTTTGATCTGTTAGGTAGTCTGAAATCTGCCTTCTATTACTCTTGCTAAACAGATAAACCTTCCTCCCTTTTTTTATATTCCTATTAACTTCCATATTCAGGGATGCTGCAACGGCCTTATGATCACTGATTCCCTGTTCTGCACTTACAGAGTCGAAAAGCTCGGGTCTCTTTGTTATCAGTAGGTCCAAGATGTTATCTCCACGAGTCGGTTCTCTGTTTAATTGCTCGAGGTAATTTTCGGATAGTGCACTCAGTATAATGTCACTCGATGCTCTGTCCCTACCACCCGTCCTAAACATCTGAGTGTCCCAGTCTATATCTGGTAAATTGAAATCTCCACCTAAGACTATAACATGCTGAGAAAATTTATGTGAAATGTATTCCAAATTTTCTCTCAGTTGTTCTGCCACTAACGCTGCTGAGTCGGGAGGTCGGTAAAAGGAGCCAATTATTAACCCAGCTCGGTTGTTGAGTGTAACCTCCACCCATAATAATTCACAGGAACTATCCACTTCTACTTCACTACAGGATAAACTACTACTAACAGCGACGAACACTCCACCACCGGTTGCATGCAGTCTATCCTTCCTAAACACCGTCTGTATCTTTGTAAAAATTCCGGCAGAATTTATCTCTGGTTTAAGCCACTCCACGTGGCTCACTATTGCTAGAAGTCTTCCACCAAGCGGATCTAGTTTGCCTCAACACTGGGGTCCCTACATTTTTGTCTGCCTCCACGACAAATTTATCTCATTTGCACCTTGCGGTCGGTACTGTTGCGCTAGCTCGGCGCTTCGAATGGTTCGCCCTTGATGATACACACACGAGTGTCCACTTTCCATGTGTCCTTCGACTGCAGCCTCAGCTGCCATACATGCGCGCGCGACGCTGGAAGTTTGCCCAAGCTGATTGGACACTTTTTTCGTCTCTAGCGACATTCGACGACCGTCACTTTCCCAGCGTCTACGATAAGGTCACACATATTACCGACGTTATTCTTACAGCTGCGGAACATGCAATACCACGCACCTCCGGATTGCCCCGGCGCCCCCCAGTTCCTTGGTCCCCCCTGCGGGTCCGGGGATTCGAATAGGCCCGAGGTATTCCTGCCTGTCGTAAGAGGCGACTAAAAGGAGTCCCTCCCCCTCAAGGGGGTAGTTAGCGCCTGCGTCCGGAGACGGACGGTTCCACGACCTCTATTTGCGGTCATTTTGCTTTTTCACTTCTCGTTTCTTCCTTCCTTTGGTTGGTTCCTTTCTTTGCTCTTCTCCACCTCACTGTCTTCCTTATTCTTTCCCCTGCAAAATCTCCTTGCCGTCTCATTGCCTTCTTCTCCTTGCCTTCTCATTGCCTTCTTCTCCTTGCCTTCTCATTGCCTTCTTCTCCTTGCCTTCTCATTGCCTTCTTCTCCTTGCCTTCTCATTGCCTTCTTCTCCTTGCCTTCTCATTGCCTTCTTCTCATTGCCTTCTCATTGCCTTCTTCTCATTGCCTTCTTCTCCTTGCCTTCTCTGGTCTCCGCCTCGGCGTTTGAGACAGTCTGTCCTCTCTCTCTCTCTCTCTCTCTCTCTCTCTCTCTCTCTCTCTCTCTCTCTCTCTCTCTCTCTCTCTCTCTCCTCTTCTTCCTTCCTCCCTGTGCGCGCCTGAAGGCCGACCCACGCGTTCGCACGCGTAGCCGGTGACGGGGTAACGCGTAATTCCCCGCCCTGGGTAGGCATGTAAGGCACGCGCGTACCCCCTGGTAAAGGCCAGGCCCGGGGAGGGGTGATTGCCTGAGCTGAAACCTTCTGACCATGCCGATTGGTCCCTCCGTCTGTTTCTCGGGAGGTGTGACCTGAGGTGTAAACATTCACCTAAGGCGGGAGTGCCCTCTGGGAGGGTCCCCACAAGGAAGCAGCGCGCCATCGGAGACGCTGGCAATCATGGGGGATTCCTCCGCAATGGATTTCACTCCATCTCTCTCGACTTCTGCCCAAAAACGGAAACATGACCAGCTACCAGTGACAAAAGTACTACCGCCTGCCCCACAGTTCCTCGTCGTTTCTCGATCTGAGGACGGAAAGGATGTTTCCTCTGTCAACCCTTTCGTTATCCAGAAGGGCGTCGATGCCATAGCCGGATCTGTCAAATCTTGTACCAGGTTGTTTAACGGTACCTTATTACTCGAAACTGAGAGCGACTTTCAGGCACAAAAACTGCTCTGGGCCACACTCCTGTACACATTCCCTGTCCGGGTGGAGGCTCACTGAACTTTGAATTCGTCTCGTGGTGTGGTCTATACTAGATCCCTCGACGGCTTGACTGACAAGGAGATTCAATCTTCCCTCGCTGAGCAGGGCGTGATGGCTGTCCATAGGGTCATGAAAAAGGTAATCAATGACCTTGTACCGACCCGTACACTTTTCTTGACCTTCGACAGTGTTCAGCTGCCATCGCGCATCAAGGCGGGCTACGAGGTCATTTCTGTTCGCCCCTATGTCCCGACACCTACGCACTGCTACCAGTGTCAGCGTTTCAATCACACTCGCCAGTCTTGTTCCAATGCGGCTAAATGTGTCACTTGTGGCAGGGATGCCCATGAGGGTGACTGTCCACCTCCGTCTCCTCGTTGTGTGAACTGTCAGGGTGACCATGCCACATCCTCCCGCGACTGTCCTGTCTATAAGGAAGAACGCTGTATCCAAGAAATTCGGGTCAAAGAGAAAGTGTCCACCTCGGCTGCTCGCAAGCTATTGGCTAGTAGGAAGCCCACGCTGCTCCCAGCGGGGAAATACAGTACTGTCCTCGCCTCTCCTCGGACTACCAGGGAGTAGAGATGGGGGATCCGCTCTTGAACTAATTCATAGAGTTCAATCTTTCAAAGGAGTGAACAATCAGTGATTCAGAAAAAAGAACGGTAGCTCCAAACGTTTCCCACGGCAGAGAGAGAGAGAGAGAGAGAGAGAGAGAGAGAGAGAGAGAGAGAGAGAGAGAGAGAGACGGAGCATATCAGCAGCGCCTCTGCTGGTCAGAGCACAGTGCACGCCACACAACACAGCCAGCGCCGGCCTCTGCCCTGCTTCTACCTTGGCTGCCTGCATTGTGCAGTGCCCCATTGGATTTTGTGTTTCACATACGCCGGGCCGTCTCTGTGCGTCGTCTGCCGTGTGCACTGTGCAGTGTCTGGCGCAGCTTAACTTCGCATCGCACTCTGTCGGCGATCGTTTCAGCCGCACGTCCTGCCCTCTGGGCAGTTGATGCGAGCAACAGGACAGAGAGCCACCTAGCGGATAACATAGGAACTACTTGCAAAAACCTGCTCGCAAGGGAATGGACGATTTGGCTCCGAGCGGGTGAGCTCCCCCCACCCTCGGAACTCGCCCGCTCAACGCTCACCCCACCGTCTCGACTCTAGCCAGAGCGTCGAGCAAAGCGACTCTGGTGTCACTCTGGTCTCTGCGGTCTCAGCTCACGCAGTAATAAAGCTCGCGGCTCGACCCGCTCGACTCAGCGCCTCTGCATCGGAGTTTGTCCCCACTGGATATTGTTCTTCGTAGTAATACCGCTATGTATATTACATTATTATGTTATGTATACATCAATTGTTTTTATTTTATTTTTATTTGTTTAAACTGATTAGATTAGGTTCCTGATGACTCCTCTTACTATAGGATTTTTATTATGGACACTCGAATTTACGCTTTAATTACGAGCGAACCGATAAACGTATCGCAAAATGTGATACACCAATATTTTCCTTGTTTTATTCTGCGTAAGGCTATATGCAGCACTTTCGTTTTACAGTCAAATTTATATTTTTTTTTCTTATTCTGGTACGGATTTTGCGATTTTAGGCGTATTCGAAAGGAAAAATATATGGCTTGCGATGTATTTGTATGAGGTTAATGAAATTTTAATACATTATAGCCAAATATATTGTTAATGTAAATCTCAAGTTACAACATTTTCCGATCACCCAAAAAACCACGCTAGTGCAAAATAAATCAATAATCAAAAACTTTGTCATATCGTGGAAATTTCAATAAACAATACAAAATTCTTACTCATTATCTGTGTTACTTCAAAATAGGATCAAATAAGATCAAAATACAGGTATAGTACTGGAATAAACCAAGTTTAAAGGGCAATGTTCCTTTCATTTATTTTCTTTTGTAAATGAGTGTTGAGTCATGAAAAAGAGCTAATTCATTTCAGGGAGTGAACAGTTCTGATCCAATCTCTGAAAAGAACAGTTTTGCCCATCTCTACCAGGGAGGTGGCAACCCAGACATGCGATCTGACCTTCAGCACCACGGTCGTCCGTTCGGCCAGTGCTAAGATCGCGCGGTCGATGTCTCCTCTTCCTCCCATCACCCCACAGACACCAGCCCCTTCATCAGCTTCTGCTAAGACGAAGACCCAGAAGTCAGATGCACGGGCCTTCAAGAAGAAACCGTCCCCCCTGCGGGTCCGGGGTAAGAATAGGCCCGAGGTAATCCTGCCTGTCGTAAGAGGCGACTAAAAGGAGTTTCAAGCGTTTCGGCCTTTCATGTGATGGTCCCCCTTGGGGTTTGACCTACATTTTTCAAAATTCTACAGAAGTACGAGCCTTTTGGGGAAGGACACCTTACGTGGTGTACCATTGTTCCTAAGTGCTCTAAGACCTTGGCACTCAGTATTGCACCGGCGTTGTAACCATACCCACTATTCCTCCAATTGGGCCTAAACGCCTGATGGGTTGTCCAAGTTACGCCCATAGTGCATCTCCATCTGCACCAGCGATCATGATGGACTTTCCATGGCACCAGAAATCCAGCACGGTAGCCAGCCCGTTGTGGTGGGGTCGTCATGTACCCTCTAGGTTGTAGCCCCCTGACAACACAGGGATCGTACTGCCGATACCTGAGCTGCACCCTCCCCACGTCGGCCAAGGAGTAGATGCCAGTCTCCTTGGGGCATCAGGACTCCCGGCAATGGTCATCCTGCCAGGTGGCCCTTGCTGCAGCTGGGTGGCGCCCGTGGGGAGAGCCCCTGGTCGGAGTGGGTGGTATCGGGGCGGACGTTTCGCAGATGAAACGTCAACATGTATCCGGTCGCTCTGCGGCAGAGTCTTTCAAAAGAAAAGGTACCGTTTCAAGTCCTGGTTCTCCTGCCCTTTCCCCCTTGGCCACTCCATGGGAGGAGGGACAGGCCCGCCGGCTTGGGGCGAAGTACTTCCCCCGCTATTTGGTCTGTTCTCGAACCGATGGGGGGACATTCGCCACCTCCAAGCCGATGTTCTTTGTTCAGCACATTGAGGACGTCTTTGGGGAAATCGAGGCTCTCAGCAAGATGCGTTCAGGGTCCGTTCTTATCAAGACCACCTCCGCCACACAGTCGGCGGCGCTCCAGGCGTGCGACCGCCTAGGGGACATCCCAGTATCCATCGTCCCACATCTGGCACTAAATAGGACGCAGGGGGTGATTTTTCATCGTGACCTCCTGCTACAATCTGATGAGGAGCTCAGGGCCAACCTGGAGCGCCGAGGCGTGCATTTCGTCCGGCGCGTCCAGCGCGGCCCCAAAGACCGTCGCATTGACACTGGGGCCTTTATCCTCGCCTTCGAGGGGGACGTTCTCCCGGAGAAGGTAAAGGTGATGTGCTACCGGTGTGACGTGCGACCCTACGTCCCGCCTCCTATGCGATGTTTTAGGTGTTTGCGTTTTGGGCACATGTCGTCACGGTGTGAGGCTGAGCCCCTTTGTGGCGATTGTGGCCGCCCTCTTGGTGAGGAACATACATGCTCCCCACCACCTCGGTGCATTAATTGTCCTGGCGTCCACTCGCCTAGATCCTCAGACTGCCCTGCCTATCAGAAGGAGAAGAAGATACAAGAAATCAAAACTTTGGATCGGCTCTCCTATACTGAGGCCAAGAAGTATGACCGTCTCCATCCCGTGCCATTGACTACTTCTTTTGCCTCAGTTGTGTCCACACCTTCCGCGGTATCCTCACCCCTATCCTGTCCCCCCTACGCCTCCTCCGCCCATCAGGGGGCTCCGCCTCCGCCTCCCAAATCCCTCCCTTCCAAATCCTCCTCCCCCGTGGCCCCCACCCCCTCTGCCCCAGGGGCCACCCTTCCTCCTCCTCCTCCCCCCCACGCCACCTGAGAAGCGTTCCTCTTCTCAGGCGTCCATCGGGGAAACGTCCCGGACCCCAGCTTCTGAGGTCCGGCGTTCCAAAACGGACCCCGCGCGTGAGGACCTTCTTCGGGTCCAGCCCACCATCCCTGTGCCTCCTCGGCCTTCCAAGAAGGCCTCCAAGAAGAAATCTCTAACCCCCTCTCCACCCCGGCGCGTTTCGTCTGACGCTCCATCCGTAAGTCGCCGCTCCCGGCCGTCCTCAGTTTCGCCGGGACGCTCTGCTGCCAGGCGCTCCGCTGGCCCCTCGCCGGCAAATGATGCTGCCCAAACTACACAACCCGGGACAGCGGCCGCAGCTGGCGACGACTCGATGGAACAGGATCCGCCTCCCGCCGGTTGTAGCGTTGTTCCCTCGAAACCTGGCCCTCCGCGGCCGTCGAGGTGACCAGCTCTTCCCCCGTCTCGTTCCCCCTCTTTTTTGACTAGCGATGGCCTTGTTACACTGGAACATAAGAGGTTTTCGATCTAATCGGGAGGAATTACAACTGCTCCTCCGCCTGCACTGTCCGCTCGTCCTTGGTCTCCAGGAAACCAAGTTGCGCCCGACTGACCGTATTGCCTTTACCCACTATACCTCGGAGCGGTATGACCTCACCCCTGTGGACGGTATCCCAGCTCATGGTGGGGTCATGTTGCTCGTTCGGGACGACGTCTATTACCATCCTATCCCATTGACCACCCCACTCCAAGCAATAGCTGTCCGCATTACTCTTTCTGCTTTTACTTTCTCAGTTTGTACCATCTACGCTCCACCGTCATCTGTCGTTAGTCGGGCTGACATGATGCACCTGATTGTTCAGCTAACTCCGCCGTTTTTATTGTTTGGTGACTTCAATGCCCATCATCCCCTTTGGGGCTCTCCTGCATCCTGTCAAAGAGGCTCACTCTTGGCGGATGTCTTCAACCATCTCAATCTTGTCTGCCTCAATACCGGCGCCCCGACTTTCCTCTCGGACTCTACTCGTACCTACTCCCACTTGGACCTCTCGATCTGTTCTACCACTCTTGCCCGTCGGTTCGAGTGGTATGTCCTTTCTGACACCTATTCGAGCGACCACTTCCCCTGTGTCGTTCGTCTCCTGCACCACACCCCATCCCCACGTCCTTCGAGCTGGAACATACTGAAAGCTGACTGGGGACTTTACTCCTCCCTGGCGACCTTTCCGGACCACGATTTTCCTAGTTGTGACAGTCAGGTCGAATACCTCACGGCCGTTATCGTCAATGCTGCCGAACGTTCCATTCCTCGTACAACTTCTTCTTCACGTCGCGTTTCCGTCCCCTGGTGGAACGAGGCTTGTAGGGACGCTATCCGTGCTCGGCGACGTGCTTTACGCACCTTTCGCCGCCATCCTACGTTGGCGAATTGTATTGAATACAAACGACTCCGAGCGCAATGCCGTAGAGTCATCAAAGACAGCAAAAAAGCTTGTTGGGCCTCTTTCACCAGCTCCTTTAACAGTTTTACTCCCTCTTCCGTCGTTTGGGGTAGCCTGCGCCGGCTGTCGGGCATTAAGGCCCACTCCTCGGTACCTGGCCTGACCTCAGGTAATGAGGTCCTTGTTGATCCTGTGGCTGTCTTCAACGCCTTTGGTCGCTTTTTCGCGGAGGTTTCAAGCTCCGCCCATTACCATCCTGCCTTCCTTCCCAGGAAAGAGGCAGAAGAGGCTCGGCGACCTTCCTTCCACTCGCTGAATCTGGAAACTTATAATGCCCCCTTTACTATGCGGGAACTCGAACGTGCGCTTGCACTGTCCCGGTCCTCTGCTCCGGGGCCAGATGCCATTCACGTTCAGATGCTGGCACACCTTTCTCCGGCGGGCAAAAGCTTCCTGCTTCGTACCTACAATCGCGTCTGGACCGAAGGTAAAGTCCCCATGCGTTGGCGTGACGCCGTTGTTGTTCCTATACCCAAACCCGGGAAGGATAGACACCTTCCTTCTAGTTACCGCCCCATTTCTCTTACAAGCTGTGTCTGTAAGGTGATGGAGCGCATGGTTAATGCTCGGTTAGTCTGGATTCTTGAATCTCGACGACTACTTACTAATGTCCAATGCGGCTTTCGTCGCCGCCGCTCCGCTGTTGACCACCTTGTGACCTTGTCGACATTCATCATGAACAACTTTTTGCGAAGGCGCCAAACGGTAGCCGTGTTCTTCGACTTGGAAAAGGCTTATGATACCTGTTGGAGGGGAGGTATCCTCCGCACTATGCACAGGTGGGGCCTACGCGGTCGCCTGCCCCTTTTTATTGATTCCTTTTTAACGGATCGCACGTTTAGGGTACGTGTGGGTTCCGTATTGTCCGACGTCTTCCTCCAGGAGAACGGAGTGCCTCAGGGCTCCGTCTTGAGCGTAGCCCTTTTTGCCATCGCGATCAATCCAATTATGGATTGCATTCCACCTAATGTCTCAGGCTCTCTCTTCGTCGATGACTTCGCGATCTACTGCAGTGCCCAGAGAACATGCCTCCTGGAGCGCTGCCTTCAGCGTTGTCTCGACAGCCTATACTCATGGAGCGTGGCAAATGGCTTCCGGTTCTCTGAAGAGAAGACGGTTTGTATTAACTTTTGGCGATATAAAGCGTTCCTTCCGCCATCCTTACATCTCGGTCCCGTAGTTCTCCCATTCGTGGACACAACTAAGTTTCTAGGGCTCACGTTGGACAGGAAACTGTGTTGGTCTCCACATGTCACTTATTTGGCGGCCCGTTGTACACGTTCCCTTAATGTCCTCAGAGTTCTTAGTGGTTCATCTTGGGGAGCGGATCGCACTGTCCTGCTTCGCTTGTATCGGTCCATAGTCCGATCGAAGCTGGATTATGGGAGCTTCGTCTACTCGTCCGCTCGGCCATCCCTCTTACGCCGGCTCAACTCCATCCACCATCGGGGGATACGTCTTGCGACCGGAGCCTTCTACACTAGTCCTGTCGAGAGTCTTTATGCTGAAGCTGCCGAGTTACCATTGACCTACCGGCGCGACGTACTGCTGTGTCGGTATGCCTGCCGGCTGTTGTCTATGCCCGACCACCCCTCTTACCAGTCCTTCTTCGCCGATTCTCTCGATCGTCAGTATGGGTTGTATGTGTCTGCCCTGCTGCCCCCCGGAGTCCGCTTCCGTCGCTTGCTTCGACAATTGGATTTTGCCCTCCCTACCACCTTCAGAGAGGGTGAGAGCCCGACACCACCTTGGCTCCTGGCTCCGGTTCAGGTTTATCTCGACCTCAGCTCACTCCCGAAGGAGGGTACTCCGGCTGCAGTGTATTGCTCACGGTTTGTCGAACTTCGTGCTCGACTTGCCAGACACACATTTATTTACACCGATGGCTCCAAAACTGACGATGGTGTCGGCTATGCCTTTGTCGTCGGGGCCGCCACCTTTAAATACCGGCTCCTCGACCAATGTTCCAGCTTTACGGCCGAGCTTTTCGCTCTCCATCAGGCCGTTCAGTATGCGCGCCGCCACCGCCATTCATCGTATGTACTCTGCTCTGACTGACTCAGTGCTCTTCAGAGCCTTGGAGCTCCCTATCCGGTCCATCCCTTGATTCGACGGATACAGCAGTCACTCCATTCTTTGGCTGATAATGGTGGTTCCGTCAGCTTTCTGTGGGTTCCCGGACATGTAGGAGTGCCTGGGAATGAGGCTGCGGATGCTGCAGCCAAGGCTGCAGTCCTCCTGCCACGGCCAGCCTCCCATTGTGTCCCGTCATCGGACGTTCGGGGGGATGTGTGTAAGAGGCTTGTGTCGTTGTGGTGGGATGCTTGGTCATCCCTCCAAGGAAACAAGCTCCGGGCAGTAAAACCGCTCCCAACTCCTTGGACAACATCCTGCCGACCATCTCGGCGCGAGGAGGTCCTTCTGACCAGGTTGAGAATTGGGCATTGCCGGTTTAGCCACCGCTACCTGCTCTCCGGTGACTCAGCCCCGCAGTGCCCTTGTGGACAGGCCTTAACAGTGCGCCATGTTTTATTGTCGTGTCCCCGTTTTAGTCAATTTCGTGTTGTCCTGTCCCTGCCGTCTACCTTACCAGATATTTTAGCTGATGACGCTCGAGCAGCTGCTCGTGTTCTGCGTTTTATAACTGACTGGCTTGTCCAAAGACATCTAACCTTTTTACTTATTTTATCTACATCTTTGTTAGGTCTTTCTGGTGTCCCCCTTGAATTTTACTAGCTCCCTTGTGCTCTAACAACGGTGACTGGGCGCTAATGACCTCAGTAGTTGAGCGCCCTTAAACCCCATCAAAAAAAAAAAAAAGAAGAAACCGTCCCGTGCAGACTTCCTCCGTACCTCAACCTCCCAGCCTTCGACCGGTACTTCCACCAAACGACCTTCCAAGAAGGCTCATAGGAAGCACAGTTCTCCTTCTCCGCCACGGCGCATTTCTTCTCCTGCGCCACCCAGCAGTTGCCGCCCCAGGCCGTCCTCCGTTTCGCCTGGCCGCACCGCTGGTAGCCGAACATCTGGCCGTTCACCGGCGGAGGAAGCTCCCCCTCCCGGCCATCTTCCCAAGATGGCCGATGAACCTATAGACCCAATGGACGATGACTGTCCGCCTACTGATAGCGGCGGCAGTGCTCGCTCGAAGCCAGGCCCTCAGCGGCCTTCGAGGTGACCCCTTCTTTCATCTTCTTTTTTTTTTCTTACGATGGCACTTATTCACTGGAATATTCGCAGCATTCGCTCCAACCGAGAGGACTTCAAGTTGCTGCTCCGCTTGCACCGTCCGCTCGTCGTAGCCCTCCAGGAAACGAAGCTACGCCCATGCGATCAAATTGCCTTGGCACACTACACCTCTGTGCGTTTTGACCTACCCCCTGTGGTAGGTATCCCAGCTCATGGAGGGGTTATGTTGCTGGTCCGGGATGATATTTACTACGATCCCATCACGTTGCACACTGGCCTGCAGGCAGTTGCCATCCGCATTACTCTCCCCACTTTTACATTTTCCATTTCTACCGTTTACACTCCATCGTTGTCTGCCGTTACCAGGGCAGACATGATGCAACTTATTACTCAGCTACCTGCACCATTTTTGTTAACTGGAGATTCCAATGCCCACCATCCCCTTTGGGGCTCTCCAGCATCCTGCCCGAGGGGCTCCCTGTTAGCAGACCTTTTCAACCAGCTCAATCTTGTCTGCCTCAATACTGGCGCCCCTACTTTTCTTTCGGACACATCTCACACCTATTCCCATTTAGATCTCTCTATATGTACTCCCCAACTTGCACGCCGGTTCGAGTGGTATGCACTTTCTGATACATATTCGAGCGACCACTTCCCGTGTGTTATCCATCTCCTGCAGCATACCCCCTCTCCGTGCTCATCTAGTTGGAACATCTCCAAAGCAGACTGGGGGCTCTTCTCTTCCAGGGCGACCTTTCAGGATCAAACATTCACAAGCTGCGATAGTCAGGTCGCACACCTCACGGAAGTCATTCTCACTGCTGCTGAATATTCCATCCCTCACCCTACTTCTTCTCCACGTCTCGTACCGGTCCCCTGGTGGACCGCAGCATGTAGACACGCTTTACGTGCTCGTCGACGTGCTTTACGCACCTTTCACCGCCACCCTACAGTGGCGAATTGTATCAATTATAAACTATTACGTGCACAGTGTCGTCGTATCATTAAAGAACGCAAGAAAGCCAGCTGGGCTGCTTTCACAACCACCTTCAACAGTTTTACTCCTTCTGCTGTTGTCTGGAGTAGCCTGCGCCGGCTATCTGGCACTACGGTCCACTCACCAGTTTCTGGCTTGACAGTCGCGAATGACGTCCTTGTGGCCCCTGAGGCTGTCTCCAATGCCTTCGGCCGCTTTTTCGCAGAGGTTTCGAGCTCCGCTCATTACCACCCTGCCTTCCTCCCCCGCAAACAGGCAGAGGAGGCTAGGCCACCTAACTTCCGCTCCTCGAATCGTGAAAGTTATAATGCCCCATTCACCATGCGGGAACTCGAAAACGCACTTGGCCGATCACGGTCCTCCGCTCCAGGGCCTGATTCTATTCATATTCAAATGCTGAAGAAGCTTTCTCCTGCGGGTAAAGGTTTTCTTCTTCGTACTTACAATCGCATCTGGATTGAGGGACATGTTCCAACATGATGGCGCAAGTCTATTGTTGTCCCCAAATCCTAAGCCGGGGAAGGACAAGCACTTGCCTTCCAGTTATCGACCCATCTCGCTTACCAGCTGTGTCTGTAAAGTGATGGAGCGAATGGTTAACTCTCGATTGGTTTGGCTGCTCGAGTCTCGACGCCTACTTAACAATGTACAATGTGGATTTCGTAGGCGCCGCACTGCTGTTGACCATCTGGTTACCTTGTCGACCTTCATTATGAATAACTTCTTGCGGAAGCGCCCGACCGCGGCTGTGTTCTTTGATTTGGAGAAGGCTTACGACACCTGTTGGAGAGCGGGCATTCTCCGCACCATGCATACATGGGGCCTTCGCGGTCGCCTCCCTCTTTTTATTCGTTCCTTTTTAATGGATCGACAGTTCAGGGTACGTGTGGGTTCTGTCCTGTCAGACACCTTTCACCAGGAGAATGGGGTGCCACAGGGCTCAGTTTTGAGCGTCGATCTCTTCGCCATAGCGATCAATCCAATAATGGATTGCCTCCCAGCTGATGTATCAGGCTCCCTTTTCGTGGACGATTTTACAATCTATTGCAGCGCGCAGCGTACGTGTTTCCTGGAGCGCTGTCTTCAGCGTTCTCTTGACCGTCTTTACTCCTGGAGTGTCGCCAATGGCTTCCGTTTTTCTGCCGAGAAGACTGTCTGTATTAACTTCTGGCGCTACAAAGAGTTTTTCCCACCGTCCTTAAGACTCGGTCCCGTTGCTCTCCCATTCGTGGAGACAACAAAATTTTTAGGTCTTACATTTAACAGGAAACTTACTTGGTCTCCACATGTGTCATATTTGGCTGCCCGTTGTACCCGTTCTCTAAATGTCCTCCGTGTTCTCAGTGGTGTGTCGTGGGGAGCAGATCGAACCGTCCTACTTCGCCTATATCGGTCGATCGTCCGCTCCAAGCTGGATTATGGGAGCTTCGTATACTCCTCTGCACGGCCATCCATCTTACGCAGCCTCAACTCCATACAACATCGGGGTTTACGACTTGCGATCGGAGCGTTTTATACTAGTCCCGTCGAGAGTCTTCATGCTGACGCTGGTGAGTTGCCACTCACCTACCGGCGCGATATACTGCTTTGTCGGTATGCCTGTGGGCTACTGGCAATGCCCGACCACCCGTCTTATCGTTCCTTTTTTGATGACTCTCTCGACAGTCAATACGGGTTGTATGTCTCTGCCCTGCTACCCCCTGGAGTTCGCTTTCGTCGCCTCCTTCAACACCTTAATTTTTCACGCCCTGCAACCTTTCGAGGGCGTGAGCCACACGCCACCTTGGCTCCAGGCTCAGGTTCGCGTCCACATTGACCTCTGCTCGCTCCCGAAGGAGGTTAACCCCGGTTCAGTCTACCACTCCCGTTTTATCGAACTTCGTTCGAAGTTCATTAATATGACCTTCATTTATACAGATGGCTCTAAGACCACTGACGGGGTCGGGTGTTCTTTTATTGTCGGGGCACAAAGTTTCAATTACCGGCTCCATGGCCTTTGTTCGGTCTTCACAGCTGAGCTCTTTGCCCTCTACCAGGCTGTCCTTTACATCTGCCGCCACCGACATTCTGCATATGTCATCTGCTCCGATTCCCTGAGCGCTATCCAGAGCCTCAGTGATCCGTACCCGGTTCACCCTTTCGTGCACAGGATCCAACGCTCTCTTCAGCAGCTGGTGGACGTCGGTTCTCCGGTTAGCTTTATGTGGGTTCCTGGGCATGTCGGTATCCCTCGGAACGAAGCTGCAGATGCCGCGGCCAAGGCTGCGGTCCTCCAGCCTCGGACAGCTTCTCGTTGTGTGCGTTCATCTGATTTTAGCAGAGTCATTTGTCAGCGCATTTTATCGCTGTGGCATGCCGATTGGTCTACACTTACTGAAAACAAGCTTCGGGCCGTCAAACCTCTCCCCACGGCTTGGACGACGTCTTCACGCCCTTCTCGGCGGGAGGAGGTCGTTTTGGCCCGGTTACGAATTGGCCACTGCCGGTTCAGCCATCGCCATCTGCTGACGGCTGCGCCGGCGCCGTTCTGCCCATGTGGGCAATTGTTGACGGTCCGCCACATTTTAACGGTCTGTCCGGATTTTAACACCCTGCGTCTTGATCTTGTCCTGCCATGTACTGTAGAAGCCATTTTAGCGGATTACCCACGAGCAGCAGCTCGCGTTCTTCATTTTATCAATTTGACAACCCTCTCAAAGGACATTTGATTCTACTGTTTTCCTTTTTTAATCCTATGCCTGTCAGTCTCTTTTATCGTGTTTTCCGTTTCGTTGCTGTTTTAAACTTGTGACTCGCGGTGCACTCCTCACGTAGTCTGGGCGCTAATGACCGTTGAAGTTGTGCGCCCTAAAACCACAAAAAAAAAAAAGTTCCTTGGTGGAACGAGGCATGCCGTGACGCAATACGTGAGCGGCGACGTGCTCTTCGCATTTTCCGCCACCATCCTACTTTGGCCAACTGTATCCGCTATAAGCAGTTCCGTGCGCGATGCCGTCGTGTCATCCGCGATAGCAAGAAGGCAAGCTGGAAATTCTTTATTAGCTCATTTAACACCTTCACTCCCTCCTCGGAAGTTTGGAGTCTGCTTCGACGGTTCTCAGGCGCGCCTAGTTTCTCTCCCCGGTCTCTGGGCTCACTGTCGCGCATGACACATTAGTGGACCACGTCGCAATTTCTAACTCGTTGGGTCAGCACTTTGCTGAGATTTCGAGCTCTTCAAATTACCCGCCAGAGTTTCTCCCGAAGAAACGTGCAGCGGAAGTGCGACATCTTGCTTTCTCCTCTCAAAATCGCGGAAGCTACAATACTGTTTTCTCCATGCGGGAACTCCTACATGCACTCTCTTCTTCTCGCTCCTCCGCCCCAGGACCGGATGGTATGCACGTCCAAATGTTGCTGCATTTATCAACCCATAGTCTGCGTTACCTCCTTCGCCTTTATAATCGAATTTGGACCGACAGAACTTTTCCGAGACGATGGCGGGAAGCTATCGTCGTTCCCGTTCCGAAACCTGGAAAGGACAAACATCTCCCCTCTAGCTATCGCCCTATTTCTCTCACGAGTAGTGTCCGTAAGGTTTTGGAGCGTATGGTGAATTACCGTTTAGCGTGGTGGCTGGAATCCCGCAGTCTTTTAACAGCTGCACAATGCGGATTCCGAAAGCATCGTTCTGCAGTTGACCATCTTGTTGCTCTCTCCACTTATATCATGAACACTTTTCTCCAGAAACGCCCAACAGTAGCAATATTTTTTGATCTGGAGAGAGCATACGATACCTGTTGGAGGACAGGCATCCTCCGCACACTGTTCTCTTGGGGCTTTCGAGGTCAGCTGCCCCTTTTTCTTCGCGAATTTATGGCAGAGCGCACATTTAGGGTGCGGGTGAACACTACTCTCTCCCGCACTTTCTCCCAAGAAAACGGGGTACCCCAGGGCTCCGTACTGAGTGTTGTACTGTTTGCCATTGCCATCAATCCAATTATGGATTGTCTCCCTCCTGATGCCTCGGGCTCCCTCTTTGTGGACGATTTTGCGATCTACTACAGCTCTCAACGGACCAACCTTCTTGAACGACGTCTTCAAGGCTCTCTCGATCGCCTCCACTCTTGGAGCATCGAAACCGGCTTCCGTTTTTCTCCCAGTAAGACCGATTGTGTTAATTTTTGGCGACGTAAGGAGTTTCTTCCACCCTCCTTACATCTAGGTCCTGTCAACCTTCCGTTTTCAAACGTCGCTAAATTCTTGGGTCTTATGTTTGACAGAAAACTGTGCTGGTCCTCCCACGTTTCCTATCTTTCGGCACGCTGTCTGCGATCCCTTAACACCCTCCGTGTCCTGAATGGTACCTCCTGGGGAGCGGACCGAGTGGTCCTTCTCCGCCTCTATCGCGCCTTAGTGCACTCGAAATTGGACTATGGAAGCATAGTCTACGCCTCTGCTCGGCCTTCTATTCTTCGGCGTCTCGACTCTGTCCACCACCGTGGATTACGTTCAGTGTCTGGAGCTTTTTACACCAACCCTGTGGAAAGCCTTTATGCTGAGACTGCTGAGCCTCCGCTGTCCAATCGGCATAGGGTCCTTCTGAGTCGTTATGCTAGCCATCTGTCTTCCATGCCTGCTAATCCAGCACATGACCTTTTTTTCGACGCCTCCTTTGATGTAGGGTATGCAGGCCGCCCCTCCTCCCTACCACCACCGGGAGTCCGCTTCCGTCAACTGCTCCATTCTCTTTCCTTCCGCTTTCCTAAAACCTTCTTGACAACTTGGGGTACAGCACCGCCTTGGCTCCGTCCCCGGATCTGTCTGCTCCGTGATCTTTGTCAATTTCCCAAGGATGGTACACCTTCACTTGTTTATCGTCGGGCATTTGCTGCTCTATTTGCACAAATGACGGACGCCACATTTATTTACACCGACGGCTCGAAAACATCGTTAGGTGTAGGGAGTGCCTATATTGTTGGCGACACCCCAAATCACTTTCGGCTTCCCGTCCAGTGTTCGGTGTATACTGCGGAGCTTTACGCTGTTCTCCGGGCTTTCCACTACATCCGACGCCACCAGCGGATACAGTACGTTATCTGCTCAGATTCTCTCAGCTCTATCCTCAGTCTCCAAGCTCTTTATCCTGTGCACCCTCTGGTCTTCCCCCTGTGGGTCCGGGGTAAGAATAGGCTCGAGGTATTCCTGCCTGTCGTAAGAGGCGACTAAAAGGAGTTTCAACCGTTTCGGCCTTCCATGTAATGGTCCCCCCTTGGGGTTTGACCTGCAGTTTTCAAAATTCTACAGAAGTACGAGCCTTTTGGGGAAGGATGCCTTACGTGGTGTACCACTGGTCCTCAGTGCACTAAGACCTTGGCACTCAGCATTGTAACGGCGTTGAAACCATACCCACTATTCCTCAAATTGGGCCTAAACGCCTGATGGGTTGTACAAGTTACGCCCATAGTGCGTCCCCATCTGCACCTACGATCATGATGTACTTTCCATGGCACCAGAAATCCAGCACGGTAGCCAGCCCGTTGTGGTGGGGTCGTCATGTACCCTCTAGGTTGTGGCCCCCTGACAACACAGGGATCGTACTGCCGATACCTGAGCTGCAGCCTCCCCACGTCGGCCAAGGAGTAGATGCCCGTCTCCTTGGGGCATCAGGACTCCCGGCAATGGTCATCCTGCCAGGTGGCCCTTGCTGCGGCTGGGTGGCGCCCGTGGGGAGAGCCCCTGGTCGGAGTGGGTGGTATCGGGGCGGACGTTTCGCAGATGAAACGTCAACATGTATCCTGTCGCTCTGCGGCCGAGTCTTTCAAAAGGAAAGGTACTGTTTCTAGTTCTGGTTCTCCTGCCCTTTCCCCCTTGGCCACTCCCTGGGAGGAAGGACAGGCCCGCCGGCTTCGGGCGAAGTACTTCCCCCACTATTTAGTCTGTTCTCGAACCGATGGGGGGACGTTCGCCACCTCTAAGCCCATGTTCTTTGTTCAGCACATTGAGGACATCTTCGAGGAAATTGAGGCTAAGATGCGTTCGGGGTCCGTTCTTATAAAGACCACCTCCGCCACACAGTCGGCGGCCCCCCCAGGGGGTCCACAACTCTTTTGTGGACACGTGCGTAGCGAGCACGGGACCCCGAGCTAATGTGGCCCTCCTTCCTTTCCGGGCTGCATATCTTACCTTTCCGCATCCTTCCCCGTCCCCCATCTTGGCCCCCCCCCCCTCACCTCTGGCTCTTTTCTTCCGTTTCTCCCCCTCTGGGAGTATGGTTTGTGCCTACGTCCGGAGACGGACGCTGGAAACTGTTACAAATTCCTTGCTTTCTACACTTGCAAGTCTTCGTCCTTCCTCTGTCCTTCTCTTTTCCTTCCCTCTTCTCTTTGCCCTTTTCTCCACTGCGGCGTTTGAGACCCCTCTGCTTTCCTCTCCCTTTCCCTTTTTTTCCTACCTGTGTGCATCTGAAGGCCAACCCACGCACTCCCATGCGTAGCCGGTGACGGGGTAACGCGTAATTCCCCGCCCCGGGTAGACAGGTAGGACGCGTACGTACCCCCTGGTAACGGCCAGGCCCAGGGAGGGGTGATTACCCGAGCTGATACCTTCCGAAAGTGCCGATTGGTCCCTCCGTCCGTTTGTCGGGAGGTGTGACCTGAGGTGTGAACAATCACCTAAGGCGGGAGTGCCCTCAGTGTGGGCCCCCACAAGGAAGGAGCGCGCCATCGGAGACGCCGGTAATCATGAGGGATTCTTCCGCAATGGTTTCCTCCCCTTCCACTATGTCTGCTCACAAACGTAAGTTCACTGAGTCTCAGCCACAGACAGTTCTTCCATCGTTGCCACAGTTACTTGTTGTTTCTCGGTCTGACGAAGGTCACGACTTCTCCACGGTCAACCCTTTCATTATTCAGAAAGGTGTCGACGCAATTGCAGGTCCTGTAAAGTTTTGTTCCAGATTACGGAATGGCACCCTGTTGTTGGAAACAAACAGTGCCCTCCAGGCACAAAAATTGCTGCGTGCTTCTCTGCTCCACACCTTCCCTGTCCGGGTGGAACCACACCGTACCTTAAATTCCTCGCGTGGAGTCGTTTATACACGCTCCCTCGATGGATTGTCTGACGAAGAAATTCAGCACTACCTGTCTGACCAGGGCGTAACGGCTGTTCATCGAGTTACGAAACGGGTTGACACGAACGTCATCCCAACCCGCACTGTCTTCTTGACATTTGACAAAGTTCAACTCCCATCGAAAATCAAAGCAGGCTATGAGATAATATCCGTTCGCCCTTACGTCCCAAACCCTACGCGTTGCTATCGATGTCAGCGGTTCAATCACACCAGCCAGTCCTGTTCCAATCCGGCAAAATGTGTTACGTGTGGCAAGGATGCCCATGAGGGTGCTTGTCCACCTCCGTCCCCTCGCTGCATCAACTGTATGGGTGACCACGCTGCTTCCTCTCGAGATTGCCCCGTTTTTAAGGACGAAAAGCTCATCCAGGAAATAAGAGTGAAGGAAAAGGTGTCGACCTTTGCTGCTTGAAAATTATTCGCCAGTCGACAGCCCACCGTGCCTCAGACAGGAAAATACAGCACTGTCCTTGCTTCTCCTCGGCCAACAAAGGAGGCGGCCACGCAGACTTGCGACCTCACCTTTAGTGCCACGGTCGTCAGATCAGCCAGCGCAAAGATCGCCCGTTCAACCTCACAACTTTCGCCTGCCCACTCTCTGGCTCGCCCTTCGTCGGGTTCTGCTAAATCTCGAGCCCAAAAGTCAGACACCAAGACTTCGAAAAAAGAGCATACTCGTGAAGAGTTTTTACGTACCACAACTTCACAACCATCGGTTCCTCCTTCATCTAAACATCATACTTCCAAGAAGGCTACAAAGAAACCCAGTTCCTCTCCTTCTCTGCCAAGGCGTGTCCCATCTACAGCGCCACCTGGCGGAAATCGCCCTCGGCCATCTTCTGTGTCGCCGAGGCGCACTGCTGGTGGCCGGTCAACCGGCCGATCGCTGGTGGCAGGAGCTGCTCCTGACCAACCTATGGATCAGGATCTTCTGCCTTCGGCTGAATGCCATTCCATGCTGTCGGTCGCAAGCTCTGAGCAGTCGTTGAGTTGACACCAACTTTGATCACATTCCTCCATTTTCTGTTCACCCTATGTCCATTATCCACTGGAATATCCGCGGCATTCGAGCCAATCGGGATGAATTGTCGATCCTCTTACGATCCTACTCGCCGGTCATCTTCTGTCTTCGGGAAACAAAGCTGCGTCCCCATGACCACTTTGTTCTCCCTCATTTTCAGTCCGTCCGATATGACCTCCCCTCTGTGGAAGGCACTCCAGCCCATGGAGGACTCATGATTCTTCTCCATGATACTCTCCATTATCATCCAATCCCCTTAAACAGTTCCTTCCAAGCTGTCACCGTCCGTCTTTCCCTTTCTGGATACACGTTCTCTCTTTGTACAGTATACATTCCATCGTCCACACCAATGGCACGAGCTGATCTCCTTCATCTTCTTGGTCAGCTTCCACCCCCCTATTTCCTGGTTGGGGACTTCAACGCCCACCACCCGCTTTGGGGATCTCCACATCCTTGTCCACGTGGCTCCCTATTGCTAGACATCTTCCACCAAGCGGATCTAGTTTGCCTCAACACTGGGGTCCCCACATTTTCGTCTGCCTCCACGACAAATTTATCTCATTTGGACCTTGCGATCGGTACTGTTCCGCTAGCTCGGCGCTTCGAATGGTTCGCCCTTGATGATACACACTCGAGTGACCACTTTCCATGTGTCCTTAGGCTGCAGCCTCAACTGCCATATATGCGCCCGCGACGCTGGAAGTTTGCCCAAGCCGATTGGACACTTTTTTCGTCTCTAGCGACATTCGATGACCGTCGCTTTCCCAGCGTCGACGATGAGGTCACACATATTACCGACGTTATTCTTACAGCTGCGGAACATTCAATACCACGCACCTCCGAACTGCCCCGGCGCCCCCCAGTTCCTTGGTGGAACGAGCATGCCGTGACGCAATACGTGAGCGGCGACGTGCTCTTCGCATTTTCCGTCACCATCCTACTTTGGCCAACTGTATCCGCTATAAGCAGCTCCGTGCGCGATGCCGTCGCGTCATCCGCGATAGCAAGAAGGCAAGCTGGAAATTCTTTATTAGCTCATTTAACACATTCACTCCCTCCTCGGAAGTTTGGAGTCGGCTTCGACGGTTCTCAGGCGCGCCTAGTTTCTCTCCGGTCTCTGGGCTCACTGTCGCGCATGATACCTTAGTGAACCCCGTCGCAATTTCTAACTCATTGGGTCAGCACTTTGCTGAGATTTCGAGCTCTTCAAATTACCCGCCAGCGTTTCTCCCGAAGAAACGTGCAGCGGAAGTGCGACATCTTGCTTTCTCCTCTCAAAATCACGAAAGCTACAATACTGTTTTCTCCATGCGGGAACTCCAACATGCCCTCTCTTCTCGCTCCTCCGCCCCAGGACCGGATGGTATGCACGTCCAAATGTTGCTGCATTTATCAACCCATAGTCTGCGTTACCTCCTTCGCCTTTATAATCGAATTGGGACCGACAGTACTTTTCCCAGACTATGGCGGGAAGCTATCGTCGTTCCCGTTCCGAAACCTGGAAAGGACAAACATCTCCCCTCTAGCTATCGCCCCATTTCTCTCACGAGTAGTGTCTGTAAGGTTTTGGAGCGTATGGTGAATTACCGTCTAGCTTGGTGGCTGGAATCCAGCCGTCTTTTAACACCTGCCCAATGCGGATTCCGAAAGCATCGCTCTGCAGTTGACCATCTTGTTGCTCTCTCCACTTATATCATGAACAATTTTCTCCGGAAACGCCAAACGGTAGCAATATTTTTTGATCTGGAGAGAGCATACGATACCTGTTGGAGGACAGGCATCCTCCGCACACTGTTCTCTTGGGGCTTTCGTGGTCGGCTGCCCCTTTTTCTTCGCGAATTTATGGCAGAGCGCACCTTTATGGTGCGGGTGAATACTACTCTCTCCCGTACTTTCTCCCAAGAAAACGGGGTACCCCAGGACTCCGTGCTGAGTGTTGTACTGTTTGCCATCGCTATAAATCCAATTATGGATTGTCTCCTTCCTGATGTCTCGGGCTCCCTCTTTGTGGACGATTTTGCGATCTACTACAGCTCTCAACGGACCAGCCTTCTTAAACGACGTCTTCAAGGATGTCTCGATCGCCTCCAATCGTGGAGCATCGAAACCGGCTTCCGTTTCTCACCCAGTAAGACCGTTTGTGTTAATTATTGGCGACGTAAGGAGTTTCTTCCGCCCTCCTTACATCTAGGTCCTGTCAACCTTCCATTTTCAGACGTCGCTAAATTCTTGGGTCTTATGTTTGACAGAAAACTGTGCTGGTCCTCCCACGTTTCCTATCTTTCGGCTCGCTGTCTGCGATTGCTTAACACCCTCCGTGTCCTGAATAGTACCTTCTGGGGAGCGGACCGAGTGGTCCTTCTCCGCCTCTATCGCGCCTTAGTGCGCTCGAAATTGGACTATGGAAGCATAGTCTACTCCTCTGCTCGGCCGTCTATTCTTCGGCGTCTCGACTCTATCCACCACCGTGGATTACGTTTAGCGTCTGGAGCTTTTTACACTAGCCCTGTGGAAAGCCTTTATGCTGAGACTGCTGAACCTCCGCTGTCGAATCGGCGAGCGGTCCTTCTGAGCCGTTATGCTAGCCATCTGTCTTCCATGCCTGCTAATCCAGCCCATGACCCTTTTTTCGACGCCTCCTTTGATGTAGGGTATGCAGGCCGCTCCTCCTCCCTACTACCCCCGGGAGTCCGCTTCCGTCAACTGCTCCATTCTCTTTCCTTCCGCTTTCCTAAAACCTTCTTGACAACTTGGGGTACAGCACCGCCTTGGCTCCGTCCCCGGATCTGTCTGCTCCGTGATCTTTGTCAATTTCCCAAGGATGGTACACCTTCACTTGTTTATCGTCGGGCATTTGCTGCTCTATGTGCACAAATGACGGACGCCACATTTATTTACACCGACGGCTCGAAAACATCGTTGGGTGTAGGGAGTGCCTATATTGTTGGCGACGCCCCAAATCACTTTCGGCTTCCCGACCAGTGTTCGGTTTATACTGCGGAGCTTTTCGCTGTTCTCCAGGCTGTCCACTACATCCGCCGCCATCAGCGGATACAGTACGTAATCTGCTCAGATTCTCTCAGCTCTCTCCTCAGTCTCCAAGCTCTTTACCCTGTGCACCCTCTGGTCCACCGGATTCAGGACTGTCTGCGCTTGCTCCACCTGGGGGGCGTCTCGGTGGCGTTCCTCTGGCTCCCGGGACACGCTGGTATCTGTGGGAATGAGGCGGCTGATACAGCAGCCAAGGCTGCAGTTTCTCTTCCTCGGCCAGCTATTCAGTCGCTTCCCTTCACCGATCTACGGAGCGGTTTATGTCGCAAAGTTGCTCATTTATGGCATGCGCATTGGTCAACACTTCCCCGTAATAAATTGCGGGAAGTGAAAGCCCTTCCTTGCGCTTGGACCTCTTCCTCCCGAACGCGTCGTCGGGAGGAGGTAATTTTAGCTAGACTCCGGATAGGGCACTGTCTTTTTAGCCATCGACATCTTTTAAGCGGCGATCCTCCCCCACTCTGTCCCCACTGCTCTCAGCTGTGGACGGTAAGACACCTTTTAATTGAGTGCCCCTATTTTAATCCGTTACGCTCCCGTCTACAGCTATCGCCTGATCTATCGTCGATTTTAGCAGATGACACGCGCTCAGCCGACCGCGTTCTGAAGTTTATTAGTGACAGTGAAATGACGTCAGTCATTTGAAGCCTTTTTGGGGACAACCACCCCTTTCTGTAGTGGATTTTTAAGTATTCCTTCTGATTTTAGTTTCTCCAATTTTATGACTTTGTTCCCATTGCTGCTGGTTTTCAATTTCGGTTTTTTACTGTTTCTTAAGTCACGGGCTGGGCGCTTATGACCATAGAAGTTTTGCGCCCTAAAACCAAAAAAAAAAAAAACAAAAAAAAAACAGACCCTCTTGAAAAAGTGGAAGATGACTCTCCGCCTATTGATAGCGGCAGCAGTGCTCGCTCGAAGCCAGGCCCTCAGCGGCCTTCGAGGTGACCCCTTCTTGCTTTTTCTTTTTCTTCTCACGATGGCTCTTTTTCATTGGAATATTCGCGGCATTTGCTCCAACCGAGAAGACTAAGTAGCTTCTACGCTTGCACTGTCCGCTCGTAGTAGCTCGCTAGGAAACGAAGCTCCGCCCCTGCGATTATATTGACCTGGCACACTATAACTCTTTGCGTTTTGACGTACCCACTGTGGCAGGTATTCTGGCTCACGGAGGGGTTATGTTCCTTGTCCGGGATGATATTTACCATGATCCCATCACATTGCGCACCGATCTGCATGCAGTTGCCGTCCGAATTACTCTCCCCACTTTCACATTTTCCATTTGTACTGTTTACACTCCATCGTCGTCTGCCGTTACTAGGGCAGACACGATGCAAATTATTGCTCAGCTACCTGCACCATTTTTGATGACTGGAGACTTCAATGCCCACCATCCCCTTTAGGGCTCTCCAGCATTCTGCCCGAGAGGCTCCCTGTTAGCAGAGCTTTTCAACCACCTCAATCTTGTGTGCCTCAATACTGGCGCCCCTACTTTTCTTTCGGATACAGCTCACACCTATTCCCATTTAGACCTCTCTATGTGTGCTACCCAACTTGCACATCAGTTTGAGTGGTACGCCCTTTCTGATACATATTCGAGCGACCACTTCCCTTGTGTTATCCATCTCCTGCATCATACCCCATCTCCATTCTCAACTAGTTGGATTATCTCCAAAGCAGACTGGGGGCTCTTCTCTTCCAGGGCGACATTTCAGGATCAAAACTTCGCAAGCAGCGATAGTCAGGTCGCACACCTCACGGAAGTCATTCTCACTGCTGCTGAATATTCCATCCCTCATACTACTTCTTCTCTACGTCGCGTACCGGTCCCCTGGTGGACCGCAGCATGTACAGACGCTTTACGTGCTCGTCGACGTGCTCTACGCAGCTTTAAACGCCACCCTAAGATGGCGAATTGTATTATAAACGATTACATGCGCAGTGTCGTCGCGTTATTAAAGAAATCCAGCTGGGCTGCTTTCACAAGCACATTCAACAGTTTTACTCCTTCTGTTGTCTGAGGTAGCCTGCGCCGGCTATCTGGCACTAAGGTCCACTCACCAATTTCTGACTTGACGGTCGCAAATGACGTCCTTGTGGCCCCTGAGGATGTCTCCAATGCCTTCTGCCGATTTTTCGCAGAGGTTTCGAGCTCCGCTCATTACCACCCTGCCTTCCTCCCCCTAAAACAGCCAGAGGAGGCTAGGCCACCTAACTTCCGCTCCTCGAATCGTGAAAGTTATAATGCCCCATTCACCATGCGGGAACTCGAAAACGCACTTGCCCGGTCACGGTCCTCCGCTCCAGGGCCTGATTCTATTCATATTCAGACGCTAAAGAACCTTTCTTCTGCGGGTAAAGGTTTTCTTCTTCGTACTTATAATCGCATCTGGATTCCTAAGCCGGGGAAGGACAAGCACTCGCCTTCCAGTTATCGACCCATCTCCCTTACCAGCTGTGTCTGTAAGGTGATGGAGCGAACGGTTAACCCGCGTTCGGTTTGGCTGCTCGAATCTCGACGCCTACTTACCAATGTACAATGTGGATTTCGAAAGCGCCACTCTGCTGTTGACTATCTGGTTACCTTGTCGAATTTCATTATGAATAACTTCTTGCAGAAGCGGCCGACCGCGGCTGTGTTCTTTGATTTGGAGAAGGCTTACGACACCTGTTGGAGGGCGGGCATTCTCCACACCATGCATACATGGGCCTTTGCGGTCGCCTCCCTCTTTTTAATCGTCCGTTTTTAATGGGTCGAAAGTTCAGGGTACGTGTGGGTTCTGTCCTGTCCGACACCTTTCGCCAGGAGAATGGGGTGCCACAGGGTTAAGTTTTGAGCGACACTCTTCGCCATAGTGATCAACCCAGTAATGGATTGCCTCCCAGCTGATGTATCAGGCTCCCTTTTTGTGGACGATTTTGCCGTCTACTGCAGCGCGCAGCGTACATGTTTCCTGGAGCGCTGTCTTCAGCTTTGTCTTGACCGTCTTTACTCCTGGAGTGTCGCCAATGGCTTCCGTTTTTCTGCCGAGAAGACGGTGTTAACTTCTGGCGCCCACCGTCCTTACGACTCGTTCCAATTGCTCTCCCATTCGTGGAGACAACAGAATTTTTAGGTCTTACATTTGACAGGAAACTTAGCTGGTCTCCAGATGTGTCATATTTGGCTGCCCGTTGTACCCGTTCTCTAAATGTCCTCAGTGTTCTCAGTGGTATGTCGTGGGGAGCGGATCGAACAGTCCTACTTCGCCTATATCGGTCGATCGTCCGCTCTATATTCCTCTGCACGGCCATCCATCTTACGCCTCCCCAACTCTATACAACATTGGGGGTTACGTCTTGCGATCGGAGTGTTCTATACTAGTCCCGTCGAGAGTCTTCATGCTGAAGCCGGTGAATTGTCATTAACCTACCAGCGCGATATACTGCTTTGTCGGTATGCCTGTCGGCTATTATCAATGCCCGACCACCCGTGTTATCGTTCCTTTTTTGACGACTCTCTCTGCCGCCAATACCGGTTGTATGTCTCTGCCCTGCTACCCCCTGGAGTTCGCTTTCGTCGCCTACTTCAACACCTTGATTTTTCACTCCCTGCAACCTTTAGAGTGAGCGTGAGCGACACGCCACCAGGCTCAGGTTCGCATTCACCTTGACCTCAGCTCACTCCCAAATTAGGTTACCCCCGGTTCGGTATACCACTCCCGTTTTGTCGAAATTCGTTCTAAGTTCATTAATATGACCTTCATTTACACAGATGGCTCTAAGAACAATGACGATGTCGGCTGTTCTTTTTTTGTCGGGGCACACAGTTTCAAATACCGGCTCCGTGGCCATTGTTTGGTCTTCACAGCTGAGCTATTTGCCCTCTACCACGGTGTTCTTTACATCTGCCGCCACCGACATTCTGCTTATGTCACCTGCTGTGATTGCCTGAGCGCCATCCAGAGCCTCAGTGATCCGTACCCGTTTCACCCTTTCGTGCACCGGATCCAACGCTCTCTTCAGCAGCTGGCGGACGACGGTTCTCCGGTTACCTTTATGTGGGTTCCTGGCCATGTCGGTATCCCTTGGAACAAAGCTGCAGATGCCGCGGTCAAGGCTGCGGTCCTCCAGCCTCGGACAGCTTCTCGTTGTGTGCGTTATCTGATTTTAGCAGAGTCATTTGTCAGCGCATTTTATCGCTGTGGCATGCCGATTGGTCTACACTTACTGAAAACAAGCTTCGGGCCTTCAAACCTCTCCCCACGGCTTGGACGACGTCTTCACGCCCTTCTCGGCGGGAGGAGGTCGTTTTGGCCCGGTTACGGATTGGACACTGCCGGTTCAACCACCGCTGTCTGCTGACAGCTGCGCCGGCGCCGTTCTGCCCATGTGGGCAATTGCTGACGGTACGCCACATTTTAACGTCCTGTCCGAATTTTAATACACCGCGCATTGATCTTGACCTGCCATGCACTCTGGATGAATTTCAGCGAATGACCCAGGAGCAGCTGCTCGCGTTCTTCGTTTTATCCACTTGACAAACCCGTCTAAGGACATTTGATTATGTTGTTTTCTTTTAATCTCTTGCCTGTTAATGTGCCTTTCATAGTGTTGTCCTTTTAGTTGCTTTTTTAATATTTTGCCTCGCAGTGCATTCATAATTTCGCCTGGGCGCTAATGACCACTGTAGTTGTGCGCCTTAAAACCACAAACAAACAAAAAAAGCGACGGTTGTGTGGACCCCGGGCCATATCGCCACCACGCCATCACTTCGCCACCTCTGGAGCTTGGTCTCGTGGAAAGAGACCTCCGGTTAGCACTACATCACAAGGTCCACGATGTCTGGAGCTCTGAATGGTCTGTCTTGAAAACGCCAAATAAGCTCCGCGTGGTAAAGTCGTCCACGGCCGTCTGGAATTCATCCTTGGGAGCACGCGTAGGGACTCAGTTGTTCTCTGACCTCTCCGAGTTGGACATAGGCGATTGACCCACAGCTATCTCCTTCGCCTTGAGAACCCACCCAAGTGTCGCTGTGATGCAGGGCTGACGATGGTCCATCTTCTGATGGACTGCCCCCTTTTAGCCCTCTTGCGGCAGTCCTTTAATTTACCAGCAGCACTTCCTATAATTCTAGGTGATGCCTCTATAGCTGACTCAGTTTAACGTTTTATCCCTGCAGCTGGGATTCATCACTCACTCTAGTGTGGGCGCTCTTGCATGATTTCTCATGCTACACCCACTCCAGCGACTTTTAATTGTGGATACCAAAATAGTGTCTTTTATGGTAAAAAGTTGTGTTGGTGCCTCTATCAACGCTTTCCAGCTGGAGGTTCTTCGTTTGTAGTTAAGTGGTTGACCTTTTACCTGATCAATCAACCACTGTAGTCGGTTTTACTCTAGTCAACTATTTGCTTTGCTCCTTTTAAGTGTCCTCTATTTTGTGTTACTGCGGTGTTCATTTTAGCTCTGTACCCCTTGGTGTTCCCTCCCTCTGGGTCCAGAGGTTGCGCTTTTACTCTATAGGCATTTTACAAGTATGTCTGTTTGGAGCAGGGGACTGATGACCTTGATGTTTTGCCCCTATCAAACCCCAAAACCAGCCACCCTACCACCAACCACCCCCCCCCCCCCACCTGCGCCCCCCTTATCTGTGTGTGTCTGGCTGTGTGTGTGTCTGGCTGTGTGTGTGTGTCTGGCTGTGTGTGTGTGTGTCTGGCTGTGTGTGTGTGTGTCTGGCTGTGTGTGTGTGTGTCTGGCTGTGTGTGTGTGTGTGTCTGGCTGTGTGTGTGTGTGTGTCTGGCTGTGTGTGTGTGTGTCTGGCTGTGTGTGTGTGTGTCTGGCTGTGTGTGTGTGTGTGTGTGTGTCTGGCTGTGTGTGTGTGTGTGTGTGTGTCTGGCTGTGTGTGTGTGTGTGTGTGTGTGTGTCTGGCTGTGTGTGTGTGTGTGTGTGTGTCTGGCTGTGTGTGTGTGTGTGTGTGTGTGTGTGTGTCTGGCTGTGTGTGTGTGTGTGTGTGTGTGTGTGTGTGTCTGGCTGTGTGTGTGTGTGTGTGTGTGTGTGTGTGTGTGTGTCTGGCTGTGTGTGTGTGTGTGTGTGTGTCTGGCTGTGTGTGTGTGTGTGTGTGTGTGTGTGTCTGGCTGTGTGTGTGTGTGTGTGTGTGTGTGTCTGGCTGTGTGTGTGTGTGTGTGTGTGTCTGGCTGTGTGTGTGTGTGTGTGTGTGTGTGTGTCTGGCTGTGTGTGTGTGTGTGTGTGTGTGTGTGTGTGTGTGTGTGTGTGTGTGTGTGTGTGTGTGTGTGTCTGGCTGTGTGTGTGTGTGTGTGTGTGTGTGTGTGTGTGTGTGTGTGTGTGTGTGTGTGTGTCTGGCTGTGTGTGTGTGTGTCTGGCTGTGTGTGTGTGTGTGTGTGTGTGTGTGTGTGTGTGTGTGTCTGGCTGTGTGTGTGTGTGTGTGTGTGTGTGTGTGTGTGTGTCTGGCTGTGTGTGTGTGTGTGTGTGTGTGTGTGTGTGTGTGTGTGTGTGTGTGTGTGTCTCTGGCTGTGTGTGTGTGTGTGTCTGGCACATCATCTATGAGAACTGACACACTAATTGTATCTGGTGATGTGGCAGATTCATAGGGGGGCACGTGCCCCTCTCCCCCCCCCTCCCTGCCACCTTTCGAGTGGGCGAGAGCCACACGCCACCTTGGCTCCAGGCTTAGGTTCGCGTCCACCTTGACCTCTGCTCACTCCCGAAGGAGGTTACCCCCGATTCAGTCTACCACTCCCGTTTTGTCGAACTTCATTCGAAGTTCATTAATATGACCTTCATTTATACAGATGGCTCTAAGACCACTGACGGGGTCGGGTGTTCTTTTGTTGTCGGGGCACACAGTTTCCAATATCGGCTCCATGGCCATTGTTCGGTCTTCACAGCTTAGCTCTTTGCCCTCTACCAGGATGTCCTTTACATCTGCCGCCACCGACATTCTGCATATGTCATCTGCTCCGATTCCCTGAGCGCTATCCAGAGCCTCGGTGATCCGTACCCGGTTCACCCTTTCGTGCACCGGATCCAACGCTCTCTTCAGCAGCTGGTGGACGTCGGTTCTCCGGTTAGCTTTATGTGGGTTCCCGGCCATGTCGGTATCCATGGGAACGAAGCTGCAGATTCCGCGGCCAAGGCTGCGGTCCTCCAGCCTCGGACAGCTTCTTGTTGTGTCCCTTCGTCAGATTGTAGCAGGGTAATTTGTCAGCGCATTGTCTCGCTGTGGCATGCCGATTGGGCTGCACTTCCAGACAACAAGCTTCGGGCCTTGAAAGCTCTACCCGTGGCTTGGACGTCCTCCTCACGCCCTTCTCGGCGGGAGGAGGTAGTTTTGGCCCGGTTGCGAATTGGCCACTGCCGGTTCAGCCATCGCCATCTGCTGACGGCTGCGCCGGCGCCGTTCTGCCCATGTGGGCAATTGCTGACGGTCCGCCACATTTTAACGTCTTGTCCGAATTTTCACACCCTGCGTCTCGATATTGGTCTGCCATATACTGTAGAAGCCATTTTAGCGGATGACCCACGAGCAGCTGCTCGCGTTCTTCATTTTATCAATTTGACAACCCTCTCAAAGGACATTTGATTATGCTGTTTTCTTTTTTAATCCTTTGCCTGTCAGTATGTCTTTCATCGTGTTTTCCGTTTCGTTGCTGTTTTAAACTTGTGACTCGCGGTGCATTCCTAAAGTAGTCTGGGCGCTAATGACCGTTGACGTTGTGCGCTAAATGTGTACGCATGACGAAAAGTTTTGTCACCCAGGTTCACAGAACTCCTGAAGATAAACATGGACTGTGGATGTTGTATCACAGACAGCCCCTTCGACTGTTCAGAGATGTCACAAAACCTTCACAAAGATGTAAACAACCATGCACAAGCAGCACCTATTAGACGGAGTCTGTCCAACAGCCGATCAGTTCGTCATTCCACCAGGAAGGAGTTACATTGCTCGTGTTGTCTGCATTGTTACTTTGTGCCAGGAAGTGTTCTCAACAAGGGAAGTGTCCTGGTGTCTTTGAGTGAACCAAAACAATGTTGTTCAGACATGGAGGTAAAGAGACAGGAACTGTTGACCTACCTCACACAGGCCGCCCAAGGGCTACTACTGAAACAGATGACTGCTACCTATGGATTATGGCTCTGCGGAACCCTGACAGCAATGCCACCATGTTGAATAATGCTTTTCATGCAGTCACAGGACGTCTTGCTATGACTCAAACTGTGCTCAATAGGCTGCATGGTGTGCAACTTCACTCCCGACCACCATGGTGAGGTCCATCTTTGCAACCAAGACAGCATGCAGCGTGGTACAGGTGGGGCCCAACATGCTGAATAGACCGTTTGGGAATGGCATCATTTTCTATTCACCGATGAATGTTGTATATGCCTTCAACCAGACAACTTATGAAGACATGTTTGGAGGCAACCCGTTTAGCCTGAACTCGTTAGATGCACTATCCAGCAATTGTAGCAAGGTGGAGGTTCCTTGCGGTTTTGGGGTGCCATTATGTGGGGCTAGTGTACGCCATTGGTGGTCTCAGAAGGCACCGTAAGTGTTGTTTGGTATGTGAATGCCATCCTCTGACAGTGCAACCATATCAGCAGCATATTGGTGAGGCTTTAGTCTTCAGTGATGACAATTCTTGCCCGCATCATACAGATCTTGTGAATGATTTCCTTCAGGATAATGACATCGCTCTACTAGAGTGGCCAGCATGTTCTCCAGACATGAACCCTATCAAACATGCTGTTTATGGATGACGTGACTCACTGACCATTCTGAGGGATCTATGCCAAATCGCCATTGACGAGTGGGATAATCTGGACAAACAGTGCCTTGATAGTACACGACGACGAATACAGGCATGCAACAATGCAAGAGGACAATCTGGACCACCATGTCTGAAGGTCTCGCTGGGTGGTGGTACAACATGCAATGTATGGTTTTCATGAGCAATGAAAAGGATAGAAATGATGTTCATACTTATATCCAAACATGACAAACCCGCAAGGAGAAAAAAATAGTACACTAAAGACAACAATGCAGATAAGGGAAATGTATATTCACATCTTAATGTCTATACAATTAAAGTGGTGCACCACAAAAAATTTGATGACTCGCGGTAGCGTTCTCGCTTCCCGAGCACGAGGTCCCGGGTTCGACTCCTGGTGGGGTCAGGGATTTTCCTGCCTCGAGATGACTGGGTGTTGTTGTGTCATCTTCGTCATCATTCATCCCCATTATGGTTGGAGGAAGGTAATGGCAAACCACCTCCACTAGGACCTTGCCTAGCAAGGCGGCGCAGGTCTTCCACGTCACTCCCCTACGCTCTGTAAAGGAGTATGGGACTCATCATCATCATCATCATCATCATCATCATCATTGCTCTCTCTACCAGTTTTCTGTGCAGGTTCCGGAACTCTCAGAACCGAGGAGATGCAAAACGTTTTTTGATGTGTGTATAATCAGTTGAAGTAAAAATTTGCATGCGACTTGATCATTTTTGTTATGGTAAAAGTAAAGGTAGTGAAAGATATCTTTAGCATCCCCTCCTTGAGGTTTTTCTGTATCCGCCACTGATCTGATGGACTGTTTCTGCCCACCCTGTACACATGAGAAAAATACATCAGAAATATACTGTTAAAATGTAAGTACTGAGTATATAATGATCAGAAAGAAAATTAATATGGTATTGTATAAAGAAACAAAATGGAAAATGTAGTATTAAAGTAGCTTCCCTAGCTTTCATGTACTGGAGAGTAATAAGGCATCCAGAAAAGTACTTGGTCAATAAATATAGTGTGCATACATATGTGCAAATAAAACAAGAAAACTTGAGTATTATTTGTAAGAAAAATTAGCTTTGTAAGGAAACCACTGCATGTGACAGTTTTGTAGAGAAATATTATTAATAAACTATAACAAAAGATAGTAAATAAAAATATATTGTCTACATCATTGTAAATAAAAATGAAAAATGTTAATAAACAACAAAGATAAGCATGTATTGTGAAAACAGTTGTTCATAATCTGTTACTGAATTTGTTATATAATAATCTGTTCCAATCCCTTCCACTAGATAATTATTGGTTATAGCAGGCCTGAAGATCTCCCCATAAATACTCAGACCTCAAAGGGAGAAGCTTAACACAGTTGAGGATTATAGTAATGGAGGAGGGTGAGCTCTGATCTTATTTGTTAGACAGGATTCCTGCCGTTTTATTGTGCTTCAGTTGACTGAAGCATGTGGAGGCGTTACTTTGCAATTTTAGGGTGTATCATGTGACCTTTGAGTTATGTCAGGAGATTGAATATAGCTTCCACAATTGCCTAGCGTGTGTGGGAGTTTCCGTGGATGACTTCTTCTTTCTGTATATGTCTGTGGATCATTTCTTATAATGTTAGACACCATGTTTACATAAAGCTTACATATACGTAGCAAAAATACTGTGATATATATCAGTGTATAATTGCATTCATAATCTGACTTCATATAAGCTACTTACAAAATGTAATTATGTGATCTTCACTCAGAACTCTCAAGAAAAATAGAGAAAAGGACAGTCGAATTAGCATTTTGACATGAAATATTATTAGGTACATCATTCATAATTGAAGTGATTTTATATGTAGTTTCAAATCTGTTACAGTTTCTCTTTGCAGTGGATACTATTTAATTTTTTATTTCAAGATATTCTTTTTAACACTGTAAAGGCAAATATTGACCAGATGGCTTTTTAATTTTCTACACTATGATAAACTGATTTACAATGTGTGTCCAGAATTTACATGTTCTCTGTTAATTTTGGCCTACTTTGTTCTGCATGATAGTCATTTTTTCTTCTTGTATTATGTTCATGGTAACCTCTGTTCAGCAATGCAGCACAGTTTTTAGGTAGATAATTGTTTCATGTACATACATATATACAAACACTGATGCTTTATTTCTGCAGGATTCTTTAGGGGATACTTTTGCAGTGTGTTGTACAGTTCTTTTGTAAACTTAATAATCTGTGTGCACATTTGCAGCATTCCCCCCAAGGCAGAATGCCATATGAGAGATGCAAATGGGCTAGTTTGTAGTACATTGTTTGTAGTGTGTGTCTATTTTCTGATTTTGACATTTTTCTTTTCAGAAATGTGCTTGAACCTTTTTTGCTACAAATGTTACTTATGATTCTCCCATGTCATATACCTATCAATTCTTAAACCTAGAAATTTATAGCTGTCTGTCTCTCCTTTAGTTGTGTGTTTCCAAGCCTGACAGTAATATTGTCAACACTGTGGTTTTTTGTCTGATGTATCTGCAGATATATGTTGCTTTATTTCCCTTTATAAAAACTGTTTTCCTTGAAATAATTGTTTACAATTTTTATATTTAGCAAAGCCTTCTCTTGCAGGTCATTTGTTGTAGAACTGGTAATAACAAATATAGTCAACATGACTACACTATCAGATACAGTTTTGGTCATATCATTGACATACAGAATGAACAGTGGACAAAGGACAGATCCTGGAGGAATCATGTGCTTCACAATTTCAAAATCTGAAAACACACTTACAGTATTATTTTCACTTTTCACTTTATTTCAGCACACCAGTTTCCAATAACAGTTGAATGTTGTATACTGCTTTCCCTCTTACACCATAACAATGGAGATTTTCTAATACATTATTATGGTGTACACTGTCAAATGCTTCAGATAGATCCAGCAACATATTGCAGAAGTTCCGTTCACAAAGTGCTGTAGTTAAGTGTTATGAATTCAGCAAATGCTGTTTTGAAGGATTTGCTCTTTCTGAACCCATGTTGTTCATTGTTGAGAATATTGCATGTTTGTATAAAATTTAATGTTGTCATTTATTATGGTTTCTAATATTTTAGAAAGGAGAGATGTAATAGTTACAGGTCTGTAATTTCCTGGGTCTCTTTTGCAACCTTATTCATGTATAGGGATTAATTTACTCCTTTTGAGACATTTGAAATATACCTTTTTTTAAAGATAAGTTTATCAGACTGGCTAATGACTTTACTACCCACTGTAAACAGCATTTAATTAGTTTAGTGGATATACCATCTAGTCCCACAGTGTTTTATGTTTTTAGACTATATATTCTTCTTGCGATTTCTGATTTATTAGTTGGGGCCAGGAATAAGCATATGGAATGTTGGTTTTTAATTTGGAAGTATAATTTTGATTTACTAATGGGTCCCCAACCTCAGTAAGTTTGTTTGAAGTACTGATGACATTTTGTGCATCCCTGAATTCCCTCAGATTTACCTCCAGTGTTAAGTCATCATTTCCACACATTCACCTTCCCTCTCCTCATTTATGAGAGACCCTATGATTTTAGTGACCTTTGTTGAGGTTGCTGTCTTGTTTGAATAATATGTCAATAGTTTCTTTCATCAGTTGGGTGTATGATTTCTTCTTTTCGCTACATGCATCCCTATTCATTTGGGTTGGTCTTGGCCAACAATTTTGTACACAATTTCCACCTCTTCCTTTTTACCTCTACTTTCATTATACTTCTCATTTATTTCCCTATGTATTAATGGTCATGAAAAATCTATGTAATGGCCTAATGTATTTCAGAGGGATTCCCATCCTTCATCTAGGTTTTGTGTTAAGTATAGTTCACTAAAATCTTGGTTTTCCAATAGCCTTTCTAGCCTACATATGTTTGTATGCTTAGTTTGTCTAAGGTCTTTAAACATTTTTTCTGGCCTTCCTATGCTGTTTGCTGATTTAACTAATACCCTATAATTGTCTACAATGGTTATGTATATGAACTGTACTGTCTGCCTGCTCTGTTGTGTATTAATGATTACATGATCTAGAAATGCTTCTGTATTTTCACAGCACCTCATGGGGCTGCCTACTGTTAAATTAAGTCCATAGGTTTTAATCAGATCTTAAGAACACCTTGTATAACAATTGTATTTCAGTGTGTTAATGTTTAGATCACTAATTACAATTACATAATTGAATTCCCTGTTAGCCTTATCTAACAAGACTTTCAACTCACTTTGAAATCAATTTATCTGACCTTCATGAATTCCCAGTGGCTATGTGGGAGAAGGGGACTGGGGGTGACCTTGAATATAAATTTGCCAAGTGGGTAATCTGACACTGGATATGCAATTTGACAACCCCTTATGGTATCCTAGACTTTGAGGTCAGATTATCTCAGCTGAAAACACACTGCTGTACTGTTGCACATTTAAATTGTGTACTGATAACCCCTGTTCTCTGGAGATGCATATCCCTTCAAATCTAAAACACACACTACTGTCCCATATACAGTCAAAGTGCATTTCACTCATGTGAGTATTTTTGGGGATGGAATTTTCAGAATCATTAGTGCATATAGAAAGTACGTAATATTTCTGTAACTATGGTGTTGACTCAAGCAACCAGATTCCTGTGTAGCATCAGTAGATTGTGCAATAATTGTAGCAGGTGTCCCACGTTTCTTTGTCATGGAAGGTATCACACCTTACGGTCTTTCTGTTTTGAAGTGAGTTTTCCTCCTGTGTTCAGACAGGCAGTGAAAGGAAGTTGATATTAACATTTTGAACACTGGGCACCTAGGGTTTAGTTCATAAAGTATGCTTGACAATTTACTGGTCATCTATACACAATGAAAATCAGTTTCAGAGGGCAATTTACCTATGAAACTCTGCAAACAGACAGAAATCAATGACCATTTTTTATATCATCATGAAAATGTGGTGTTTTCGTAACAAATTGTTTTCACCTTCATTAGTAAATTTAGTTTATTAGAATTCATTAAATTTCTCTCAGTATGAAAAATTTTCAACTGCATTGGAAATTAAATCCTATGTCACATCAGTACCAGGGATATTATCTTAATTTTATGTTTAATTATATTTGTGACAGTAGTAGTAAATTACATTATTCCAGTGCGCAATATGTGTTCATTTGTTACAGTCCCATCATGGAACACAGAAAAGGCCTGGAGCTGAATGTTGTAGCTTCATCAGATGATGTAAGTGTTTCTGTGGGATATTAAGTCAGTACTGTGAACAAAATACACATAATTAAAAACTTAAATATATGGTATTGATGTTGCACTATAAAACTATTCAAAAAATGTAATTTTTCTTTGAAAATGAGTTACACTTGCCCCAGTGTGAAAAATTTAAGATAATTTGGCAAACTGAAGTTTATCACAATCTGCATCTTTCCTTGCTTTTGTGGAACATCTATACTTTGAATTCAAGTTTTTAATAAGTTTTTTTATATGTCTCTTTAATTTGTCCAGAAATGTACTTCTGTGGTTTCTTCACAGTTGCAAGAAGATTGCATCATATTGTTCAGAAATGTAAATTGTAGCATATAATGTCACTCCTCCTCCATTGGTCTTGAATTACATTGAACCATGAGCAGAACACATGGGCGTTCAATGAAGTCTCTCCCTTTCGCCGCCTCTCCCTTTCGCCGCCTCTCCCTTTCGCCGCCTCTCCCTTTCGCCGCCTCTCCCTTTCGCCGCCTCTCCCTTTCGCCGCCTCTCCCTTTCGCCGCCTCTCCCTTTCGCCGCCTCTCCCTTTCGCCGCCTCTCCCTTTCGCCGCCTCTCCCTTTCGCCGCCTCTCCCTTTCGCCGCCTCTCCCTTTCGCCGCCTCTCCCTTTCGCCGCCTCTCCCTTTCGCCGCCTCTCCCTTTCGCCGCCTCTCCCTTTCGCCGCCTCTCCCTTTCGCCGCCTCTCCCTTTCGCCGCCTCTCCCTTTCGCCGCCTCTCCCTTTCGCCGCCTCTCCCTTTCGCCGCCTCTCCCTTTCGCCGCCTCTCCCTTTCGCCGCCTCTCCCTTTCGCCGCCTCTCCCTTTCGCCGCCTCTCCCTTTCGCCGCCTCTCCCTTTCGCCGCCTCTCCCTTTCGCCGCCTCTCCCTTTCGCCGCCTCTCCCTTTCGCCGCCTCTCCCTTTCGCCGCCTCTCCCTTTCGCCGCCTCTCCCTTTCGCCGCCTCTCCCTTTCGCCGCCTCTCCCTTTCGCCGCCTCTCCCTTTCGCCGCCTCTCCCTTTCGCCGCCTCTCCCTTTCGCCGCCTCTCCCTTTCGCCGCCTCTCCCTTTCGCCGCCTCTCCCTTTCGCCGCCTCTCCCTTTCGCCGCCTCTCCCTTTCGCCGCCTCTCCCTTTCGCCGCCTCTCCCTTTCGCCGCCTCTCCCTTTCGCCGCCTCTCCCTTTCGCCGCCTCTCCCTTTCGCCGCCTCTCCCTTTCGCCGCCTCTCCCTTTCGCCGCCTCTCCCTTCACTCCACCACCAGCACATGTGGCCAATCAGTGTGATGGGGCTGATATGTACCCATCTGGCTAAGCCCCTTGGCAACACAGTGACCTGACTGCTGATGCTGAGCTGTTGCATGCTCATATACACACATTCACCACTGCCACCACCACCACACCACCATTATTGTTTGCGTAAAATGTCACATAAATTTGGCAATGTGGGTTCTCTTGGTAAGATGTGGTTGGCTTCACTGTTCATAAAAACTATTTCTGCCACTCAGTGCCTTTTGTGCTTCTGCGTATCTTGGCAACATCAGAACATCCCTCTGTCCATTACTCCCCACCAGTCTTTGAATATGGTTCAGGTCGTAATGCGAATTGCAGTGGTACTGATGCAGTTATGCTGGCATTTGAGGGAGATATGCTCCTGGAGAAGGGCAAGGCTTTTGTGTTATTGGTGAGTCATGAAGCCATATGTTTTGCCACACATGTGGTGTTTATGCAGTTTTTGTTCCAGGCACATCTTCCCGCTCTATTAGATGAACATGGACACCCACCCCATGAGTGGAGCCCTTACATTCTGCCAGCCATGTGTGTTTATTGTTCCAACCAACACACTTGATGTTCACCAGATTGCCTGTTTTATAAGAAGGAAAAAGAGAGAAAAGTCCCTTGATAGTTTATCTTACACTGAGGTTCGTCAAAAAATATGACAGACTTCACCTGTGTCGATGGCTTCTGCCTTTCTCTGTTACATCCTTTCCCCTTTCTCCATACCCTAGTCCTCTCCCCCCCCCCCTTTCGTCTTCCCTTCCCTGCAGTTCCCACGCCCTCCCCTCCACGAGCCACTCTCCCTTACTGGGCAGAGAAGTGTTAAGTTTTCGGCAAACCACTTGTGATTTGGTTCCCTTCTGGGACCTCCCTGGGGTCTTCCTGGTCGGAGGCCTGGTATCACAACTTGGCCATGGGACACAGTCTGTGTTCCCCAAGGTCACATGCTTTCGGCTGATGAAGATGAAGAAAAAGAAACATCTGTCTCAGGACTATGTCCCCATGGTACTTCTAGATGTGCCATCTTCCCCTCACAACCTGAGTCTGTCCAATTATTGATGGATGACACCTGTACTCATCAGTGATGGGTGGTGATCTGGTGATGTGATTGGCTCGTCTGTTCACCATCCATTTAGATACCCACTCTGTGCTTATTCAGTGGAACTGTAATGGAAACTATCACCACCTCCCAGAGTTGCAATCCCCTATTGCCTTTTGACAGCTTGTGCTGTTCTCCAGGAATCTCATTTTACTCATGCTCACTCACCAACCATTCATAGATGCTATGCTTTTTTGGAATGAGATTGGCCCTTCAATGGCTTCCGGTGGTGTTTGCATGTTGGTCTATATGGACATTGTTAGTACACAGATCTCACTTCATACTACACTGGAAGAATTTGCTATCTGGGTCCACTTGGACTCTGTGGTCAGTTTTCAATTCGCCACACTTTGATGGTTTTTGTTTGGTTTCCATGTGACCCCAGCCTTTGCAGGATCTTTTCCCTTCCATGCTGCATACTTTTCCCTTGCTATTCTTTTTCCCCTCCCTTGGGGACATGTGAGGTGTGTTACTGGGAATGTTCAGCACTGTCTGTTGCTGACATAAGAACAGTCTCACCTCGGTTTTTTGTTCCCGGTTTTTCATTCCCTTTTCCTTTCTTTGTTTCCTTTCTCTTGTCCTTCCTCCACTTCGGCATTTGGGGTTCCTCTTTTCCTTCTTCCTCGCTGTGTACTCCTGAAGGCCTACTATGCATCTGACACACAACAGGTGATTGGGTAACATGTAAATCCCAGCCATGGGTCGACAGGTAGGGATCGCACATAACCCCTGATACACGCGAGGCCCAGGGAATGGTGATATGCCTAAGCTGCTACCTTCCCAAATTGGCAATTGGACCCCCCCCCCCCCCCCCCGTCAGGTGGTTGCGAGGTGTGACTTGAGGTGTGAACAATCACCCTGGTGCACCCCTGGTGAGGGAGCACCCAGATGGAAGGAGCACACCATTGGAGATGGTGGCAATCATGGGCGAGTTTCTTCGAATGAAACTATTGTTTTCACAATCAATGTCTACAAAACGTAAACAGAATGAAGCAACCAATTCAAACTCCACCATGATTCCTACTGGTATCATGTACTAAAGATGGTCAGTCCTTCGCAACGGTAAATCCAATTAATCAGAAAGGTGTTGATGCAATTGCCATCCCTGTGAAATCCTGCTATTTTTTACAGAGTGGCACTTAGCTTTTGAGACTACTTTTGATTCTCGAGCACCAACTGCTTGCAGCTTTTCACTCCTGCATGGCTATCCTGTTAATGTTGAGGCCCATTGAACACTGAATTCCTCCTGCTGTGTTATTTATACTAGGCTGCTAGATGATCTGACAAAAGCAGACATACAAACATATCTCTCTGATCAGGCTCTCATTACAGTACAACAGGTGACGAAAAAGTAGACGCCTCGTAAGTGTCCACACTCACTCTCTCTCTCTCTTTTGGTGGAGTGATCCTTCCATTAAAGATCAAAGCAGGTTATGAAGTTATCACAGTCAGGCCATATATTTCAAATCCAATGCAATCGTATGAGTGTAATTGTAACAATCACATTATAGTCATGCCAACACCCATCCAAACGTGTAATATGTGGTACGGATTCTCATGAGGGTGATTTCCCACCTCCTTCTGCCCGTTACATCAACTGCAATGGCAACCATGCTCCTCCTTCCATGACTGTTCAAAGTATCTCAATGAGCGGGCTCTCCTGGAGATGGGGGGAAGGAAAAGTTCCTCACCCAGTCGCACACAAGTTGTTGGCTAGTGGGAAACCCTGTGTTCTACCATCTGGCACTTACAGTACCTCTGTTGCTACATCTCGTTCCATGGAGGATGTGGCCTTACAGGCATGTGACCTTAAATTTAGCACCATGGTTGTGAAATTGCCCTGCACCTTGGTAGCATCCCCCATCTGCTCCTCCAGCTGTGCAACATGCCACCAAACTTCCGCTCCATGGGGTGAAGTCAGCAGCTACACAACAAGCAGCCCCCCCCCCTCCCCCCTCTTTTCTGGATACGTGTGTAGTCAGCACGGGACCCCGAGCTAATGTGGCCCTCCTTCCTTTCTGGGCTGCATACCTTCCTTTTCTGCATCCTTCCCCATCCCCATCTTCGCCCCCCCCCCCCCCCCGCCACCTCTTTCCTTCCCTTTGTCCCACTCTGGGAGTATGTTTCGTGCCTACGTCCGGAGCTGGATGCTCGAAAATGTAACACATTCTTTGCTCTCTCTGCTTGCAAGTCTTCGTCCTTCCTTCCTTGCTTCGTCCGTCCTTCCTTCCTTGCTTCGTCCGTCCTTCCTTCCTTGCTTCGTCCGTCCTTCCTTCCTTGCTTCGTCCTTCCTTCCTTGCTTCGTCCTTCCTTCCTTGCTTCGTCCTTCCTTCCTTGCTTCGTCCTTCCTTCCTTGCTTCGTCCTTCCTTCCTTGCTTAGTCCTTCCTTCCTTGCTTAGTCCTTCCTTCCTTGCTTCGTCCTTCCTTCCTTGCTTCGTCCTTCCTTCCTTGCTTCGTCCTTCCTTCCTTGCTTCGTCCTTCCTTCCTTGCTTCGTCCTTCCTTCCTTGCTTCGTCCTTCCTTCCTTGCTTCGTCCTTCCTTCCTTGCTTCGTCCTTCCTTCCTTGCTTCGTCCTTCCTTCCTTGCTTCGTCCTTCCTTCCTTGCTTCGTCCTTGCTTCGTCCTTCCTTCCTTCCTTGCTTCGTCCTTCCTTCCTTCCTTGCTTTGTCCGTCTTCCCTTTCCCGTCTTCCCTTTCCCGTCTTCCCTTTCCCGTCTTCCCTTTCCCGTCTTCCCTTTCCCGTCTTCCCTTTCCCGTCTTCCCTTTCCCGTCTTCCCTTTCCCGTCTTCCCTTTCCCGTCTTCCCTTTCCCGTCTTCCCTTTCCCGTCTTCCCTTTCCCGTCTTCCCTTTCCCGTCTTCCCTTTCCCGTCTTCCCTTTCCCGTCTTCCCTTTCCCGTCTTCCCTTTCCCGTCTTCCCTTTCCCGTCTTCCCTTTCCCGTCTTCCCTTTCCCGTCTTCCCTTTCCCGTCTTCCCTTTCCCGTCTTCCCTTTCCCGTCTTCCCTTTCCCGTCTTCCCTTTCCCGTCTTCCCTTTCCCGTCTTCCCTTTCCCGTCTTCCCTTTCCCGTCTTCCCTTTCCCGTCTTCCCTTTCCCGTCTTCCCTTTCCCGTCTTCCCTTTCCCGTCTTCCCTTTCCCGTCTTCCCTTTCCCGTCTTCCCTTTCCCGTCTTCCCTTTCCCGTCTTCCCTTTCCCGTCTTCCCTTTCCCGTCTTCCCTTTCCCGTCTTCCCTTTCCCGTCTTCCCTTTCCCGTCTTCCCTTTCCCGTCTTCCCTTTCCCGTCTTCCCTTTCCCGTCTTCCCTTTCCCGTCTTCCCTTTCCCGTCTTCCCTTTCCCGTCTTCCCTTTCCCGTCTTCCCTTTCCCGTCTTCCCTTTCCCGTCTTCCCTTTCCCGTCTTCCCTTTCCCGTCTTCCCTTTCCCGTCTTCCCTTTCCCGTCTTCCCTTTCCCGTCTTCCCTTTCCCGTCTTCCCTTTCCCGTCTTCCCTTTCCCGTCTTCCCTTTCCCGTCTTCCCTTTCCCGTCTTCCCTTTCCCTTTCCCGTCTTCCCTCTCCCTCTCCCGTCTTCCCTCTCCCTCGGCCCCTCGCCTTTACCCTTGTCTCCGCTGCGGCGTTTTAGACCTCTCTTCTTTCCTTTCCCTTTATTTGTTTTTTCCTCCATGTGCGTGTCTGAAGTTCGACCCACGAATTTCCATGCATAGCCGGTGATTGGGTAAAGCATAATTCCCCACCCCGGGTAGACAGGTAGGACATGTACGTACCCGTGGTAACGGCCAGGCCCAGGGAGGGGTGATTACCCGAGCTGATACGTTCCGAAAATGCCGATTGGTCCCTGTCAGTTTCTCGGGAGGTGTGACCTGAGGTGTGAACAATCACCTAAGGCGGGAGTGCCCTCAGAGAGGGACCCCCACAAGGGAGGAACACACCATCTGAAATGCCAGTAATCATGGGGGGTACTTCCGCAATGGTTTCCTCATCTTCTACTATATCTGCTCACAATCGTAATTTCACTGAGTGTCAGCCACAGACAGTTCTTCCATCGTTGCCACAGTTCCTTGTTGTTTCTGGGTCTGACGAAGGTCACGACTTCTCCATAGTCAACCCTTTCATTATTCAGAAAGGTGTCGACGCAATTGCAGGTCCTGTGAAGTCTTGTTCCAGATTACGAAATGGCACCTTGTTAGAAACAGTCGGGGCCCCCCAGGCACAAAAATTGCTGTGTACTTCACTGCTACACATGTTCCCTGTCCGGGTGGAAGTGCACCGCACTTTAAATTGATCACGTGGGGTCATTTATACACGCTCCCTCGACGGACTGTGCGACGAGGAAATTCAAAACTGTCTGACCAGGGCGACACAGCTGTTCAGAGGCGTGAAAAGGGTTGACACGAACATCATTCCAACCTGTACTGTCTTCTTGACATTTGACAGAGTTCAACTCCCATCGAACACAAAAGCGGGCAATGAGATAATTTCCGTTCACCCTTGCATCCCAAACCCTACGCGTAGCTATTGGTGTCAGTGGTTCAATCATACCAGCCAGTCCTGTTCCAATCCGGCCAAATGTGTTACGTGTGGTAAGGATGCCCATGAGGGTGCTTGTCCACCTCCATCCCCTCGTTGCATCAACTGTATGGGTGACCACACTGCTTCCTCTAGAGATTGCCCCATTTTTAAAGACGAAAAGCTCATTCAGGAAATCAGAGTGAAGGAATAGGTTTCGACCTTTGCTGCTCGAAAATTATTCGCCAGTCGAAAGCCCACTGTGCTTCAGACAGGAAAATACAGCACTGTCCTTGCCTCTCCTCGGCCAACAAAGGAGGCGGCCACGCAGACTTGTGATCTCACCTTTAGTGCCACAGTCGTCAGATCGGCCAGCGCAAAGATCGCCCGTTCAACCTCCACACTTTCGCCTGCTCACTCTATGGCTCACCCTTCGTCGGGTTCTGCTAAATCTCGAGCCCACAAGTCAGACACCCGGACTTCCAGAAAAGAGCCTACTCGTGAAGATTTTTTACGTACCCCAACTTCACAACCATCGATTCCTCCTCCATCTAAACATCCTGTTTCCAAGAAGGCTAATAAGAAAGAGTTCCTCTCCTACTCCGCCACGGCGTGTCTCATCTACAGCACCACCTGGCGGTAGCCGCCCTCGGCCGTCTTCTGTGTCGCCGTGGCGCCCTACTGGCGGCCGGTCAATCGGCCGATCGCTGGTGGCAGGAGCTGCTCCTGAACAACCTACGGATCAGGATCTTCTGCCTTCGGCTGAATGCCGTTTCACGCTGTCGGTCGCAAGCTCCGAGCAGTCGTTGAGTTGAGGGCAACCTTGGTCACATTCTTCCATTTTCTGTCCACCCTATGTCCATTATCCATTGGAATATCTGCGGCATTCGAGCCAATCGGGATGAATTGTCGATCCTATTTAAGATCCTACTCGGCGTCATCTTCTGTCTTCAGGAAACAAAGCTGGCACTCCAGCCCATGGAGGAGTCGTGCTTCTTCCCCATGATACTCTCCAACATCAACCAATCCCCTTAAACACTTCCTTCCAAGCTGTCGCCGTCTTTCCCTTTCTGGAACACCTTCTCTCTTTGTACTGTTACATTCCATCGTCCACACCAATGGCACGAGCTGATCTCCATCTTCTTGGTCAGCTTGGGGCCTTAAATGCCCACCACCCACCACCCGCTTTGGGGATCTCCACATCCTTGTCCGCGTGTCTCACTACTGATAGACGTCTTCCACCAAGCGGATCTTGTCTGCCTCAACACTGGGGTCCCCACGTTTTCGTCTGCCTCCACGACAAATTTCTCTCATTTGGACCTTTCGGTCGGTACTGTTCCGCTAGCTCGGCGCTTTGAATGGTTCGCCCTTGCTGATACACACTCCAGTGACCACTTTCCATGTGTCCTTCGATTGCAGCCACAACTGCCATATATGCGCCCGCGACACTGGAAGTTTGCCCAAGCCGATTGGACACTTTTTTCGTCTCTAGCGACATTCGATGACCGTCACTTTCCTAGCGTCGACGATGAGGTCACTCATATTACAGACGTTACTCTTACAGCTGCGGAACGTTCAATACCTCGCACCTCCGATTTGCCCCAGCGCCCCCCAGTTCCTTGGTGGAACGGGGCATGCCGTGACGCAATACGTGAGCGACGACGTGCTCTTGACGTTTTCAGACACCATCCTACTTTGGCCAACTGTATCCGCTATAAGCAGTTCCGTGAGCGATGCTGTCGCGTCATCCGCGACAGCAAAAAGGCAAGCTGGAACTTCTTTACTAGCTCATTTAACACCTTCAATCCCTCCTCGGAAGTCTGGTGTCGGATTCGACGGTTATCTGGCCTCACTGTCGCGCATGAGACATTAGTGGACCCCGTCGCAATTTCTAACTCATTGGGTCAACACTTTGCTGAGATTTCGAGCTCTTCAAATTACCCGCCAGCATTTCTCCCGAAGAAACGTGCAGCGGAAGTGCAACCTCTTGCATTCTCCTCTCAAAATAGCGAAAGCTATAATACCGTTTTCTCCATGCGGGAACTCCAACATGCACTCGTCTTCTCGTTCCTCCGCCCCAGGACCGGATGGTATCCATGTCCAAATGTTAATGTATTTATCATACCATAGTCTGCGTTACCTCCTTCGCCTTTATAATCGAATTTGGACCGACAGTACTTCTCCCAGACGATGGAGGGAAGCTATCGTCGTTCCTGTTCCGAAACCAGGAAAGGACAAACATCTCCCCTCTAGCTATCGCCTCATTTCTCTCACGAGTAGTGTATGTAAGGTTTTGGAGCGTATGTTGAATTGCCGTTTTGCTTGGTGGCTGGAATCCCAACATGCACTCGTCTTCTCGTTCCTCCGCCCCAGGACCGGATGGTATCCATGTCCAAATGTTAATGTATTTATCATACCATAGTCTGCGTTACCTCCTTCGCCTTTATAATCGAATTTGGACCGACAGTACTTCTCCCAGACGATGGAGGGAAGCTATCGTCGTTCCTGTTCCGAAACCAGGAAAGGACAAACATCTCCCCTCTAGCTATCGCCTCATTTCTCTCACGAGTAGTGTATGTAAGGTTTTGGAGCGTATGTTGAATTGCCGTTTTGCTTGGTGGCTGGAATCCCGCAGTCTTTTAACACCTGCCCAATGCGGTTTCCGAAAGCATCGTTCTGCAGTTGACCATCTTGTTGCTCTCTCCACATATATCATGAACAATTTTCTCCAGAAACGCCAAACGGTAGCAATATTTTTTTATCTGGAGAGAGCATACGGTACCTGTTTGAGGACAGGCATCATCCGCACACTGTTCTCTTGGAGCTTTTGAGGTCGGCTGCCCCTTTTTCTTCGCGAATTTATGGCAGAGCGCACATTAAGAGTGCGGGTGAACAATACTCTCTCCCGTACTTTCTCCCAAGAAAATTGGGTACCCCAGGACTCTGTGCTAAGTGTTGTACTGTTTGCCATTGCCATAAATCCAATTATGGATTGTCTCCTTCCTGATGTCTCGGGCTCCCTCTTTGTGGACGATTTTGCGATCTACTACAGCTCTCAACAGACCAGCCTTCTTGAACGACGTTTCCAAGGATGTCTCAATTGCCTCCACTCTTGGAGCAGCGAAACAGGCTTCCGCTTTTCTCCGAGTAAGACCGATTGTGTTAATTTTTGGCGTCGTACGGAGTGTCTTCCACCTTCCTTACATCTAGGACCTGATAGCCTTCCGTTTTCCGACGTCGCTAAATTCTTGGGTCTTATGTTTGACAGAAAACTGTGTTGGTCCTCCCACGTTTCCTATCTTTCGGCTCGCTGTCTGCGATCCCTCAACACCCTCCGTGTCCAGAATGGTACCTCCTGGGGAGCGCACCGAGTGGTCCTTCTCCGCCTCTATCGCGCCTTAGTGTGCTCGAAATTGGACTATGGAAGCATTGTTTACTCCTCCGCTCGGCCGTCTATTCTTCGGCGTCTCTATCCACCACGGTGGATTACTTTTAGTGTCTGGAGCTTTTTACACCAGCCCTGTGGAAAGCCTTTATGCTGAGACCGCCGAACCTCCGCTGTCCAATCGGCGAGCAGTCCTGAGTCGTTATGCTAGCCATCTGTCTTCCATGCCTGCTAATCCAGCCCATTCACTTTTTTCGATGCCTCCTTTGATGTAGGGTATGCAGGCCGCCCCTCTTCCCTACTACCACCAGGAGTCCGCTTCCGTCAACTGCTCCATTCTCTTTCCGTCGGCTTTCCTAAAACTTTCTTGAGAACTTGGGGTACAGCACCACCTTGGCTCCGTTCCTGGACCTGCCTGCTCCGTGACCTTAGTCAGTTTCCCAAGGATGGTACCCCTTCACTTGTTTATCGTCGAGCATTTGCTGCTCTATGTGCACAAATTTATTTACAGTGATGGCTCAAAAACGTCGTTTCGTGTAGGGAGTGCCTATATTATTGGCGACACCCCAAATCGATTTCGGCTTCCCGACCAGTGTTTGGTTTATACTGCGGAGCTTTGCGCTGTTCTCCAGGCTGTCCAATACATCAGTCGCCATCAGCAGATACAGTATGTTTTCTGTTCAGATTCTTTCAGCTCTCTCCTCAGTCTCCAAGCTCTCTACCCTGTCCACCCACTGGTCCACCGGATTCAGGACTGCCTCCACTTGCTCCACTTGGGGGGCGTCTCTGTGGCGTTCGTCTGGGTCCCAGGACATGTTAGTATCTGTGGAAACGAGGCGGCCGATATAGCGGCCAAGGCTGCAGTCTCTCTCCTTCGGCCAGCTATTCGCATGATTCCCTTCGCCGATTTACAGAGTGTTTTATGTCGTCGTGTTGCTCTTTTATGGCACACGCATTGGTCGACACTTCCCCATAATAAATTGCGGGACGTGAAAGCTCTTCCTTGTGCTTGGACCTCTTCGTCCCGAACGCGTCATCGGGAGGAGGTAATTTTAACTAGACTTTGGATAGGGCACTGTCTTTTTAGCCATAGACATCTTTTAAGCGGCGATCCTCCCCCACTCTGTCCCCACTGCTCTCAGCTGTGGACGGTAAGACACCTTTTACTTGACTGTCCCTATTTTACTCCTTTACGCGCCAGTCTACAGCTGTCGCCTGATATATTTTCTATTTTAGCAGATGACACGCGCTCAGCCGATCGCGTTCTTGAGTTTATTAGTGCCAGTGACATGACGTCAGTCATTTGAAGCTCTTTTTGGGGACAACCAACCCCCATCTATAGTGGTTTTTTAAGCTTTCCTTCGGTTTTTAGTTTCTCCAGTTTTTTGAGTTTCGTTCCCATTGCTGCTGGTTTCAAGTTTCGTTTTTTTACCTTTTATTAAGTCACAGACTGGGCGCTAATGACCGTTGCAGTTTTGCGCCCTAAAACCATAACAAAAAAACAAAACAAAAAAAAAGCCGGCCAGAAAGGGCATAAGGAATACTCTTGAAGACTTTCTATGTCTCTCCAGCCACCCAGTATCTGAATCTTCCTTGACTAACCGGAAAAACTCAAGGAAGTCAAACAAAGGTGAATGGTCTCCTTCATGACCTCTAGATCCTCTTCACTGGTGTCACCACATGATACCCCCTTCTAGCCGACCTCTGTGTCGCCGGTGTACACCACCAAACATTTTTCTGCGTTGGACTCCACAGGCCGACAGCAGAAGAAAGCCGATGCTTCTGTGAACCTCATGGAGCAGGAGCCTCCAGCTTCTGTGCCCTGTCACAGCGTGTCTTTGCAGGCTGGCTCTCGGCAGCCACTGGGGTGACAACACTTCATTTTTCCTCATGATGACTACCTTCAATCCAACAAAGGATTTACAGCTGCTTTTAGAATCACAGCATCTACTTGTTCTCTGCTTTCAAGAAACAAAATTGCATCCTCATGACCACTTTGAGTTTCTACATTTCTTCCCGGTGTATTTTGATCTTCTCTCCCGATGTCGGCACTTACCCTTTTCCCTTAGTGACATTTACATTCCTCCATTATCCAATGTCACCAGGGCAGATTTCTTCTTGCTTATTGGGCAGTTGCCTCAACACTAGCTGTTGACGGATGACTTTAGTGCACACCATTCCCTTTCAGGTTCTCCCAGAGCCTGTCAGAGAGGTGCCCTCTTGGCTGACCTTCTTAATGAATTTACTTGTTTGTGCCTTAACACAGGAGGCTCACATTTCTTTTGGACTCCACACATATCTGTTCCAATTTGGACCTGTCCTTCTGCACCACCCAGCTTGTTCATTGTCTCAAGTGGCCCATTCACTCTGACACATACTCAAGCAACCATTTCGCATGTGCTATATGTTTGCTGACTTCTACCCCACCCAAGTACACACCCAAATGGTAGCTTACTATGGTCAACAGTCTGCTTTACTCCTCCCTGGTGAATTGATTAAAAACATTTCCCCAGTTGTGATGACCAGATGAATATCTTACAAATGTTATTCTTACCACTGCAGAACATTCCATTCCTCACATTTCCTCTTTACCACGCCATGTGCCTGTCCCTTGGCAGTCTTAGGCATTCTGTGATGCATGGAGATGTACTCTACAGGTTTTTAAATGTCCTTATACAATGGTAAACTTCATTAATTATAAACAGTTGTGTGCATAGTGTAGTTGTTCTTCAGGGTAGCAAAAAGCTAGTTGGATTTCATTCGGTAGTTGTTTTAACAGTTCCACTCCCTCTTCTGCCGTGTTGACCAACCTCTGACAGCTTTCTGGGACCAAGATCCATTCCCCAATTTCCTACCTGACAGTAGCAAATGATGTCATTGTGGAACCTATTACCACCCCCATAAATTTGGGCCACCATTTCGCGGAGATTTTCAGCTCTACCCACTATCCTCCTGTGTTTATCCATCGGAAATGAATGCAGGAGGGTCGGATGTTCCCCTTGTCTTCTCAGAATCGTGAGTGCTACAATGATGCCTTTCCTGTGAGGGAGCTAGATCATGCTCCGCCCCAGGGTCAGACACTGTTCATGTTCAGCTGCTGCTGCAGCACCTCTCTCATGTGGGCAAGCACCCTCTGCTTCATACATACAACAGCATCTGGGCAGAGGGCAAGTTTCTCAGACACTGGCATGAAGTCACTGTTGTACCTATATCTAAGCCAGGTATGGACAAACACCTTACTTCTAGCTACCGTCCTCTTTCTCTCACAAGCTGTGTTTGCAAGGTGATGGAATGTACAGTTGATGCCCAGCTGGTATGGCGGCTCAAGTCTCAGAACTAACCACAGCACAGTGTGGATTTTGAGTGCTCCACTCTGCAGTTGACCATGTAGTCACTTTTTTGACCCATGCCATGAATGGTCTTATGCAGAAATTCCAGATTGTGGCTTTGTTTTTCGATTTGGAGAAAACCTAGGAGACATGCTGGAGGACTGGTAACCTCTGTACTATCTATGTGGGAGGGGAGGGGTAGGGGTGGAACTACAATCAAACCTTGTAGATTTACCAGCACATCTTGACCTTTGCCTCTTGAATATTGATTCCCCCACAAACTTCTGCTTGATCTGTGGAACTTCCTCAGCAGTTGCCCTTTGCATTTGCAGCCCTTGTCTCCATCCATCCATATCTCTCTCTCTCTCTCTCTCTCTCTCTCTCTCTCTCTCTCTCTCTCTCTCTCTCTCTCTCTCTCTCTCCCTCTCTCTGTCTCTCTCTCTCCACTGGAGGGTCAATGATGACCTGTGACCTGTATGGTGGGGATCACTTCACAATCCTCCTGTACTTCACTCAGTATCACTCCCATGTATGCCTGCCCAGATGGGGTCTTAAGTGTCAACTGGGATGCTTTAACATTTGCTGCCACCGTCAGCTCCCTGTTGTAGAGATATCAGTGAGGCAGTCCAGAGTACAACTCCACTCATTCTTTCGGCAGCAGATTTGGTGCTCTCCTGTCATCGGACCTTCCCCAAAGGAAGACTATACCTTGGTGGTCAACAAAAATTGGACGCCATTAGAGGTCATAGACAGGCTCTCTGGTGCCATAACCAGCACTCATCTATGGAGCACCTTATTGCCTTTAAATGGGTCCATGCCCAAGCCCACCACATAATAAAACAGAAACAAGCATCTTTAACCATGAGACCAGGAGCATCTCTGCAGCAGGTTTGGGGTAAGGTCACACATCTCCGTGGATACCAGACATCTGCAGGTGTGACTGCATTAACTTGAATGGCACTGTCTACAATGACCCAGACACCACCATTGAAAATCTTGCTCTGCTTTATGTCCAAGCGTCTGCATCAAATAATTACCAACCAGCTTTTGTGTCCCAAAGGAGTGAGTGGCAAAAGCAATTATCTTTTGCTGTCTTCCACCTGGAGCCATATAATGCTCCATTCAGCAAGTGGGAGTTAGTGTCCTAGCCCACTGTCCTGACACAGCCCCAGGGCCAGACTGCATGCTCAACCAAATAACCTATCGGCTTATTGTCAGCATCATAACCTTGCATCTTAAACTGTATATGCGCAAGGGTGAGTTCCATCACAATAGTGAGAAAGCATTATCTTCCCAGTACTGAAACTGAGTAAGCACCGTATAGAGATGGGACAGCTATAGCCCAATTAGTTTCACCAATGTTCTCTGTAATTTGCTTGAATGCAGAGGTGATCTGGCAATTGTGTTGGCTCCTTGAGTCTCGGGGTCTTCCAGCTCTGTCACAGAGTGGAAGCAAATTTTGTATGGAGGTTGCCGAATGCTTGTGCCAGATAGGTACCAATGCACCAAAATGACGGAGATAAGGCAATGAAGTACAAGAAAAATCTAAGCAATTAAGAGTAGAGTACCAACAGTAGGATAGAACCGTGGTCTGGGGGTAGCATCTTTGATTCATAATCAAAACGTCTTCGGTCCCGGGTTCGATCCCCGCCACTGCCTAAATTTTGATAAATAATCAGCATTGGCGGCTGAAGCCTTCCGGCATAAGAAGTCAGCCTCATTCTGCCAACGGCCTTGTCAAAGAGGGCGGAGGAAAGGATAGAGGTTCAGGGCACTCTCTTGTCCTAAGGGTGGGAAATTGCCCCTAAAGGCGGAAGAATCAGCAATGATAAACGACATGAAGATGCAGAAGGCAATGGAAACCACTGCATTAAACACACATAACGTGTATCCACAGGACATGTGGCCTGTAATCGAAGATGTGTCATGATGATCTCTCCATTGGCAAAAGATTCCGGAATAGTCCTCCATTCGGATCTCCGGGAGGGGACTGCCAAGGGGGAGGTTACCATGAGAAAAAGATTGAATAATCAACAAAAGGATAACGTTCTATGAGTCGGGGCGTGGAATGTCAGAAGCTAGAATGTGGTAGGCAAACTAGAAAATTTGAAAAGGGAAATGCAAAGGCTCAATCTAGATATAGTAGGGGTCAGTGAAGTGGAAGGAAGAAAAGGATTTCTGGTCAGATGAGTATCAGGTAATACCAACAGCAGAAGAAAATGGTATAACAGGTGTAGGATTCGTTATGAATAGGAAGGTAGGGCAGAGGGTGTGTTACTGTGAACAGTTCAGTGACTGGGTTGTTCTAATCAGAATCGACAGCAGACCAACACCGACAACGATAGTTCAGGTATACATGCCGACGTCACAAGCTGAAGATGAACAGATAGAGAAAGTGTATGAGGATATTGAAAGGGTAATGCAGTATGTAAAGGGGGACAAAAATCTAATAGTCAAGGGCGACTGGAATGCAGTTATAGGGGAAGGAGTAGAAGAAAAGGTTACAGGAGAATATGGCCTTGGAACAAGGAATGAAAGAGGAGAAAGACTAATTGAGTTCTGTAACAAGTTTCAGCTAGTAATAGTGAATACCCTGTTCATGAATCACAAGAGGAGGAGGTATACTTGGAAAAGGCTGGGAGATACGGGAAGATTTCAATTAGATTACATCATGGTCAGACAGAGATTCCGAAATCAGATACTGGATTGTAAGGCGTACCCAGGAGCAAAATATAGTAGTGATGAAGAGTAGGCTGAAGTTTAAGACATTAGTCAATATGCAAAGAAGTGGGATATGGAAGTACTAAGGAATGACGATATACGTTTGAAGTTCTCTAACGCTATAGATACAGCAATAAGGAATAGCGCAGTAGGCAGTACAGCTGAACAGGAATGGACATCTCTAAAAAGGGCCATCACAGAAGTTGGGAAGGAAAACATAGGTACAAAGAAGGTAGCTGCGAAGAAACCATGGGTAACAGAAGAAATACTTCAGTTGATTGATGAAAGCAGGAAGTACAAACATGTTCCGGGAAAATCAGGAATACAGAAATACAAGTCGCTGAGGAATGAAATAAATAGGAAGTGCAGGGAAGCTAAGACGAAATGGCTGCAGGAAAAATGTGAAGACATCGAAAAAGATATGATTGTCGGAAGGACAGACTCAGCATACAGAAAAGTCAAAACAACCTTTGGTGACATTAAAAGCAACGGTGGTAACATTAAGAGTGCAACGGGAATTCCACAGTTAAATGCAGAGGAGAGAGCAGATAGGTGGAAAGAATACATTGAAAGCCTCTATGAGGGTGAATATTTGTCTGATGTGATAGAAGAAGAAACGGGAGTCGATTTAGAAGAGATAGGGGATCCAGTATTAGAATCGGAATTTAAAAGAGCTTTGGAGGACTTACGGTCAAATAAGGCAGAAGGGATAGATAACATTACATAAGAATTTCTAAAATCATTGGTGGAAGTGGCAACAAAATGACTATTCATGTTGGTGAGTAGAATATATGAGTCTGGTGACATACCATCTGACTTTCGGAAAAGCATCATCCACACAACTCTGAAGACGGCAAGAGCTGACAAGTGCGAGAATTATCGCACGATCAGCTTAACAGCTCATGCATCGAAGCTGCTTACAAGATTAATATACAGAAGAATGGAAAAGAAAATTGAGAATGCGCAAGGTGACAATCAGTTTGGCTTTAGGAAAAGTAAAGGGACGAGAGAGGCAATTCTGACGGTACGGCTAATAATGGAAGCAAGGCTAAAGAAATATCAAGACACTTCCATAGGATTTGTCGACCTGGAAAAAGCGTTCGACAATATAAAATGGTGCAAGCTGTTAGAGATTCTGAAAAAAGTAGGGGTAAGCTATAGGGAGAGATGGGTCATATACAATATGTACAACAACCAAGAGGGAATAATAAGAGTGGACGATCAAGAACGAAGTGCTCATATTAAGAAGAGTGTAAGACAAGGCTGTAGCCTTTCGCCCCTACTCTTCAATCTGTACATTGAGGAAGCAATGATGGAAATAAAAACAAAAGGTTCAGGAGTGGAATTAAAATACAAGGTGAAAGGATATCAATGATACGATTCGCTGATGACATTGCTATCCTGAGTGAAAGTGAAGAAGAATTAAATGATCTGCTGAACGGAATGAACAGTCTAATGAGTACACAGTATGGTTTGAGAGTAAATTGGAGAAAGACGAAGGTAATGAGAAGTAGTAGAAATGAGAACAGCGAGAAACTTAACATCAGGATTGATGGTCACGAAGTCAATGAAGTTAAGGAATTCTGCTACCTAGGCAGTAAAATAACCAATGACGGACGGAACAAAGAGGACATCAAAAGCAGACTCGCTATGGCAAAAAAGACATTTCTGACCAAGAGACGTCTACTAATATCAAATACCGGCCTTAATTTGAGGAAGAAATTTCTGAGGATGTACGTCTGGAGTACAGCATTATATGGTAGTGAAACATAGCATTTGAGATGTGGTGCAATAGACGAATGTTGAAAATTAGGTGGACTGATAAGGTAAGGAATGAGGTGGTTCTACACAGAATCGGAGAGGAAAGTAATATGTGGAAAACACTGACAAGGAGACGGGACAGGATGATAGGACATCTGCTAAGACATGAGGGAATGACTTTCATGGTACTAGAGGGAGCTGTAGAGGGCAAAAACTGCAGAGGAAGACAGAGATTGGAATACGTCAAGCAAATAATTGAGGACGTAGGTTGCAAGTGCTACTCTGAGATGAAGAGGTTAGCACAGTAGCACAGGAAAGGAATTTGTGGCAGGCTGTATCAAACCAGTCAGTAGACTGATGACAAAAAACCAACAGCTCATGTGCTACCAATGATGTAAGACACAATCATGTGTGTTAATTGGAAGTAAGCCAGAGATGTAATTTTCCTGGATGTAGTGGATTTACCAGGGTTTATTTTGAAGTGTGTAGTTACATTGTGTTTCAACAAAAATAAAAATTGCTTTAAGTCATTTCAAATGCAGTAGGACATAATTCTTAGCCCCAAAATGGGTTGAAAAATTTTGAATTAATTTGTCCTTTATTTAAATAAATTGTTTTGCTATTCATAATCTCCTGAGACTTGGATACTATTTGTTTCCCTTTCTTTAATATCTGTTAAGAAAATCCTGTATGTGCATGTATACACAATTCTCACTTACACATTGGATCTCAATTACTGGAACTAGTCGATGCAAGGTTGCCACTGTAGCATGTTAGTAAACTGATAAATGCATTACATAGTTCATCAGCTACAAAACATTAATTTGTAACTGCATCAAATTTTGAAATAACTTTTTACTCTTTTTCTAGATGTTAATACAAACATTGCAATTTTTCAGTAAAAATAAAAAGTTCATGCATTTAAGGTTTAAAATAGAGAAACTGCTCAATCTTACAGTTCATACTTGCCATATAGCGAGTACTGTGGAACTATCATTATTCTTGTGAGTGAAATGCATTTAAGTATTGAGGATGGAAAATATGTGTGTCTACATTTGCATACATACTCCTCAAATGACTGTGAAGTGTATGGCAGGGGGCACTTTGCACATTACCATGTTTTAGAATTTCTCGTTATTGTAGTTGTGCATGGAGTGAGGAATAATGAATGAATGCATAAATGCTTCCACGTGTACAGTAAATAGTCCAATTTTGTTTTTGGAGTTCCCAAGGCAGATACAAGGATGAGGCTGAAGAATATTTCTAGGTTATTCCCTAATACTGGTTCTTGTACTTTCAGAAGTTGACTTTTGTGGAATAATTTGTATCTATCTTTTGAATAGTATGGCTCTCATCAGTCAAGGAAATCTGTGACCATATGTGCCATCCTTCTTTGTATACATTGAGAATCAGCTGAACAAATGGCCTGGTCCCTCATACTTCAACAGTTACCTAAGATTGGCCATACGAATGAATTGGAGTCATCCACCTGTGATGGAGCTAATACAATTTGTATCCCTACAAATTATTGCCTCAGTTTATTGATTATAATATTGAATCATTGATAATGTAGTAATAGGGTAGGGTACTTTCTTATTTTTTGAGATGCTTAGTTTTACCTTTCTGTACATCAAATATTGGTACCAGTCTGCTACACTTGGATTTTTTTCCACATCCGGTTGCTTATTCCTGCAACTTATTTCCTGACAATAATTAATTATTGATAAGTGTCATCTGTGAAAAGTCTGAGGTTGCTATTTGTACTGTTGGTCAGCTTGCTAACATAAAACAAGAATGATGAGGGTTCCAACACTCCTTTTGTGCAAGCCAGGGGCTACTTTTACTTGGTTTGATGAGTCTCCTTCCTAAATTTCATAGTTCATTTACTTAGTGCATCAATTTACCATATGATCAAATGCTCATACAGATTTTTCATTAAAGTCACCTTCTTAAGCTCTGCAACCACAGAAGTGCCTACTATCCAATGGGCAAGTAATAAATTTGTCTTTTAGTACTACACTCAGATTTGCTTGAACCAAGTGTGCTAACCTATGGAATGTGGAGACAGATAGTTCCTTTTTACACTCGTGTCAAAGGGCCTCTTCCAGCTAGTGTCAGTGGTGTTGGGGAATGGAAATGAAGTGGGAAGGTAGAGGCAGACGAAATAACACAGTGTATACTGTCCAAACACTGTCTTGGCTTGCTGTCTATTGTTTGACACAACATCTGTATGGTAACAGTTAATCTTCTCTCATAACCCTAATAAATAGTATGATATGTCACCTCTACTGTTAAAATCAAGTGGTTTGCAGAGTATAAATGTAGATGTATTGCAGTATTTCTGATAGTGATTTGCACTCAAATTTTGTTCATTTACATTTATTAAAGTGCCGAACTTTTGTTCTTTCAGGAAAGGTGGTCTTCTGATTCATCAGATTTTCGAAGAAAGAGGAGGAGATCTGATGATGCAGGTAAGCTGTTTGCATCCCACTGCAATCTGTTTGTTGTGAGAATTGTGTAAAATTTGGTCTTCCAGATTGTGATTCTCCATTACATACATGTCTCCTGCCACCCAATTGATAATTCAACTACTGTCTGAGAAAGAAACAAGCATAAACGTTGTAAAAAGTCCATATTGGGCATTTCATTTAGTGACTGTCTGCCTTCAAGGAATCAGAGGTCACTGTAAGTGGAAAAAAATAGCAGAATTTTCTAAAGCACAAAAATTCACTTTCATGAAACTTCCTGGCAGATTAAAACTGTGTGCCCGACCGAGACACGAACTCGGGACCTTTGCCTTTCGCGGGCAAGTGCTCTACCAACTGAGCTACCGAAGCACGACTCACGCCCGGTACTCACAGTTTTACTTCTGCCAGTACGTCGTCTCCTACCTTCCAAACTTTACAGAAGCTCTCCTGCGAACCATGCAGAACTAGCACTCCTGAAAGAAAGGATATTGCGGAGACATGGCTTAGCCACAGCCTGGGGGATGTTTCCAGAATGACTATTGATGTGATAGTCATAGGACGTTAAGTTTTTCATTTTGTGAAGTGAAGTGCTCAGTATTTCATTTCTCAACATTTAAAACAAGATGCCATTTTTTTGCACCAGCTCTAAATCTTGACATGATGAAACTGAAGATTGTCACTTATGTCACACTGTACTTAATTACAATGAGGTGACAATTCATGGGATAGTGATATGCACTTATATAGGTGGTGGTAGTATTGCTTATGCAGGGTATAAAAGGCCAGTGCACTGGCTGAGCTGAGCTGTCGTTTTTGCTCAAGAGGTTCATGTGAAATGGTATAAGGCATGATTGTGAGCATGACAGTAAGAGACTTCAAACACTGATTGCAGTTGGAGCTAGACATGAGTCATTCCATTTTGGAAATCATTGAGGGATTCAATATTAAATGATATTGTCAAGAGCATGCTTAAATACCAGGTTTCAGGCTTTATCTTGCACCGTGGACAACATGGCAAACAGCCTTCACTTAATGAGAGAGCAGCACAGAGTTGTCATTGCTGACACAGGCAACACTGTGTGAAATAACTGCAGAAATCAATGTGGGATGTGTGACAAATGCATCCATTAGGACATTAATTAGCTATACCAGCAGATTACTGATTAGGACATGTTTGCTAACAGGATGGTGTGGCCTGCAGCACCCCTCCTGGGCTAGTGACCATATAAGTTGCACACTAGATAATTGGAAAACTGTGGCCTGGTCAGATGAGTCCAGAATTCAGTTGGTAATAGCATATGGTAGGATTATTGTGAGATGCCGACTCCACAAATCCATGGATCCAAGTTGTCAACTAGGAACTGTGAAAGCTGATGGTGGCTCCATAATAGTGGAATGGGTTCTCTGGTCCAACTGAACCGATTATTGATTGGAGATGGTTTTGTTTGGCTACTTGGAGACCATCTGCAGTCATTTATGGACTTCATATTCCAATACAATAATAGAATTTTTATGGATGACAGTGTGCCATGTTAAACATTTTGGTCAATTTTAATGAAGGATTTTTCCACCCATATTGTCAGACATGAACCCCATTGAACATTTATGGGGCATAGAGAGGTCATTTCATGCCTAAAATCTTGCAGTGGCAACACTTAGATTTATGGATGGCTATAGAAGAAACATGGCTCAATATTTCTGCAGGGGTTTCTAATGACTCATTACATGATGCTATGTCAAGTTGCTGCACTATAACAGACAAAGTAATGTGACGCAACAGTAGGAGTAATCCCATGACATTTGTCATGTTACAGCTAAATGTATCACCTGCAAAAAATGAGAGATCACTGCCAGTAACGTCTACAAGGTCATTAATATAAAAACATAGCCCCAACTAACTTCCCTGTGCCACACCCAAAGTTACCTCAACATCTGTTCATGACACAAGCCATGTCCTCCCTTCAAAAGAAGTTAATCCAGTCAAATCTTTTGCGTGATATCTCCTAATGATTGTACTTTGGTAACAAACAGATGCAAGTTAAGGTTCAGGTGAGTGTTATCAGAATGTGTGTGATTGGCATGGAGATCATTCTGCTAAGGGTACCTCATTATATTTGAGCTGAGGATATGTTTTAACATTCTACAACAAATCAATGTCATGAATATTGGACATAAGTTTTGTGGACCAATTCTACTACCCTTCTTCTAGACAGGTGTGACATAGACTTCTGGGCACTGTTTTTTCTTCCTCGTGTCTATGATTGATGATAGTAAAGAGGGGCTAATTCAGCTCCAAATTCAGTATAGTATCATCAATGGATTCCACTGGGCCTGGAGCTTCATTCAGTTTCAATAATGTAAGCTCTTACTCAACACCACTGACATCAGTACTTATTTCCCTCATCTTTTTATTGGTAAGTGGACAATGATTCTTTCCAGATCAAATTTTCCTTTTCGTTGTATTCTTGACACTTGAATTAAATTTAACTTTTCCAAAAATAACTCACTGCACCAGTGACCCAAATCACTGCCTTGAGTTACATATAACCCAGAGGCTCAGTTCCGAAGAAAAAGCTTCGATTCATGTGGAAGACATCAGAGGACTCAATTATTTGTCAAAGAAAATTTTTTGAAATGGGAATTTTGCAGCCAAGTGTGATATATCCTGGAAGAAGATCCATCATATCTACTGTCATCTCAACACACAGCTTTTTATTGCCAACTTTTGCAGTTCAGTGGGCAGTCGTTTTGCTGGTTTGTGTCCTCAGAATGGGACTGGCTGCTCATGTCACACACCAACTTACCTAATAACCAGTGTTCAGCTTCCTGTGTCAGAATGACAACTGTAACCTTCCCCCCAGGGGGTCCACAACTCTTTTGTGGATACGTGTGTAGCGAGCACGGGACCCCGAGCTAATGTGGCCTTCCTTCCTTTCCGGGCTGCATACCTTCCCTTTCCGCATCCTTCCCCATCCCCCAACTTCGTCCCCCCCCCCCCCCCCCCCGCTCACCACTGGCTCTTTCCTTCCCTTTCTCCCCCTCTGGGAGTATGGTTTGTGCCTACGTCCGGAGACGGACGCTCGAAACTGTTACAAATTCCTTGCTTTCTACACTTGCATGTCTTCGTCCTTCCTCTGTCCTTCTCTTTTCCTTCCCTCTTCTCTTTGCCCTTTTCTCCGCTGAGGCGTTTGAGACCGCTCTTCTTTCCTTCCCTTTTTTCCTCCCTGTGCATGTCTGAAGGCCGACCCATGCACTCCCACGCGTAGCCGGTGACGGGGTAACGCGTAATTCCCAGCCCCGGGTAGACAGGTAGGACACGTACGTACCCCCTGGTAATGGCCAGGCCCGGGGAGGGGTGATTACCCGAGCTGATACCTACCGAAAGTGCCGATTGGTCCCTCCGTCCGTTTGTTGGGAGGTGTGACCTGAGGTGTGAACAACCACCAAAGGCGGGAGTGCCCTCAGTGAGGGCCCCCACAAGGGAGGAGCGTGCCATCGGTGACGCTGGTAATCATGGGGGATTCTTCTGCAATGGTTTCCTCACCTTCCACTGTGTCTGCTCACAAGCGTAAGTTCACTGAGTCTCAGCCACAGACAGTTCTTCAATCGTTGCCACAGTTCCTTGTTGTTTCTCTGTCTGACGAAGGTCACGACTTCTCCACGGTCAACCCTTTCATTATTCAAAAAGGTGTCGACGCAATTGCAGGTCCTGTAAAGTCTAGTTCCAGATTACGGAATGGCACCCTGTTGTTAGAAACAGTCAGTGCCCTAAAGGCACAAAAATTGCTGCGTGCTTCTCTGCTCCACACCTTCCTTGTCTGGGTGGAACCGCACCGTACCTTAAATTCCTCGCGTGGAGTCGTTTATACACGCTCCCTCGATGGATTGTCTGACGAAGAAATTCAGCACTACCTGTCTGACCAGGGTGTAACGGCTGTTCATAGGGTTATGAAAAGGGTTGACACGAACATCATTCCAACCCGCACTGTCTTCTTGACATTTGACAAAGTTCAACTCCCATCGAAAATCAAAGCAGGCAATGAAATAATTTCCGTTCGCCCTTACGTCCCAAACCCTACGCGTTGCTATCGATGTCAGCGGTTCAATCACACCAGCCAGTCCTGTTCCAATCCGGCCAAATGTGTTACGTGTGGCAAGGATGCACATGAGGGTGCTTGTCCACCTCCATCCCCTCGCTGCATCAACTGTATGGGTGACCACGCTGCTTCCTCTCGAGATTGCCCCATTTTTAAAGAAGAAAAGCTCATCCAGGAAATCAGAGTGAAGGAAAAGGTGTCGACCTTTGATGCTCGAAAATTATTCGCCTGTCAACAGCCCACCATGCCTCAGACAGGAAAATGCAGCACTGTCCTTGCTTCTCCTCGGCCAACAAAGGAGGCGGCCACGCAGACTTGAGACCTCACCTTTTAGTGCCACGGTCGTCAGATCAGCCAGCGCAAAGATCGCCCGTTCAACCTCACCTCTTTCGCCTGCCCACTCTCTGGTTCACCCTTCGCCGAGTTCTGCTAAATCTCGAGTCCAAAAGTCAGACACCAAGACTTCGAAAAAAGAGCATACTCGTGAAGAGTTTTTACATACGGCAACTTCCCGACCATCGGTTCCTCCTTCCTCTAAACATCATACTTCCAAGAAGGCTACAAAGAAACCCAGTTCCTCTCCTTCTCCGCCAAGGCGTGTCCCATCTACAGCACCACCTGGCGGAAATCGCCCTCGGCCGTCTTCTGTGTCGCCGAGGCGCACTGCTGGCGGCCGATCAACCGGACGGTCGCTGGTGGCAGGAGCTGCTCCTGACCAACCTATGGATCAGGATCTTCTGCCTTTGGCTGAATGCCATTCCATGCTGTCGGTCGCAAGCTCTGACCAGTCGTTGAGTTGACACCAACTTTGATCACATTCCTCCATTTTCTGTTCACCCTATGTCCATTATCCACTGGAATATCCGCGGCATTCGAACCAATCGGGATGAATTGTCGATCCTCTTATGATCCTGCTCGCTGGTCATCTTCTGTCTTCAGGAAACAAAGTTGCGTCCCCATGACCGCTTTGTTCTCCCTCATTTTCAGTCCGTCCGATATGACCTCCCCTCTGTTGAAGGCACTCCAGGCCATGGAGGACTCACGATTCTTCTCCATGATACTCTCCATTATCACCCAATCCATTTAAACACTTCCTTCCAAGCTGTCGCCATCCGTCTTTCCCTTTCTGGATACACGTTCTCTCTTTGTACTGTATGCATTCCATCGTCCACACCAATGGCACGAGCTGATCTCCTTCATTTTCTTGGTCAGCTTCCACCCCCCTATTTGCTGGTTGGGGACTTCAATGCCAACCACCCGCTTTGGGGATCTCCACATCCTTGTCCACGTGGCTCAATATTGCTAGACGTCTTCCACCAAGCGGATCTAGTTTGCCTCAACACTGGGGTCCCCACATTTTTGTCTGCCTCCACGACAAATTTATCTCATTTGGACCTTATGGTCGGTACTGTTCCGCTAGCTCGGCACTTCGAATGGTTCGCCCTTGACGATACACACTCGAATGACCACTTTCCATGTGTCCTTCGACTGCAGCCTCAACTGCCATATAGGCGCTCGCGATGCTGGAAGTTTGCCCAAGCCGATAGGACACTTTTTTCGACTCTAGCGACATTCGATGACCGTTGCTTTCCCAGCGTCGACGATGAGGTCACCCATATAACCGACGTTATTCTTACAGCTGCGGAACGTTCAATACCACGCAGCTCCGAATTGCCCCGGCGTCCCCCAGTTCCTTTGTGGAACGAGGCATGCCGTGACGCAATACGTGAGCGACGACGTGCTCTTCGCATTTTCCGTCACCATCCTACTTTGGCCAACTGTATCCGCTATAAGCAGCTCCGTGCACGATGCTGTCGTGTCATCCGCGATAGCAAGAAGGCAAGCTGGAAATTCTTTATTAAATCATTTAACACCTTTACTCCCTCTTTGGAAGTTTGGAGACGGCTTCGACGGTTCTCAGGTGCGAATAGTTTCTCCCCGGTCTCTGGGCTCACTGTCACGCATGATACCGTAGTGGACACCGTCGCAATTTCTAACTCATTGCGTCAGCACTTTGCTGAGATTTCGAGTTCTTCAAATTACCCGCCAGAGTTTCTCCCGAAGAAACGTGCAGCGAAAGTGCGACATCTTGCTTTCTCCTCTCAAAATCGCGAAAGCTACAATACTGTTTTCTCCATGCGGAAACTCCAACATGCCCTCTCTTCTCGCTCCTCCGCCCCAGGACCGGATGGTATCCATGTCCAAATGTTGCTGCATTTATCAACCCATAGTCTGCGTTACCTCCTTCGCCTTCATAATCGAATTTGGACCGACAGTACTTTTCCCAGACGATGGCGGGAAGCTATCGTCGTTTCCGTTCCGAAACCTGGAAAGGACAAACATCTCCCCTCTAGCTATCGCCCCATTTCTCTCACGAGTAGTGTATGTAAGGTTTTGGAGCGTATGGTGAATTACCATTTAGCTTGGTGGCTGGAATCCCACAGTCTTTTAACACCTGCCCAATGCGGATTCCGAAAGCATCGTTATGCAGTTGACCATCTTGTTGCTCTCTCCACTTCATCATGAACAATTTTCTCCGGAAACGCCAAACGGTAGCAATATTTTTTGATCTGGAGAGAGCATACGATACCTGTTTGAGGACAGGCATCCTCCGCACATTGTTCTCTTGGGGCTTTCGAGGCCGGCTGCCCCTTTTCCTTCGCAAATTTATGGCAGAGCGCACATTTAGGGTGCGGGTGAACACTACTCTCTCCCATACTTTCTCCCAAGAAAACGGAGTACCCCGGGGATCCGTGCTGATTGTTGTACTGTTTGCCATTGCCATCAATCCAATTATGGATTGTCTCCTTCCTGATGTCTCGGGCTCCCTCTTTGTGGACGATTTTGCGATCTACTACAGCTCTCAACGGACAAGTCTTCTTGAATGACGTCTTCAAGGATGTCAAGGATGACCGTTTGTGTTAATTTTTGGCGACGTAAGGAGTTTCTTCCACCCTCCTTACATCTAGGACCTGTCAACCTTCCGTTTTCAGACGTCGCTAAATTCTTGGGTCTTACGTTTGACAGAAAACTGTGTTGGTCATCCCACGTTTCCTATCTTTCGGCTCGCTGTCTCCGATCCCTCAACACCCTCCGTGCCCTGAATGGTACCTCCTGGGGAGCGGACCGAGTGGTCCTTCTCCGCCTCTACCGCGCCTTAGTGCGCTCGAAATTGGACTATGGAAGCATAGTCTACTCCTCTGCTCGGCCATCTATTCTTCGGCGTCTCGACTCTATCCACCACCGTGCATTACGTTCAGTGTCTGGAGCTTTTTACACCAGCCCTGTGGAAAGCCTTTATGATGAGACCGCTGAACCTCCGCTGTCCAATCAGCGAGCAGTCCTTCTGAGTCGTTATGCTAGCCATCTGTCTTCCATGCCTGCTAATCCAGCCCATTACACTTTTTTCGATGCCTCCTTTGATGTAGGGTATGCAGGCCGCCCCTCCTCCCTACTACCACCGGGAGTCCGCTTCCGTCAACTGCTCCATTCTCTTTCCTTCCGCTTTCCTAAAACCTTCTTGACAACTTGGGGTACAGCACCGCCTTGGCTCCGTCCCCGGATCTGTCTGCTGCGTGATCTTTGTCGATTTCCCAAGGATGGTACACCTTCACTTGTTTATCGTCGGGTATTTGCTGCTCTATGTGCACAAATGACGGACGCCACATTTATTTACACCGACGGCTCGAAAACATCGTTAGGTGTAGGGAGTGCCTACATTGTTGGCGACACCCCAAATCACTTTCGGCTTCCCGACCAGTGTTCGGTTTGTACTGCGGAGCTTTACGCCTTACTCCAGGCTGTCCACTACATCCGCCGCCATCAGCGGATACAGTACGTTATCTGCTCAGATTCTCTCAGCTCTCTCCTCAGTATCCAAGCTCTTTACCCTGTGCACCCTCTGGTCCACCGGATTCAGGACTGTCTGCGCTTGCTCCACCTGGGGGGCGTCTCGGTGGCGTGCCTCTGGCTCCCGGGACACGCTGGTATCTATGGGAATGAGGTGGCCAATATAGCGGTCAAGGCTGCAGTCTCTCTTCCTCGGCCAGCTATTCAGTCGATTCCCTTCACCTATCTACGGAGCGTTTTATGTCGCAGAGTTGTTCATTTATGGCATGCGCATTGGTCAACACTTCCCCATAATAAATTGCGGGAAGTGAAAGCTCTTCCTTGCGCTTGGACCTCTTCCTCCCGAACGCGTCATCGGGAGGAGGTAATTTTAACTAGACTCTGGCTCGGGCACTGTCTTTTTAGCCATCGACATCTTTTAAGCGGCGATCCTCCCCCACTCTGTCCCCACTGCTCTCAGCTGTGGACGGTAAGACACCTTTTAATTGAATGCCCCTATTTTAATCAGTTACGCTCCCGTCTACAGCTTTCGCCTGATCTATCGTCTATTTTAGCAGATGACACGCGCTCAGCTGACCGCGTCCTCCAGTTTATTAGTGCCAGTGAAATGACGTCAGTAATTTGAAGCTTTTTTTTTGGGGACAACCAACCCCTTTCTGTAATGGATTTTTAAGCCTTCCTTCTGCTTTTAGTTTCTCCAATTTTATGACTCTGTTCCCATTGCTGCTGGTTTTCAATTTCGGTTTTTTACTTTTTCCTATGTCACGGGCTGGGCGCTAATGACCATAGCAGTTTTGCGCCGTAATACCAAAACAAAAAAAAAAAAAAAAAAAAACATGTAAACTTTCATGAAGGATGAATGCCTGAGAGTTCCTAGTGCTCAGTGGGCTATTTGAATGTGTGTCAAAATTACAGTTGCGAAAACTCTCTCTACTGCATGAGCTAAGGTGCCCTGACCACCCAAATCTCCCTGTTGTGCACTAGGCCCTCCTCTCTGTATTGTAATTATTGCCTCTGCTTTTCTGTGATAACTGGCAGTTCTTTCCTCTATAATCATATAATGTTCTTCTGTGCTGAATTCTTACAGAGCATGTTTTGCAAGTTCATACCACCAAAAGTTTGTACACCATTAAGATTTGTAGTGTGGCATATTAGACTGCTCAAGGGTAATTTTTAATTCCAGAATGGTGTTGCATGTTGCTGAACTACAGATTACTTGTACTGACTGTATGTTCAGTTAGATAGCTGCCATCCCCTCTTACTCAGCATGGTCACACTGACATTGTACATGAAGTGACTAACAATTCCTCTTTATGTCCTGAAGACCTTAGTAAGGACATGATAGATGAGCACTCTACTCCCAAACATATCTCGTGTACCACTCGTGACTCTAATCCTTCAGTCACTTGTTAAGGAATGTTCCCCGTATTACCACACACAGGACAACTTAACTGCATTCCTAGTCTTGGCTCTGGCATCTTCTCTCTTTCCCAAAGTGGAAATTTGCCACCTGACATATTAAGTAACCTGGTCCATTGTTATGCCATACTTCCTCCCAGTCCCTTTCCACATCAATGATCTGCCTGTGGAAGAACCAAATGCAAGGCTAGCCATACGCAGCAACACAACTGATAATATTACAGCTCCTTTAGAGGAATTTACCATGCTTCAGAGTCATATCTCACCCTATCAGAGGCAGGGCCATCGATAAAATCAAAATGTATTCCAGCTCTACTGTAACTTCTGTATGATATTTTACCTGAACTGGTAATCCATGATGACCATCTCAAATCGCAGTGAAGAGCACAATTGACTACGCATGGGCAGAATGTGCTGCCAAGAAAGAGATGCTTAGCTACTACCTGGCTTCATAACCCACAGCATATGGGTTCCCAGCATTCTGACTTCACCACTGCCATTGTCTCCAATATCAGATTATCTGATTAAAGTTCATGGTAGTTGCCTTATATCATACCTTTGTCCCACAAGCCTCAATCATCACTTGCTCCTGTCCCATGCACACAGACATATCCACCCCTGCCCTGTTTCTTGTATTTCATTCTCTTCACTTAAACTTTCTCTCCAATTTCGTCCTTCCATTTTCTGCCCCCCCCCCCCCACCACACTGTCCCATCACACTCACCCACACTAAGCTGTGTACCACATGTGACTTCCCCGCTCTGCCAATGGCTGGGGCACATATGGGCTGTTCCATTTCGATTTGGAAAACAGGAAACATTATTTTTTGTGTGAGTTCATTTTAGTGTAACCTAACATGGACATTGAGTTAATCTTCTACAAACTCACAGCTGTCATAAGTAGACACTTTGTTTCTTTGAATCACAGTTGCTATAATAAAAAAAAAAAAAAAAAAACACATTATTCTAAGACTTCTCTGAACCTGTTTGAAGTGAAATTCTCAAACACAATTCAAAATGAAAGTAATATTGTATAGTTTTGGTATTTTTGTGCTAGTTAAAGAATTTGCGTAAATTTAATTTTCAATACAGTTACTCTTTTTCTGAAAACGAGATTTAACTTGGAATAAAAAGTACTTTGTGCCATTTCAGCATTGATATAAAAAAAGTATTATTGAACATTTTGTGGTACCTTCAATGGAGAGTTACAGGAAACATAAAAAAAAAATTGAAATAGATGCAAAACCTGATGGTTGCACTATGCCATATTACAAAACACCCATGATTCATGATGCCATTGTTGATAGACTGCTAATCGTTTCACAGTGTGAAGATGCTGACAACTGGGATGCTATGACCATGAATAAAAGACTGTTTTTGTTCCCATGAACCAAGGCTGGGCAGGATGAGTAGGAAAGAAAGGAAAGTCAGGGAGTACAAGACCATGGACAAACTGACCTACACTGAGGCCGAGAGAAAATTTGAACACCTGCTTCCTGTACATATGGCATTGTCTTAAGCCACCAGTACAACAGTTCTGGCACGATCAGCTCCGACAACCCAGGTCACCTCTCAGAGCCGGAAGACACCATCTGCCCCTGCGATGGTGGGAGAATTTTCTTCCCTTTTGATCCTGCACCACCTACTTTAGGAGCAACACGCCCCCCCCCCCCCCCCCCCCCCCAACCATCGGGGACATCTGTCCCCAATTCTAAGCCAGAGAAGTGTAAGTCTTCTTCAGTTTCTTTCGCTAGGATGGGGTCCTGTGGGTCACTCCCTTCCCAGCTTTCTTCTAGTGGGAAAGATGACACCCACCAGTGGCTGAAAAGCCCAAAAGCTGCTGGTCATATGGCTTCAGTCCCAGAGACTGAGCCAGTGAAGTCCTCCCGGCCAGAGAAACCCAAGGAGCAGCGAGAGAATTCCAAAAAGAAGACTCCTAATGCCAAGGATTTTGCAGTGGCACCCACACCATCGCTACCTACAAGCTGTGTGACTGAGGATGGGATGGAAAATTTCGGCGTCTGCTGAGGACCTAGATCTCACCATACCCTCACACGACGGATATAGGCTGTGCAGGCCATAAATCGGTGGCAGCAGGTGACTATGAGGCGTAAACTGCCTCATTAAATGTTGCTTCCCAGTCTCATGTCATCCTCCAGTGGAATTGCGGCAGTTTTTTTCCACCGGATGGCTGAGCTATGGTGACCGTTAAGCTTTACACCTGCTATCTGCATTGCCCCTCCAGGAAAACCTGGTTCCCAGCAATGTGGACGCCTGTACTAAGTGGCTATAAAGGATATTAAAAGAACCGTAGCGACTGTAATACTGTCTGGTGGAGTTTGCGTCTATGTCCTAAACTCATTCTGTGGTGACACTGTGCGCCTTCACACCCCTCTTGAAGCTATGGCTGTCAGAATAAGGACGACACAGGAAATATCTATCTGTAATATATATCTTCCTCCAGAGGGTGCAGTACCCTTGAATGCATTAGCTGCACTGATTGATCAACTCCCTAAACCTTTCCTACTTTTGGGAGATTTTAATGCCAATAACCACTTGTCAGGTGGTACCAAGATTACTGGCCAAGGCAGAAATGTCGAAACTTTACTGTCGCAATTCGACCTCTGCCTCTTAAATACTGGGGCCACCACACATTTCAGTGTGCCTCATGTTAGTTACTCGGCCATTGATTTATCAATTTGGAACCCAGGACTTCTCCCATCTATCCACTGGAGAGTGTATGACGACCTATGTGGTAGTGACCACTTCCCCATCTTCCTGTCACTGCCCCAGTGTCAGGCACATGGACGCCTGCCCGAATTGGCTTTGATCAAGGAGAAGTGGGGAGCTTTCCCCTCAACTGTCACTGCTGAATCTCCCCCACATGGTAACATTGATGTGATGGTTGAGCAGATGACTAGCACAATTGTTTCTGAGGCAGAAAACGCAATCACTCGCTCTTTAGGGTGCCCAAAGTGTAAGGAAGTCCGATGGTGGTCGCTGGAAATCGCTGAAGCAATTAAAGAGAGTTGGTGAGCTCTACAGCGGCATAAACGGCACCCTTCCCTGGAGCACCACACAGCCTTTAAACTTCTCACTTTGCCGGCCACTTTGCCGGCCACTTTGCCGGCCACTTTGCCGGCCACTTTGCCGGCCACTTTGCCGGCCACTTTGCCGGCCACTTTGCCGGCCACTTTGCCGGCCACTTTGCCGGCCACTTTGCCGGCCACTTTGCCGGCCACTTTGCCGGCCACTTTGCCGGCCACTTTGCCGGCCACTTTGCCGGCCACTTTGCCGGCCACTTTGCCGGCCACTTTGCCGGCCACTTTGCCGGCCACTTTGCCGGCCACTTTGCCGGCCACTTTGCCGGCCACTTTGCCGGCCACTGCCTCAGAGAATTACCCCCCAGCCTTTTGCACACTCAAACGGCAGCTGGAAGGGAACGCCCCCTTTCACTAAACGCAGCAGTGCATCCTATAACACCCAATTTACGGAGTGGGAGCTCCTCGGTGCCCTTGCACATTGCCCCGACACAGCTCCTGGGTCTGATCGGATCCACAGCCAGATGATAAAACCTCTCATCTGACTACAAGCGACATCTTCCAGTCATCTTCAACCAGATTTGGTGTGATGGCATCTTTCTGTCGCAATGGCGGGACAGCACTATCATTCTGGTGCTCTAACCCGGTAAAAACCTGCCTGATGTGGATAGCTATTGCCCCATCAGCCTCACCAACGTTCTTTGTAAGGTGCTGGAACATATGGTATGTCGGCAGTTGGGTTGGGTTCTGGAGTCACGTGGCCGTTAACGGTCTAGCAGCAGCTGTCGGGCCCTCCGACTCACCTTCTCTATATGCAGACGACTTTTGCATTTCGTACTGCTGCTCCAGTAGTATTGTTGCTGAGCGGCGCCTCCAGGGGACCATCCACAAGGTGCAGTCATGGGCTCCAGCCCACGGCTTCCAGTTTTCACCCGCAAAGTCGTGCGTCATGCACTGCTGTCGGTGTTGTATCGTTGACCTGGAACCCTCACTTTACCTTATTGACGGTCCACTCACTGTAGTGGTGACATATCAGTTTCTAGGATTGGTTTTCAATGCTCGATTGACTTGGCTCCCTCATCTTTGTCAGCTTGAGCAGAAGTGCTGGCAGCACATCAATTCCCTCTGTTGCCTGAGCAACACTATTTGGGATGCAGATCGCTGTACACTGCTGCAGCTCTACAGAGCCCTTGCCCAATCCCGAATTGACTATTGGCGTGTGGTTCATCGTTCTGAAACGACTTTAGCATTGCAATTACTCGACCCTGTGCGCCACTGTGGGGTTTGATTAGAGGCAGGAGCTGTTAGAATGAGTCCAGTGACCACCATACTGGTGGAGGCTGGTGTACCTCCACTGCAGGTCAGACGTGCGCAACTGCTCACCAGTTACACAGCACACATTCATAGTTGCCCTGACCATTGGAATTACCATCTCCTTTTCCCACCCATGGCGGTCGATCTCCCACATAAGTGGCCCAGATCGAGTCCAACGTTAGTGGTTTGCGTGCGGTCCCTTCTCTCTGAACTGGAGTCCTTCCCTTTACCACCTCTACTTGCGGTCCATTCACGTATACCTCCATGGTGTACGCCTTGACCACAGCTTCATCTGGACATTTTGCATGGCCCTAAGGACTCCATTAACCCTGCCGCTCTCCGCATGTCACTTCCTCTCGATTCTTGACGAGTTAGGGGGCTCTGAAGTGGTTTACACCAACAGCTCAATGGCTGATGGTCACGTAGGCTTCACATATGTTCATGGAGGACATGTTGAGCAGCACTCCTTGCCAGTTGGCTGCAGTGTTTTCACTGCAGTGCTGGCGACCATATATCGTGCTCTTGAGTACATCCACTCGTGCCCTGGTGAGTCATTTCTGCTGCGTACTGACTCACTGAGCCGCCAGCAAGCTATTGACCAGTGCTACCCTCTCCATCCTCTGGTAGTGTCCAATCAGGAGTCCATCTATTCCCTGGAACAGTCCCACCATTCCGTGGTGTTTGTGTGGACCCCAGGATACGTCGGAATCCTTGGCAACGAAATTGCCGACAAGCTGGCCAAACAGGTGATGCAGAAATCACTTCTGGAGATCAGCATCTCTGAAGCTGGCCTGCGTTCTGTCTTACACTGCATGGGTTTTCCGGATTTGTGTGATGGAATAGCATAACAGCACACACAACAAAACTGTGTGTCATTAAGGAGACAATGAATGTGTGGAAGTTATCCATGCAGGCCTCTCACAGGGAGTCAGTTGTCCTCTGCTGGCTCCTCATTGGCCAAACGTGGCTAACGCATGGTTACCTACTCTGTTGTGAGGACCCACCTCAATGTCGCTGTGGCTCCCAAATGACAGTCGTCCACCTCTTGCTGGACTGCCCACTTTTAGCTGCTCTGTGGTAGACTTCTAACTTTCCCAGCATGCGGTCTTCAGTGTTGGGTGACAATGCCTCCACATCAGCTTTAGTTTTAAGTTTTATCCATGATAGTAGGTTTTATACTTCTATGTAGGTTTTAGCACATGTCCTTCATCCCTCAGTGTCCTCCAACCTAATGGTTTTAGGGTGGAGGTTTTAATGTATTGTGGTGTGTCTGACTTTCCCTTTTTATTATCGTGGTTGGCAAGCCAATGTAATCTGCTTTCATGTTTTACTCCCTTCTGTTCCTAGCTTCTCTCTTTTCTTGTTCTCTTTTTTTCCTTTTAGTATTCGTAGCCTTCCCTTTGTTCTTGTGGCTTTTCCTTTCTTTCCATTTTGTGTTATATGTTTCATCCATTTTATTCTCACCCTTGTGGCATTGTTTTATTGGGAACAAATAAGTGACGTTGTAGTTTGGTCCCTTATCCCACCTTTAAATCAATTAACTATCATCTGTCTCATACATATTCACACCAGATGGAATAGTTCTGTTTCATTATGGCTGCTCTCCCAAGGCTGTTAGTAGTTATGACAAGATGTTGTCCACTCCATGAACCTTGTTTTGACTCAGATCCTTCAGGTTCTTGATGTGTCATATCTCCCATCTCATCTTTGTCCACATCCTCTTCCATTTCTATAACATTGCCCTCAGGTTGACGTCCTATGTACAGACCGTCTATATACTCTCAGCTTTTTCTTCATTATTTAAAAATTGCTGTCTATCTTGGTTCTTGATATTCATACTTCTGCTTCTGTTACCTCCAAAGGCCTCTTCAGTTTCCCCTAGTGACATCTGCTTCTGGATTCTTAAATTTAGACTGTAGCCTTTCTTGCTTAGCAATTTGTTACTGCCTGTCACTCATTGACTTTTTATTCACTTTTGCATGCTTCATTTGCTGCATTTTTATATTTTTTCAACAACTGAATTCTGATCTCCTGTGTTGTCAAAAGATTTCTACTGAGCCTTTTCTTTTCACATAATTGGTCCTCTTCTCACTTCATAATTCCAGCTCTCAAAGCTATCTATTGCTCTGCTACTGCGGTAATGGGCAATATCATTGGCTTTGGGGCCATTCTTGTGTAGGCAGAGGTTAGCAGAGGGTCACAGTTCTTAAATGATAGCATGCAATAGTTTAATTTGCATTTCAAGAAAGTTATAAATTGTTACAAAAAATTCTGACTATTGGCAGGCCTCACAAAAACCACCGGTGGGCTGCTATTAGCCCACACTTGTCTTATTGTGTTCCTTTTCTCCTGGTATTGTCAGTCATTGCATAATGCTCCCTCCATTACTTGCAGCAACCTCTGGCTCTTTCAGCTTATTCAGGTAATATGTCCTCCTACCTTCTTGACATTGCTTAAATTTTAATCTACAATATATAACCAGTACATCATGATCATTCTGCATTGCACCTTGATATATCTTTGAATTTGGACACAGATTTCTAATTCTCTTCTCCCAAAATCGTATAATCAATCTGAAACCTTGTGGTGGCTGCAAGTCTTGTGTGTAACCTTCTTTCATGATTCTTAAACCAAGTGTTACTGATGATTAAATTGTTCTGTGCAAAATTGTACCAGGCAGCTTCCTCTTTCATTCCTTTTCCCAGTCAACATTCCTCTACTATCTGTCCTCTTTCTTTGCCTACTATCGAATTTCCAACCGCTGTCACAATTAAATTTGTGTGTTCCTTAACTATCCAAATATTGTATTTTGTCTCACCACATTCAATTTCTCCATATGCAGAGCCAGCTGTATTGTAAGCTTGTACCACAGCTGTGGGTTTTGGCTTCACATATCTTGGCTGCAATAATGTTACAATGTTGTTGTTAGTAGCTTACTTGCATTGTTATTTTCTTATTCATTATTACACCTATTCCTGCATTAGTGCTATTTAGTTCCTTTCTACAGCCCTATATTCACTTAACCAGAAATTTTGTTCCTCCTACCATCAAACTACTCTAATTCCCATGACATCTAACTTCAACCTGTACATTTCCCTTTATACATTTTCTAGGGTCCCTGAAAGATTAAATGATACAATTTACCAGCTCAGACTTGTATGATTCCAGTTTTGTTTCTCCTGCTGTGGCAACAAACTCCTGAGTGGTCTTTACCTGGAAATCCAAATGGGGGATCATTTTTAGCTCTGGAGTCTCTTCCTAAAGAGGATACCATCATTTAACCAAACAGTAGAGCTGCATGTCCTTGATAGATAATGGCTGTAGTTTCCTCTTGCTTTGAGATGTTTGCTGTACCAGCACAGAAAGACCATTTAAGTTGTCACAAGGCCACATCAGTTACTTACAGTGGCTTATTTATGTGCTACTGAAAAGGATGCTGTGCCCTTATGAGGAACTACACTTTTTAGTCCCACAAGAAATACTACTTCTTTATGGTGGCATCTATGGCTCAGTATCACTAATGCATGGAAAATCCCAAAGAAAATGAACCTGGTGACTCTTGAAATGGATGTAAGTCCCCCCCACATGCACACGCATACATGTTCGTAAGTTCATGCAACCTGACACAATAGTCTTTTGCTCATGCCTGTCTGCAGCTCAACGTGTCATCTTTATGGTGAGTATAAATCTATTATTTTCATAATATTGTTAATATTCCAACCTGGGTTTTCTATTGTTTAATTTGCGCCATTTTCATTCCATGATTAAAAACCCTTTGTCCCTCTTTCACGTGTATTATAGTTGTCTTATATTTGTGCCTAAATTTTGACAGTAACTTTAATTGATCTTTCTTCCTGACAATCAGGACCCACAATACCAGTTATGGAGGAGACTGGTGTTCACAGCGGACGACAAGAAGAAAGAGAAGCACTAATGGTGAGTTTCATTAGCAGCATACGAGTTCCCACTCCCCCCCTGCGGGTCCGGGGTAAGAATAGGCCCGAGGTATTCCTGCCTGTCGTAAGAGGCGACTAAAAGGAGTTTCAACCGTTTTGGCCTTCCATGTGATGGTCCCCCTTGGGGTTTGACCTCCATGTTTCAAAATTCTACAGAAGTACGAGCCTTTTGGGGAAGGACGCCTTAAGTGGTGTATCACTGGTCCTCCGTGCACTAAGACCTTGGCACTCAGCATTGTAACAGCGTTGTAACCATACCCACTATTCCTCAAATTGGGCCTAAATGCCTGATGGGTTGTACAAGTTACGCCCATAGTGTGTCCCCATCTGCACCTATGATCATGATGGACTTTCCATGGCACCCGAAATCCAGCAGGGTAGCCAGCCCGTTGTGGTGGGGTCGTCATGTACCCTCTAGGTTGTAGCCCCCTGACAACACAGGGATCGTACTGCTGATACCTGAGCTGCACCCTCCCCACGTCGGCCAAGGAGTAGATGCCCGTCTCCTTGGGGCATCAGGACTCCCGGCAACGGTCATCCTGCCAGGTAGCCCTTACTGAGGCTGGGTGGCGCCCGTGGGGAGAGCCCCTGGTCGGAGTGGGTGGTATCGGAGTGGACGTTTCGCAGATGAAACGTCAACATGTATCAGGTAGCTCTGCAGCCGAGTCTTTTAAAAAGAAAGGTACTCTCTCTGGTTCTGGTTCTCCTGCCCTTTCCCCCTTGGCCACTCCCTGGGATGAAGGACAGGCCCACCGGCTTGGGGCGAAGTACTTCGCCCGCTATTTGGTCTGTTCTCGGACACATGGGGGGACGTTCGCCACCTCCAAGCCCATGTTCTTTGTTCAGCACATCGAGGACATCTTCGGGGAAATCGAGGCTCTCAGTAAGATGCGTTCGGGGTCCGTTCTTATAAAGACCACCTCCGCCACTCAGTTGGCAGTGCTCCAGGCGTGCGAATGGCTAGGGGACATCAGTGTCTATTGTCCCGCATCTGGCACTGAATAGGACGCAGGGGGTTATTTTTCATCGGGAACTCCTGCTGCAATCTGATGAGGAGCTCAGGGCCAACCTGGAGCGCCGAGGCGTGCATTTCGTCCGACGGGTCCAGCGCGGCCCCAAAGACCGTCGCATCGACACCGGGGACTTTATCCTCGCCTTCGAGGGAGACGTTCTCCCAGAGAAGGTAAAGGTGATGTGCTACCAGTGCGATGTGCGTCCTTACGTCCTGCCTCTTATGCGCTGCTTTCGGTGTTTGCGCTTTGGGCACATGACGTCACGGAGTGAGGATGAGCCCCTTTGTGGCGATTGTGGACGTCCTCTTCGTGAGGAACATACATGCACCCCACCACCTCGGTGCATTAATTGCCCTGGCATCCACTCGCCTAGATCTTTAGACTGCCCTGCGTATCAGAAGGAGAAGAAGATTCAAGAACTCAAAACTTTGGATCGTCTCTCTTATTCTAAGGCCAGGAAGAAGTATGACCGCCTCCATCCCGTGACGTTGACAACTTCGTTTGCCTCAGTCGTGTCCACTCCTTCCACAGTATCCTCACCCCTATCCTGTGCCCCCTCCAGTTCCTCCCCCATCCGGGGTCTATGCCTCCGCCTCCCAAATCCCTCCCTTCCAAATCCTCCTCCACCGCGGCCCCCGCCCCCTCTGCCCCAGGGGCCACCCTTCCTCCTCCTCCTTCCCCCCCCCCCCCCACCTGAGAAGCGATCCTCTTCTCAGGCATCCATCGGGGAAACGTTCCGGACCCCGGCTTCCGAGGTCCGGCGTTCCAAAACGGACCCCACGCGTGAGGACCTTCTTTGGGTCCAGCCCACCATCCCCGTGCCTCCTTGGACTTCCAAGAAGGCCTCCAAGAAGAAGTCTCTATCCCCCTCTCCACTCCGGCACGTTTCGTCTGACGCTCCATCCGTGAGTCGCTGCTCCCGGCCGTCCTGAGTTTCGCCGGGACGCTCTGCTGCCAGGCGCTCAGCTGGTCTCTCGTCGGCAAATGATGCTGCCCCTCCTACGCAACCCGGGACAGCGGCCGCAGCTGGCGACGACTAGATGGAACAGGATCCGCCTCCCGCCAGTTGTAGCGTTGTTCCCTCGAAACCTGGCCCTCCGCGGCCGTCAATGTGACCAGCTCTTCCGCCGTCTCGTTCCCCCCTTTTTTCTGACTAGCGATGGCGTTGTTACATTGGAACATAAGAGGTATTCGATCTAATTGGGAGGAATTACAACTGCTCCTCCGCCTGCACTGTCCTCTCGTCCTTGGTCTCCAGGAAACCAAGTTGCGCCCAACTGACCGTATTGCCTTTACCCACTATACCTCGGAGCGGTATGACCTCACCCCTGTGGACGGTATTCCGGCTCATGGTGGGGTCATGTTGTTCATTCGGGACGATGTCTATTACCATCCCATCCCATTGACCACCCCACTCCAAGCAATAGCTGTCCGTATTACCCTTTCTGCCTTTACTTTTTCTGTTTGTACCGTCTACACTCCATCGTCATCCGCAGTTAGTCGGGCTGACATGATGCACCTGATTGTTCAGCTAACTCCGCCGTTTTTATTGTTTGGTGACTTCAATGCCCATCATCCCCTTTGGGGCTCTCCTGCATCCTGTCAAAGAGGCTCCCTCTTGGCGGATGTCTTCAACCATCTCAATCTTGTCTGCCTCAATACTGGCGCCCCGACTTTCCTCTCGGACTCATACCTACTCCCACTTGGACCTTATGATCTGTTCTACCACTCTTGCCCGTCAGTTCGAGTGGTATGTCCTTTGACACCTATTCGAGCGACCACTTCCCCTGTGTCGTTCGTCTCCTGCACCACACTCCATCCCCACGTCCTTAGAGCTGGAACATACAGAAAGCTGACTGGGGACTTTACTCCTCCCTGGCGACCTTTCCGGACCACGATTTTCTCAATTGTGACAGTCAGGTCGAATACCTCACGGCTGTTATCATCAATGCTGCCGAACGTTCCATTCCTTGTACTACCTCTTCTTCACGTCGCGTTTCCGTCCCCTGGTGGAACGAGGCTTGTAGAGACGCTATCCGTGCTCGACGACGTGCTTTACGCACCTTTCCCCGCCATCCTACGTTGGCGAATTGTATTGGATACAAACGGCTCCGAGCGCAATTCCGTAGAGTCATCAAAGACAGCAAAAAAGCTTGTTGGGCCAATTTCACCAGCTCCTTTAACAGTTTTACTCCCTCTTCTGTCGTATGGGGTGGCCTGCGCCGGCTGTCGGGCATTAAGGCCCACTCCTCGGTACCTGGCCTGACCTCAGGTAATGAGGTCCTCGTTAATCCTGTGGCTAACGCCTTTGGCCGCTTTTTCGCGGAGCTTTCAAGCTCTGCCCATTACCACCCTGCCTTCCTTCCCAGGAAAGAGGCAGAAGAGGCTCGGCGACCTTCCTTCCATTCGCTGAATCTGGAAACTTATAATGCCCCCTTTACTATGCGGTAACTCGAACGTGCGCTTGCACTGTCCCGGTCCTCTGCTCCGGGGCCAGATGCCATTCATGTTCAGATGCTGGCACACCTTTCTCCGGCAGGCAAAAGCTTCCTTCTTCGTACCTGCAATTGCGTCTGGACCGAAGGTCAGGTCCCCATGCGTTGGCGTGACGCCGGCGTTGTTCCTATACCCAAACCCGGGAAGGATAGACACCTTCCTTCTAGTTACCGCCCCATTTCTCTTACAAGCTGTGTCTGTAAGGTGATGGTTAACGCTCGGTTAGTCTGGATTCTTGAATCTCGACGTCTACTTACCAATGTTCAATGCGGCTTTCGTTGCCGCCGCTCCGCTGTTGACCACCTTGTGACCTTGTGACCTTGTCGACATTCATCATGAACAACTTTTTGCGAAAGCTCCAAACGGTAGCCGTGTTCTTCGATTTGGAGAAGGCTTATGATACCTGTTGGAGAGGAGGTATCCTCCACACTATACACAGGTGGGGTCTACGTGGTCGCCTGCCTCTTTTTATTGATTCCTTTTTAACAGATCGAAAGTTTAGGGTACGTGTAGGTTCCGTATTGTCAGACGTCTTCCTCTAGGAGAACGGAGTGCCTCAGGGCTCCGTCTTGAGCGTAGCCCTTTTTGCCGTCACGATCAATCCAATTATGGATTGCATTCCACCTAATGTCTCAGGCTCTCTCTTTGTCGATGACTTCGCGATCTACTGCAGTGCCCAGAGAACATGACTCCTGGAGCGCTGCCTTCAGCGTTGTCTAGACAGCCTATACTCATGGAGCGTGGCAAATGGCTTCCGGTTCTCTGAAGAGAAGATGGTTTGTATTAACTTTTGGCGATATAAAGCGTTCCTTCCGCCATCCTTACATCTCGGTCCCGTAGTTCTCCCATTCGTGGACACAACTAAGTTTCTAGGGCTCACGTTGGACAGGAAACTGTGTTGGTCTCCACATGTCACTTATTTGGCGGCCCGTTGTACACGTTCCCTTAATGTCCTCAGAGTTCTTAGTGGTTCATCTTGGGGAGCGGATCGCACTGTCCTGCTTCGCTTGTATCGGTCCATAGTCCGATCGAAGCTGGATTATGGGAGCTTCGTCTACTCGTCCGCTCGGCCATCCCTCTTACGCCGGCTCAACTCCATCCACCATCGGGGGATACGTCTTGCGACCGGAGCCTTCTACACTAGTCCCGTCGAGAGTCTTTATGCTGAAGCTGCCGAATTACCATTGACCTACCGGCGCGACATACTGCTGTGTCGGTATGCCTGCCGGCTGTTGTCAACGCCCGACCACCCCTCTTATCAGTCCTTCTTCGCCGATTCTCTTGACCATCAGTACGGGTTGTATGTGTCTGCCCTGCTGCCCCTGGAGTCCGCTTCTGTTGCCTGCTTCGACAATTGGATTTTGCCCTCCCTACCACCTTCAGAGAGGGTGAGAGCCCAACACCACCTCGGCTCCAGGCTCTGGTTCATATTTATCTCGACCTCAGCTCGCTCCCGAAGGAGGGTACTCTGACTGCAGTGTATTTCTCACGGTTTGTCGAACTTAATGCGCGACTTGCCAGTCACACCTTTATTTACACCGATGGCTCCAAAACTGACGATGGTGTCGGCTGTGCCTTTGTTGTCGGGGCCATCACCTTTAAATACCGGCTCCTCAACCAATGTTCCAGCTTTACGGCCGAGCTTTTTGCTCTCCATCAGGCCATTCAGTATGCCTGCCGCCACCGCCATTCATCGTATGTACTCTACTCTGATTCACTCAGTGCTCTTCAGAGCCTTGGAGCTCCCTATCCGGTCCATCCCTTGGTGCAACGGATCCAGCAGTCCCTCCATTCTTTCGCTGATGATGGCTCTCCTGTCAGCTTTCTGTGGGTTCCCGGACATGTAGGAGTGCCTGGGAATGAGGCTGCTGATGCTGCAGCCAAGGCTGCAGTCCTCCTGCCTCGGCCAGCCTCCCATTGTGTCCCGTCATCTGACGTTAGTGGGGTTGTTTGTAAGAGGCTTGTGTCGTTGTGGTGGGATACTTGGTCATCCCTTCAAGGAAACAAGCTCCGGGCAGTAAAACTGTTCCCAACTGCTTGGACAACCTCCTCCCGACCATCTCGGCGAGAAGAGGTCCTTCTGACCAGGTTGCGGATAGGGCATTGCCGCTTTAGCCACCGCTACCTGCTCTCCGGTGACCCAGCCCCGCAGAGCCCTTGTGGTCAGGCATTAACAGTGCACCATGTTTTATTGTTGTGTCCCCGCTTTAGTAAATCTCGTGTTGTCCTGTCCCTGCCATCTACTTTACCGGATATTTTAGCTGATGACCCTCGAGCAGCTGCTCATGTTCTTCATTTTATAACTTTGACTGGCTTGTCCTAAGACATCTAACTCTTTCACTTATTTTATCTGCATCTTTGTAAGGACTTTCTGGCGTCCCCCCCCCCCCCCCCCCCTCCCCTTGAGTTTTACTAGATTCTATGTGCTCTAACAATTGTGACTGGGTGCTAACGTCCTCAGTAGTTGAGCGCCCTTAAACCCCAACAAAAAAAAGAAGAGTACCCCCACACTCATTCCCATTTTCGTTCCAGGGCACCCACTCTTTTCGTGTGCATGGAGCTCCAAGCAATGAAAATACACCATCCTTTTGTGTGCTGCTATCCCTTTCAGTAACTATTTTTTCATTTGAGACAAAATGTCCCCCAGTGCATTATTTCTGATAATATTCACGATTTATTTTATCAAATAATCTCCTTTCTACATAACCTACCCACCTACAGGACAAATAAGAGTTTAGTATGTGCTTTTGTGCACTGGTATCTACAAACTGTAGTCCCTTCTAAATGGATGCAGAAAGTAGACTGTGAAGCCAACAGTTAAACTTTGGAACAAATGACAATGACAATGGGAAGCTCTTGTCCTGGTGTGACTCATTATGCTACTTTCAGGCTATTAGCCATCACTAACATGTGGAAAAATTTTTTTGAACTTTGCCAGTTTAGTGCTACCATGATGTTTGTATGATGACTGATGCACATCAGTATATCAGGAATGAGTTAACTTACTGAAGAAGCATGCAAGAGGGAATTACTAGATGTAAGAATACTTGGTACTGACTTACAAAGCAAGGAGAGCTTCTAATTCTGAAGGCTTAGGATAGGAATTGCTAAACTTCTACTACCCTTAATAACTTGAAAATGGACACAGAAAACCACTGCCAAACTTTGTGGAAGGAGTCTTCTCTCTTTATGCAGACTGGTCTGTCCACACTAAGTTCACTCATGATTTTCTTTATCAGAGAACACACCCAAGTTCAGTGTATTCCTCTCCTCACATTGGCTCATATACTGACAAACTATTCTACCCTGGCTGGCCTGAGGAGAGATGGATGCATACTGATGTACAATGAAACAGCTGTTGGGCAGGTCCTGAGATTCATAGTGGATTTCTCCATGAAATTTGATGATCCTCTCAGCTTCATGACAGAGTTTGTCAA